>NC_056728.1:958717355-959022355 GCF_019279795.1 Protopterus annectens
ACTAGGTAGCCTATCTGCAACAAGATCCAGATACAGATTCTTAGTTTTAGCACTTGAATTTGCTTATCCGTGCTCAGCACTTGTTCAGAACTTGCAAGCACTAAATAAACTACAAATTCCTACAGCACTCACCCTTTCTCATTACTTAGGGGAAAACAGTTTTGGTACTTACTTTCCTCACTTTTATTTTATTTATTTTTATTTTACATTTGTGAACTGGGAAAGTCCGATTGTATACATGTCCATTTTCAGGGAGGCCCGGGGAGAAAAGCTGCAAATATACATACAGAAGTGTAATTACAGTGAAGTTCTTATTTTGCATTATAACAACATAGATATATGTTTAATGCTAGATACACACAATTACATGCTATTCCAAAGTACAGATAGGAAATAGAAGTTAATAGGCAAGGAAGAAATAGATGGAGAATGCATCTGGGAAGAGATTATATCTAAAAAGGGGAAACACATAGCTTTAAGGTGGCTAACATATATGCTAAGAGTCTTATTACAAATCATACCAGCAGGAGAGATACAAATTAATTCAGAGCAACTTAAGGATCAGATATTTTTATACATGTAGTTAGGTTCTCATATATTGTTTCTATTTGAGTGGGGTTAGTCAGGGTTTGTGCATGGACAAAGCCAGTGAGTTCTGAGGTGTTTCTTTAGGGATATTTTGAATTGGGGTAGGGAGGACAGAGTAGTAAGTTCAGTAGGAAGTAAGTTACAGTTTTTGCCAGCAGAGTTGGAAAACAGTGAGTCTCCAGCTGTGTTGTGAGCTCTAGTAGTTTGTACTAGCAATCTGTTGGAAGAGCAAAGGGCTTTTAAGTTATTGTAGGAGAGTGATAATATTTTTTAGTATGGGTGTACTGTCTGGTTGGAAGAGAATTTTGTGAATGACTATAAGTTGGTTATATTGAAGTTGATAGGGTAGTTCTAGCCAGTCCAGGGATTTAAGGTTTAGGCAGTGATGGGTTCTATAAGCTGAACCTGAAGCAAATATGGCTATATTATTTTAACAGCTAGCATGTTTATTGATGTTTGATTTGCTTAGGTTTACCAATACTGGTGAGGCGTAAAGAAGGATTGATAACAGGTATGTCCGGGCAATAGCAGCTCTGGCAGCTGGGGTTAGGAATTGTTTAATTCTGTACAAACAGTCTAGTTTTTATTAACTGTTTTAATAGTTTTGTCAATGTGAGCATCCAACTTTAGGTTGTTGTCGATGGTTACCCCTAGTAATTTAGTACAAGGTTCTGGGGAAATTGTGGTGCTGTTGTTAGATATTATAGAGAAAGGTGGTGAGGAGAGTTTGCAAATAGGGGAGAAGAGTAATACTTTGGTTTTATTTGGGTTTAATAGTAGTCGGTGACTAGTGAGCCAATTTTCTACTTTGTAGAAAGTGGTTTGGGTTAAAGATTGTAGGTCTGTGGGTGAGGTGGAAGAGCAAGTTAGTGTGGAGTCATCTACATACTGAATGCAAGTTGCATCTGGGATGATTTTGTGCAGATCATTGATGAATATGGAGAATAGGAGGGGACCTAATATAGATCCTTGGGGGACTCCAAGGGTGACTGGTAGGAGGGGGGGATAGGTGATCTTTCCATAGCACAGCTTGTTGTCTGTCACTTAGGTATGAATGAAACCAGCAAATTGCTAGGTTGTCTATAGAGAGTGATTTTAGTGTATGTAGGAGTAGTTTGTGGTTGACCATGGCAAATGCCTTGGACAGGTCTAGAAAGAGAGCAGAGGAGAACTTGTTGTCATTACTGTTATGATGTATTTTGTAAGAGAAGGGCTGAGGTAGTGCTGTGGGAAGGTCTAAATCCATGCTGGAAGGGGGCTAGGAGATTGTTGTGATTCAGGTAGGCTAGAAATTGCTTATGGATGCATTTTTCCATTATTTTTGCAAGGGGATATAGTATGGCAATAGGTCTATAGTTAGAAAGTTCAGTGGAACGTCCCCCTTTATGAAGAGGAATAATATGAGAGATCTTCCAGATGGAGGGGATGTAAGATTCGCAAATGGTTCGATTTATTAAAATTTAAATTGGATATGAGATTTCACTGGCTGCTTTTTGGAGAAAGTCAGCGGGAGGTTGGTCTACAGAAAGGGTAGTGGATTTAATTTTTTTAAGTAGGGATTTAATAAATGATCTAGGTACTGGATCAAACTTGAAGGGGATTTTATTTTGTTGTGGGGGTATGGTAGTAGTTGAGGTACTGGGAGATAGTTGGTTGGCTAGGGATTGAACTGTTTCTGTAAAGAAAGTGTTAAAGGTATTAGCAACAATATTTGGAGGCTGTTGTGGGATAGCTAAGGGGGTAGGGGTTGATGATTTACCTGGATGGAGGAGTCTATTTAAGCCTGTCCAGAATTTTTGTGGTTAATTTTGGTGCTTCTGTTGCAGGTTCTGGTAGTAGCTTTTTTGTCTAGGATGATGGACGTCTTGGTATCATTTCTTAATTGTTTATATTTGTTGTCATCTATTTGGGATTTAGTGGTTCTCCAGGAGTTCCAAGCTTTGTTTCTGTTAATAATTTTTAGTCTTGTATCGTTGGTTAACCATGGTGCTACTTTGTTCTTGGTTCTGATAGTACATTTGGGAGCATGGTTATCAAAGATAGTAAGAAATTTAGTGTTGAAGTAAGTGAATGCTTCATCTAGAGGAATTAGTTTTAGGTTAGAACAGTCACATGATTTAAGTTCATTCTGGAAACTATTTTGATTAAAGTTCTTAGTACTTCTAATGGTTTTAAAAGTAGTTTATTGAGGGATGTCATTTTTTTTTCTGATTATATAGGTAAAGAAGTGGTCACTGATGTCCTCAGGTAGAGTACCTGTGTAGTATGTGTGGGGTTGGTTGTTTATAAGTATCCAGTCTAGGATACTTTCCCTATTGTTTGGCTTATTGATTCTGGTAGGGGAGGATATGATCTGGAAGAAGCCATGTAAATGTATATGGGTTGAGGGGACATCTGATAAGCACGTATTCCAGTCAATATTAAAGTCCCCATGAATAATAGCCTCTTGGGGGTGGTTAGTGGATAACCACTGGAGGATACCTTCTATGGTGTTAGTGTTGCCACCTGGGGGAATATAGCTACAGGCTATGTTTATGGACTTATGTTTGTAGAGTTGGACTTTTGTGATAAGTATTTCAGCATTGCTAGTTAACAAGGCCTGTGAAGTATTAATTGTGGTTACTTCTAGTGTGGATTTATACAGGATGGCTACTCCACCTCCTTTTCTTGTGCTGCGGTCAAGTCTTAATATGTTGTAACCTGGGGGTATAATCTCATTATCAGAGGTATTAGGTTTGAGCCAGGTTTCAGAAAGGCAGAGCATATCATGGGAGTGGAGATCTAGGAGAACATGTAAATAGTGAATTTTGTTATTTACACTTCTGATGTTTAGGTGACACACCAGGAATGAGTTAGGGGCATTATTTGAGTTTAGTAGGCTAGTGTGGGTATTGTTTGTGGAGTTGCTAGCAATATGTGCGGTTGGGCCTGGGTTAGGGTGGATAGCACCGTCCTCTAGGAGGTTAGTTAGTGATCTATTTTCTAGTTTCTGTAGTTTTAGTAAGAGTTTGTGATAGTATTTAGTTCTAGAGTTGACATAAGTGGCTCGAATGGGATGGAGAGGTTTTACTTCAGAAGAGATTGAGGGGAGTTGGGGTACTATTAGTTTTCAGTTATTTGGTATGCTGATACTGGTGGCTTTGTATCTAGGTTAGTGGGAACCAGGGAGGTACTGGTATTCATAGGCTGTGATTAGATAGAGAAGTATGAGTAGGGGTATTAGGCAGTAAAACAGTTTTGTTTTTGGGGGTGTGAGAGAAGTTAGTGGAGGCATTTTGGGGTTCATTTAAGTAGTGGTTATTAGATACTAGGGTGGGGAGTCACCGATTAGTGTAGTTTGAGAGACTAGTGAGGTTTGTAGTAGTGGGTTGGGCTGTAAGACTGATGGGAAGGAACTAATTGTTGCTAATGATTGGGAGTAGTTCTAGATGAGGGTGTGTGGCAAGTGGATGATAAATGTAGGAGTACTGGGGGTGGGTGAGAATTGGGGGCAGGGTAGAGGAGCTCAGTGAGCCAGCAGGGCGAATGGAGTGGGAAGAGCCAAAGGGATGTATCAGGATGGGATCAATCAGTATAGCAGGTAACAAGCTTGGGGGTAGAGTATGCACAAAGGGAGTAGGGTAAACCCCAGGAACTTATAGTAGAGGAAGCAGATATACTTGTAAGGGAGTCAGGAAGAGAGTAGAGATAGTGAAATATACACTAGTGAGTTAAGAAGGTGCTATTCCAAGGGTAAGTGTTAAAAGTAGGTACAGTCTGCCATTTAGTGGCAAAACTGTGTTAATACATCTCTGGGCCATGGTAGATCCCGGGAACATGGATGAATTGAAAGGGGGGAGTAAAAGCTAGGAGAAGGCTGTAGAAGGGCAAGTGCATGGATACAGAGTGGGGGAGGGTTGGCTGCTGCAACAACTGGTAGATAGTGTTTTCTAACCACCTAACAGGGGTATGGGAGTAGCTGCTATGCTAGCAGTTTTAACAGTTTTTATAAATTTTTACACATACTTTCAGTAATCCTTTAGTTTGCAGAGAGAGTATGTTCAGGGAGTGGGTAGATCGGGTCCTTTACTTGTAAAGGCGCTGGTTTTCCTTCCACGACCAGCGGGGTGGATTCAGAATTTAGTGATGGGCTTAGGCTAGGGAAGTTTCAGTAATCCTTTAGTTTGCAGAGATAGTACGTTCAGGCAGTGGGTAGATCGGGTCTTTTACTTGTAAAGGAGCCAGTTTTCCTTCAACGACCAGCAGGGTGGATTCAGAATTCAGTGTTGGGCTTAGGCTAGGGAAGTTTCAGTACTCCTTTAGTTTGCAGAGATAGTACGTTCAGGGAGTGGGTAGATCAGGTCCTTTACTTGCAAACGCGCTTGTCTTCCTTCCATAACCAGCAGGGTGGATTCAGAATTCAGTGTTGGGCTTAGGCTAAGGAAGTTACTTAGTGGTAAGGACACTAAAGCAGGGATGTGCAGCCACCGAGGGTGAGAGCAGTAATTGCTTAGAGAAAAACAGCTCTTGTACTCACTTTCCTCACATGTCTAGAGGAAAATATTTTTTTATTCAGGCATGTCCAAGAGTCAGCTCCCAGTGTCCTCTCCTGTCTATCTGATGAATCTGGGCATCCTGGGGCAATGTAGCAATTGCCTCATGTACAAAGACAACCCTCTCCTCCTACCACCCAATACTACAACCTGTGAGAGATGCACTTATCTAGCCAAACTGAAGGTAAAGCTCTCTCCAACCAAGACTGAACTTGATAGTCAAGAGGAGAAGGTAAACACTTGCACCACACCACACTCATCATATAGTCCCACTAAACCTATACCACCAAAATCTACACATAGAAAAACAAAAACATTCACGGAGGCTCTCAGTAATAATCTGCTCAAGCAACAGAGACTTCCAAAGCAGAAACGCAAGCAACCTCCCACCACCAACACAACCCAAATGACACATAGCCCACAGACTCAGTGTGCCACTCAACCACAGTCCATAAAGCAAAAAGTACAGTTTTGTACCTACCATAAATGTAGATGTTCGAGTGCTCATACAGCTGCAGTCATTACAGATGGGTTATCCTGCCATCAGGCGGGTCCTCCGTCGGCTGAATTCCAAAGTCTAGGTCTGGCGTCGGTTGTTGTCGCTTCTTCCCTGACGTCAGTGCGGCAGGGGTATAAAAGAGGCAGCTGACGCCATTTTCTTCAGTTTTTCTTGCCCCAGATGTCAGGTGCCCCCAGAAGGAAGGCAAAACATAATGTTATGCAAACATGCAATATAGAAAAATCAAAAAACAGTAGTTGTAAGCAAATACACCATAAAAGAATACCCCAAATAGGTTGTATGAGAAGATGTTTGTCATAAGGCCTGTCCTAAGAGGGGACGGAGGGGGGGTAACCTGGACTACAGCTGTATGAGCACTCGAACATCTACATTTATGGTAGGTACAAAACTGTACTATGTTCATCGTGCATACAGCTGCAGTCATTACAGATGGGAAGAATCCCAAAGCTAAGTAGGGGTGGTAGGCACTAAGTGGAACTAGGAGGAGCAAGGATGCCCTGCAAGACAGCTGTGGCAAATCCCGCATTGGATTTATAGTATAGTGGAAGGTGATAGTGCTTGGAGAAAGTGTGCACTGAACTCCAAGTGGCTGCTTCCAAAATGTCCTTGGTAGGGACCCCCCTGAGGAAAGCTGCAGAGGTAGCTGTGGCCCTGGTGGAATGGGATCTGATGCATGAAGGCACAGTTTTTCCATGAAAAGAGTAACAAAAGCGTATGCAGTGGGCTATCCATTTTGAAATTGACTGTTTGGAAATAGCCTTTCCTTGAGCACCTGTAGCACAGGACACAAAGAGTTGCTCAGATTTCCTGAATGGCTTTGTTCTGTCCAAATAATAACGAAGTTGTCTGTGAATGTCCAAGGAATGTAGTAGTCTTTCCCCTTTGTTTTGTGGATTTGGATAAAAGGTAGGTAAGTGGATAGTCTGATTCAAAGCTACACTGGATACTACCTTTGGCATAAAGGTAGGGTTGGTTCGTAAGAAAAGTCTGTCCTGATGGAAAATGATGAATGGTTGCACAGCCATGAGGGCCTGTAGCTCTGAAACCCTGCGTGCTGAGGTGATTTATTTATTTTATTTTATTTTATTTTACATTTGTTAACCGGGCTAGTCTAGCTGGATATATATATCCATTTTCAGTAGAGGCCCGGGGAGAAAAGCTCCGCACAGATATACAAATATGTAAAAATAGTGTTACATGTTAATTAGGATTAATAGACCAAATGAAACAGGTAGTTATAACATATCAGAGATCAAAAACACTTAAGAAAAGTACAGTGAACATAATATAGCTTAAGAAAGCTAAAACAGATATAATACAGTAATTACTATGTACAATAGTTCACATCAGGTTAAAGGATTTAAGCAATAAGTTGATTAGAGTTTAAATAGTGTCAGTCTTAATTGCAAGACTAAGTATTTAAATGTTTGGAAGTTTAGTTAGAAGAGGAAGAAACAGGGGTAAAAGGCAGTTGTTAGGGTTACTACAAGGGCATAGCCAGTGCCTTTGGAGGTATTTTTTTAGTTTTTGTTTAAAGAGTGGCAAGGATGTAATTAGTGTAAGTTCACTGGGTAGCAGGTTCCAGTTTTTTCCTGCTGTGTTAGTAAACAGAGAGTCACCAGCTGTATTATTAGACTTAGTTAAGCTTGCAAGGAGTTTGCTAGAAGAGCGTAAGGAGTTCAGATTATTATATGGGATTAAGAGTTTTGAGAGTATAGGGGTATTATTGGGTTGGTAAAATATTTTGTGGGCAATAGTGAGTTGGGGGATTATCAGATGGTTTTGGAATTCCAGCCAGTCTAGTTGCCTAAGATTAGAACAGTGATGACTTCTGAAGGGATTGCCAGTAGCGAATCTGGCAATATTATTGTAGGAAGTAGCTAATTTGTTGAGGTTAGTTTTCTTAAGGTTGGTAAATATAGGTGAGGCATACAGAAGAGTTGAGATTAGATGGGAGTGAGCGATCTTGGCTCTGACTGTTGAGGTTAAGAAAGGTTTTATTCTATATAAGGATCCTATTTTTCTGTTGACTATTTTAATGGTGTTGTTTATATGGTGATCAAATGAGAGATTTTTGTCAATGGTTATTCCTAAAAGTTTGGTGGTAGAGTCAGGGAAAATGACAGTGCCATTATTTGAAGAGATTGAGAAGTCTAGGGGGGTGGACCTAGTAGTGGGTGTGAAGAGAAGGAGTTTTGTTTTTTTGGCATTAAGAAGGAGGCAACGTTTGGTAAACCATGTTTCTACAGTATTAAAAACATTTTAAGTAAGAGAGTATAGTTCAGTCGGAGAGGTTGCTGAGCATATTAGTGTGGAGTCATCTGCATATTGAATACAGGTGGCCTGAGGAATTGCTACATGGAGATCATTAATAAATAAGGAGAAAAGAAGAGGTCCAAGTTTGGTGGTAGAGTCAGGGAAAATGACAGTGCCATTATTTGAAGAGATTGAGAAGTCTAGGGGGGTGGACCTAGTAGTGGGTGTGAAGAGAAGGAGTTTTGTTTTTTTGGCATTAAGAAGGAGGTAACGTTTGGTAAACCATGTTTCTACAGTATTAAAAACATTTTGAGTAAGAGAGTATAGTTCAGTCGGAGAGGTTGCTGAGCATATTAGTGTGGAGTCATCTGCATATTGAATACAGGTGGCCTGAGGAATTGCTACATGGAGATCATTAATAAATAAGGAGAAAAGAAGAGGTCCAAGAATGGAGCCCTGAGGGACCCCGATGGTGACAGGTAAAAAGGAAGAAATTTGATTTTCCCAGAGAACTGCCTGTTGCCTATTGCTGAGGTACAACCTAAACCATTTAATGGCCAGAGAATCAAAGGAAAGAGATTCAAGAATATTAATAAGGAGGGTATGGTTAACCATGTCGAAGGCTTTAGAGAGGTCAATGAAGAGTGCAGATGAGAGGATGTTTTTGTTGCGGTTACTACTGATGGTCTCTGTAAAGGATAGGAGGGCAGTGGTGGTACTATGTGATGGTCTAAAGCCATGTTGACAGCTTGCTATTAAGTTATATAGAGAGAGATGATGTAAAAGTTGTTGGTGAATGCATTTCTCCATAATTTTTGCTAAGGGTGATAAAAGAGCAATTGGCCGATAGTTAGTGTAATCACTGGAGTTCCCACCTTTATGTAAGGGGATAATATGGGATATTTTCCAGATATCTGGGATGGTTCCTTCTTGAATTGTTCTATTTATAAGTATAGAAATAGGGTAGGCAATTACTTGATAGCCAGCATAAAGACTGTTTTCCATGACAAGCCTCATTTTGGGTCAGTTCCAAAACTCCTTCATCTTCCTCTCTTAAAACCTGGTTGCCTCATGGTTTTGGCGTCTTTTCAGGCTTGTTGGCTGTTGGTGAAGCACCCACCAAGAGGAGAAAACGCTGACAGAAGAAAGGAGCCACTTTTGAGACATTAAATATTTTTCCTCTGTTTATTTGCTAAGTTTTTCTGCATAGCCGCCTATTTTGAGCATTTTCTGGCTTGTTAAACTTGATTTCTGCATTAGTAACTGTATTTAGAGCACAGCCTAGAGCTGTTTACTGAATTTCCTGTTTGCACTTATTTTTAAAATCGTTTTTTTCTCAAAACTTGCATTTTATCTGTCTTTGGCCTAGCACTCTTGTGTGGGGTCATTTACTGCACTGTTATAACTTGTTGATACTTGTGAGCCTCTGCTATCTCTGAAAAAACAAAAAAAAACAAAAAAAATCTTGCTTTTTTCCCACTTTTTTGAGATTTAAAAAAGTTCAGTTACAGGCTTGCTGTTCTTGAACTGTTTGAAAGTTTCTGTGAGGCCATTTTTTGCTTGGGCTAAAGGGAAGTCTCTCTGTTGATCAGTGGCAGTGAAAAACATTCAGCAGCCTTCCTGCCCCTGTGGGAGTGGTTACTGACTTGAAACTGTAGTTTTATTGGCCATTTTGGGTCAATTCCAAAACTCCTTCATCTTCCTCTCTTAAAACCCTCTTTTGCGCGGTTTTGTGCGTTTTTGTGCATAGCGCAACAGCGGGCAGCGCTGCCTAATTGGGTTTAAACTATTCCTGGCTCCACAAAGTCTGCTCTTCACTTTTTCCCTTAGAACTGCTCTATCTCTCAATTTAAACACCATATTCTCAATCTAAGGCCCTTCACTGGTCCAGTTAAGTATATCTATAAGTTAGCACTATTAAACCATAAGCACTACTTACTCTTATACTCTCTACGATTACCCTGTCCTCTGTTGGTCCATCTTAAATTCAGTTTCCCTATTACTCTAGCATGTCCAAAGGTCAGTCAATGGTTTCCTCTCCAGTCCAGCTGGTGAATATGGGAATTTTGAGGCAATGTTACAACTGTCTCATGTACACGGACAACCCTCTTATCCTCCAAACAGGTTCAAATATATGTGAGAGATGCAACTATTTAGCCAAACTGGAGGCTGAGCTCTCTCATCTCAAAACTGGTGTAACCAGTCAGGAGGAGAAGGTAACCTCACACAACACAATTCCAGTATCACATAGTCCCACCACATCAGCGAACCAAACACATAAATACACAAAAACATACTCGGAGGCTCTAAATAAAAATCTACCTAAGCAACAGAGACCTCCAAAGCAGACATCCAAGCAAACGCTACCTCAAAACAAAACACACACAACATATAACCCACAAAGTCAGTGTGCCAAGCAGCCACAGCCCTTAAGGCTGAATAACACACCTGATACTCTTGTTATAGGTGACTGTATTGTCAGACACACTGACGTCCCGCTCACCAGGCTGAATGAAGAGAAGGTCACGGTGAGCTGCCTGTCGGGTGCTAGGATCCGCCACATAAAGCAAGCACTCAGGTCACTCCAAAGCAAATACAAATATGACTCAGTCATTGTACATGCTGGTGTGAATGACCTGAGACGTACCTCCCTGGACTACATGAAAAGAGACATAGAGGAGCTCCCTAATCATGTAGCCCAGGCTGGTATGACCCTGACCTTGAGCAGCATCTTACCCTCACCTAGAATGATGCCACAGTACAAAGACAAAATGATCGATTTTAACAATTGGCTAAAATTTTGGTGTCATTCAAAGGGGATCCAGTGTCTGTCAGCCTGGGATGACATGCTCGACAAGCCACGTTGCTTCGCTAGGGATGCCTTGCACCTGTCACCACTGGGCTTTCGGATATTGGCAAAGGCTCTTGCCACCCCCATAGTGCCTTTTTTAGGCAAGGCTCAAAAGTCAAACCCACCCCAATAGACAGCACAAGGAACAAGAAACTAAGGGTAATGCTGCTAAACGCCAGAAGTCTTAACCTCAAGATGCACGCACTCGAAGCTCTCCTCAGTATGGAGAACACTGATATCTGTGCAGTGACAGAAACCTGGTTCAAGGCTCCAGAGAGCACCCCAGCACTACCAGGCTATACCTCATATCATGCTTTTCGGCCCCAAAACCCGGACCAAACCACAAAAGGAGGGGGAGTTTCCATATTTATCAAGGATATCCACACCTCCAGGTTAGTGGCATTACGCAGTATCGGAGACCATCCTTGTGCAACTAACAGTGGGCAAGACTGCTTTTCAGTTTATAGCATCCTACAGACCACCCTCTCAAAGTCAGGAATCCCACTCGGCTTTCCTGACAACATTGGAGAACATGAAGATCTCTCCGAACACCATTATATTGGGCAACTTCAACTACCCAAACATTGACTGGGAGCACTACTCAAGCCCCAGCACCTTAGCCCAAAGGTTCCTGGAAATTATAAACTCAAATGCTATGGAACAACTAGTCACCACTCCCACAAGAGGGGACAACATACTAGACCTGATCATTACCAACATGGGGACTCTATGCTCCACACCAGAAGTATATCCCTCATTGGTAAGATCAGACCATAAATTAATTTCACTGGATGTCCACATCCCGACCCCACCCCCAACCCAGAAAACCACAGTGAAAAACTTCTCAAAAGCAAACTTCTCACTTCTCAAAACCGAAGTGGAATCCTTCAAGGCCCCAGGGCCAGTGGAAACTACGGCCCAAACTGCAGGATCCTATATAAATGCATTCTACGGACATCTCCAGGAATGCATGGATCATGCTATCCCAAACAAAACCAAGATCCAATCATCCAAAGGCAGGCGTCCAGTCTGGTGGACCCCTGCCATAAATAAACTGTACAACAGAAGGAGGAAGCTACTACATGATAGAGCAAAATCCCTAATAGGGAAGGCATCTCTGATCAGTACTAGCAAAAAATTACGATCCCTCATAAAATCCTCCAAGGCCAGCTTCGAGAGAAAAATTGCACAGGACACCAAAGACAATCATAAGGCTTTTTTCAGTTATGTTAGGAACCTGGGATGCAACTCCCAGACTTGTTCTGAGTTGATTCTAAATGACAAAAATACACTGAAACCACAGACATCGTCAATATCCTGGCAGACAGGTTCAGTGCAAACTTCTCCACCCCCTCCCCCCCAAAAGAGCAAGTATCTATCCCGGCAGAGGGCTGCCTCCCAAACATCTCAGATGCTCAGGTGAAGGCTGCCCTCTCCAAAGCAAAAAAACACTGCTTCCATGGGACCAGATGACGTCCCAGGTTGCGTCCTACATGAACTCCAAGAGGAACTAATCCCTCAAATAAAACAGCTATACAATCTCAGCCTCACTACAGGATATGTGCCCACAGAATGGCGTACAGCAACAGTGGTCCCACTCCACAAAGGTGGAGCCTCTACGGACCCTGGAAACTATTCCCCCATAAGCCTGACTAGCTTAGTCTGCAAGGCTATGGAGAGGATCATCATGGAGCTCATAAACAAAGACATTGGGGAGCTACAGACACTAGATCCTACCCAGTTCGGCTTTGTCAAGGGCAGATCCTGCCTTTTGAACCTGGTTGACTTCTTTGAAACAGTCACCAAAGCCATAGATGAAGGGAAGGTTGTCCACACAGCCTATCTGGACCTTGCAAAGGCATTTGACACAATACCCCACTCGGGCATCATAGATAAGCTATCCAGCTTAAATATAAACCCCTATGTCACAAGATGGGTCGCAAACTGGCTCAAAGACAGAACCCACAGAGTGAGAGTTGCTGGAGCCATGTCAGACTCGAAACCGGTCACAAGTGGCGTCCCACAGGGTTCTGTCCTGGGACCACTCTTGTTCGGTATATACTTTTCCGAGGTACAGGCAAGCGTGGGAGGACTATGGCTCACCAAGTTCGCAGACGACTGCAAACTGGGCGCCATAATCAACTCTCCAGCTGACACAAACATCCTTCAAAAGGTCTCACAGAGACAGATAACTGGTGCCAGCGCCATGGTTTAAAGCTAAATGCCAAAAAATGTATAGTCATACCCTTTGGCAAAAACAATGTGCCCACAAATTACCACATAGGCGGAAAGCCATTAAGTACAGAGAAAGTTATTAGGGACCTGGGGACCCAAGTTGATAGCAATCTCTCCTTTGAAAACCACATTGCCAAAGTGGTTAGAAAGACCTTCTACATAGCCAACCTCATCACGAAGGGTTTCACATCTAGATCAAGAGAGGTAATAGTGCCCCTTTATTCATCCCTCATCAGGCCCATCATAGAATACAATGCCCCTTTTGGGATGTACCTTACCCGACACCTGCAGCAATTAGAAAGACCCCAAAAGTATCTCACCAAGAGGATCAAGGGTCTCAAACAGATGCCATATGCTGCTCAGTTAAAAATACTCCAGCTCTACTCAGTTGCATACCGCCTACTTCGAGGCGATCTATGCCTGACATACAAAGCTATGTCAAATTCAGAATTAATGGACATGCTCCACCTCAGTAAATCTAAATCCCTTAGAGCCACACGCTTGAGGGACTTGAACCACAGCACAGAAATAAATAGAACTTGCTGGAGGGACAGGTTCATAACCCAGAGTCTCCCTTCGCTCTGGAATAGAATTCCAGTTCATGTGAGGCAGAGCACCTCAATGAATCTCTTCAAGAAGAATCTCGATAAGTGGATGGGGGATCGTAGGTTTGTCCCAGGGATTACTCCCGTGTCACTATTAGACAGAGGTACAGTAAACTAAACCTTAAAAAGGGCACAATATACTCAAATCAAGGGGTGGCGTAAGCCATACAAAATCGGGCTAGGCTTATAATTGCCCCAGGGCAGATAGCCTAGTATGAACCTATGAACCTATGAACCTATGAACAAGTATTGTAGTTCTGTTGAAGAAGCTGGCTCAAAGGGGGGAAGGGTCAGCTTTTCCAATACGAAGTTGAGGTCCCAAGCAGGGATTGGTGGTTTCCTTGGGGGTTTTATATTTTTTGCCCCTCTGAGAAACTGCCTTAAGAGAGGATGTGAGAATAAAGGAGGATCAGTGTTGTATTGTGCAGAAATAGCTGAAGCGTGGATCTTGATGGAGGAGAAGGAAAGTCCACTGTTTAACATCTCAGCTAGGTACTGTAAAATTTGAGGTATATTTATTACCCAAGGATTCTGGCCCATTTCTTGATTCCAGGCACAAAATCGTTTCCATTTGGCAGAGTAGGCTTTTCTAGTAGAAGGTCTTCTGGCCTCCAAGATGACATCCTGCACCTCCTTGGAGAGGAGAGTCTGTTGGGAAATTAAGGAATTCTCCATGCAGCTAGATTTAGGGTTTTGAGCTGGCTGTGAAGGGTTTTGTAGTTGTGCTGGGACAACAGAAGAGGGTCTAGAGGTAGGATCCATGGTGGAGAATGTGTCAGGCTCTTCAGGAGCGGATACCAGTGTTGTCTTGGCCAGTCTGGAGCAATGAGAATCATTTGCGGCCTCTCTGCTCTGGCTTTTAATAGAACTTTGGTCAGCAGAGGAAGTGGCGGGAAGGCATAAACTGTCAATGTTGTCCAATTGAAAGAGAGTGCGTCCACTTTCCAGGCCTGTGGATGATAGGTCCTTGAACAAAATTTTTTCAACTGGTAATTTCTGTGGTTAGCAAATAGATCTATGTCTGGCTGGCCCCATGCCTGAGTTATCTTTGTGAAAACTTGAGGATGCGACTTCCATTTGTGTGGATCTGTCATATTTCTGCTTAGGTTGTCTGCCAGTGTGTTTTCCTTCCCTGGCAGGAATTGTGCCTGTAGTTAAATTTGCAATTCCAGTGCTGTGTTCCATAGGGTGCTGGCTTGCCTGCACAGGGGGTATGAATGAGTTCCCCCCTGTTTGTTTATGTACCAAATCACTGTGGTGTTGTCTGTCTTTATCAATAACTGGTCTGGATGCAGTAGGTCTTTGAAGGTCATAAGAGCATTTTGCACGGCTAGCATCTCCTTTTGGTTGATGTGTAGGTGCTTCTCTTTTTGGGACCATTTTCCCTGAATGCACTGATCTGCCATGTGTGCTCCCCAGGCATAGTCTGAGGCATCTGTTGTGATGATCTGAGTTGCTTGAGGTACACAGAAAGGGAGACCTGTGTTTCTTTGGCATGCTTGAGCCCACCACAAAAATTCCTTTTGAAGGCATGGAATGAGTGGTATAATTGTTTCCAAGCTGTGGCTGTGTTGAGACCATAAGTTTTTTAGGTACCATTGAAGTTTCCTCATATGCAGCTTTGCACATGGGATTAGAAGGATGCAAGATGCCATGAATCCCAGAGCCTGCAGGACTTTCCTTGCAGTTAGCCTGGTGAAAGTTGCCATTTTGATGAAGTATTGAGACAGTTGCCCTTGTTTGTCTGGTGTGAGGTAGGCCATCTGGGTGGTTGTATTCAAGCTGGCACCCAGGAAAATTATCTGTTGAGAAGGTATTAGATTTGATTTCTTTTTGTTGACTGTGTATCCCAGGTAGTTTAACAGTTTTATTACAAACACCAGATGCTGCAATAGTATGTCCTTGCTGTCCGCTTGGATCAGGCAGTCGTCCAGATATGGGTAGATTTGTATTCCTTGTAGTCTGCAGAAGGCGATTACTGATGCCAGGCATTTCGTAAACACTCTGGGCGCAGTAGATAAGCCAAAGGGCAATGCAGAGAATTGGTAATGAGTTGAACCTGAAAGAAATCTGAGGTATCTTCTGCAATCTTGTCTGATAGGGACATGCAGGTATGCCTCCTTGAGGTCCAATGTTACCAGCCAAGACTCCTTGCCCAGCATGGGAAGAAGCTGCTGTAATGTGAGCATCTTGAATTTTGGCACCTGTAGATATGTGTTTAGGATGGATAGGTCTAAGCTAGGTCTCCAATCTTTGTCTTTCCTTGGTACCAGGAATAGTCTGGAATAAAAACCTTGACCTTGTTCTTTTGCAGGTACCTCTTGAATCGCTTTCATGTCCATGAGAGCGGAAATTTGTCTTTGTGCCTCTGCCCTTTGATTTTGTGGCAGGTTTGGCATGCCTCTCATTTTTGGAAGGGTGTGAAAGTGGAACCTGTAGCCTCTGTCTATAATGTCCAGAATCCATTTGTCTTTTGTAACAATATGCCAATTTTTTGAGAATAATGCCAGTTTTCCGCCCAAAGGTGCTGCCAGTAAAGCTTTGCTTGGCAGGTATAGGGGGAAGTCATTGTGTCTGTTTTCTAAATGACTGTGATCTATCTTCTCCACCTCTTGGGGTTGGTGCTTGCCACTGTCTTGCTCTGTAAGATCCTTGAGATTGCCCTCTACCCCTTGGGAATCTGTATCTGCCCCTTTGAGGTCTGTCCGTGGCTGGAAAGGACCAATTTTTTGAAGGCCAGTTTCTGCTGAAACGTGGAGGTTGTACCTGCAGGAAATCTTTCACTGTTTGCATTGATTTCGCTTTTTCCTCCATTTTCTTTAGTACCTCCTCAGCTTTAACACCAAACAATACATCTTTTTGAAGAGGCGCATCTAATAATTTTGCTTTGACATGATCAGGTAAGGTTTGCTCTTTGAGCCAAGCATGTCTACGTATAACAGTCCCCGTAACAGCAGCTGTACAAGAGGCCTCTAAAGCATCAAAACCACACTGCAAGGTATGTTTACCCACTTACTCTGCACCATGCAACAAATCCTGCAACTCCTTTAAATCTGGTTGTTCTGGCTGTGCCATTTTGCTTTTCAACTGAGATAACAAAAACTGTTGGTACTTTAACATATGAAATTGACAGTTTAATGCCCTCATGGTTAAAGTGGCCGAGGTGTACACCTTTTTCCCCCACCTTTCTAAAGCTCTGGAATCTCTCTCTGAAGGTAATGGGTTTTTGGCAGTAGAGGCCTTAATTCCCTTGGGACCCTGTGAAATAGTTTCTGGGTCAGCAGTATGGCTTTTATATAGGAACTGGTGAGAATCAGGAACCCGGTAATGCCTGTCTGGTTTAACAGGAGCTGGAGGTAAAGAATCTGGATTAAGGCTGGCTTCTGTGTACACATCATCCAAAATATCTAAAACAGGAGGGATAGCCAGGGGCCTATGCTGGGGGAGCAGTAGAAATTCCCTGAGCCTTTTCTTGGAATCTGAGTAATCTTGGCCTTCCCAGTGAATGTGTTCCCTCAATGTATGCAGGGTTTCCCCAAAAGAGTAGTCCTCAGGGGGGAGACCGAGGGGAATAGACTCCTCAGCATCAGAGTCTTCGAAAGGGGAATAGGCGTAATCCTGGTCCTCAGATTGTTCTGAGGTAATAGAAGCCTGATCTGAGGAAGGGTAGTCTTCCTCTAATCTGGGTCTTTTGTCAGGGGGGGTTGAGAACCCCTGATAAGAGAAATCAAATCCTCAGCCATTTTAAGCATCTGCTTTTTAGGCATGGGCCTTGAGAGGAGGTCTGAGGACCCTGTTTTTTGGTTTTCATGGCTGCTTTAGATTTAGTGAAAGATTTAATAGAAAAGGTGGAAGGCCTGAAGACACCTTCAGAAATGGCAGGCCTGTCTAAATTCTGAGTTTCCCCGCCAAACGTGGCGTCGGTATCTGCAGTAGGAATGGGGACTGAGGAGCCTGCAACCTCGGGTACTGAAGTCACCGGTAATGTAGTTTCATCGGTACTCAGGGGCTGCGTAGGTGCCTCGCTGAGAACCGGTAGTCGGCCTAAGCGTGGTCTCAGTAATTGGTGCGGACCTCGGATGTCGGTCCTTATCTTTGCGTCTTTTGCTCAAAACTGGAGTCGGAGTATCCGACGACATGATATAATTAAATTTTTTGCCAAAATAATGAAGGGCGAACTCCGCCCGGTGCTTAATAGTGCGCTTGTTGAATCTAGCACAAAAACGGCAGGCCGAGACGTCGTGGTCTGGGCCTAAGCAAGGTATACAGAAAGAGTGGAAATCCTTATGCGGTATTTGCTTCCCACATGAAATGCAATTATTAACTTTGTCTGACATCGGTCTGAGGCAAGAAAAGTTTCCCCAACAGGGTACTTAGCTTTAAAGAAGACTTCGACTGAAATACTTTCGTAAATCTCAGGAGCTGGCCGACCGGCACTTGCGAACTGCTTCTGCTTCGGGCACCGCACGGCAAGAAAGACTAAAGAAAATGGCGTCGGCTGCCTCTTTTATACCCCTGCCGCACTGACGTCAGGGAAGAAGCGACGACAACCGACGCCGGACCTAGACTTTGGAATTCGGCCGACCGAGGATCCGCCTGATGGCAGGATAACCCATCTGTAATGACTGCAGCTGTATGCACGATGAACATCAAAGTACCCAACACACTAGTCATAGGTGAATCTATAGTCAGGCACACTGATGTCCCACTCACCAGGCTAAACAAGGAGAAGGTCACTGTTGGCTGTTTGCTGGGTGAAGAATCCGCCACTTAACCCATGCACTCAGGTCACTCCAAAACAAGTACAAATATGACTCTGTGATTGTCCATGTTGGCATGAATGACCTGAGACATACCTACCTGGACTACATGAAAAGAGACATGGAAGAACTGTCCCATCTTGTAGACCAGGCAGGTATGACCCTAGCCCTAAGTAGCATCCTGCCATCGCACAGAATGATACCGCAGTACAAGGACAAAATGATTGACTTCAACAATTGGCTAAGCTTCTGGTGTCATTCTAAGGGGATCCAGTATCTGTCTGCCTGGGATGACATGGGTGACAAACCACAATGCTTTGCCAGAGATGGCCTGCACCTGTCACCCCTGGGATTCCGGATACTGGCAAAGGCTCTTGCCGCCGCTGTAGTGCCTTTTTTAGGCAAGGTTCAAATGACAAATTCACCACCATAACAGGAACAGATAAGCAAAAACTGAGGGTAATATTACTCAATGCTAAAAGTCTAAATCTCAAAATGCACTCACTCAAGGCACTCCTTAAAATGGAGAACATCGATGTCTGTGCAGTGACTGAGACCTGGTTCAAGGTTCCAGAGAGCACCCCTGCATTACCAGGCTATAACTCATACCACACTTTTCGGCCATCTAACCTGGACCAGAAGACCAAAGGTGGAGGTGTGTCCATATTCATTAAGGATATCCACACCTCCAGGCTAGTAGCTCAGCATAATGCAGCCGAGGTTATCCAAGTGCAATTAACTCTGGGCAAAACTGCAATCCAAATTGTAGCTTGCCATATATCTGCCACCATGCCCCAGGATTCCCACTCCTCATTTCTTGATATACTGGACAATATTAGTGTTCAACCAAACACCCTAATATTGGACGATTTCAACTACCCCACCATTAACTGGGAAAACTACTCATGCAGTAGTAGTAATAAACAGGACATGCTGGAGGGATAGATTTCTGTCCCAGAGACTTCCCATACTCTGGAACAGGCTACCCATCTATGTCAAGCAAAGTTCTTCATTAGCACTCTTCAAGAAAAATCTTGATGAATGGGTGGGAAATAGGAAATACACCCTGGGGATCACTTCTGTGTACTTCTGTGTCTCTGCTCGACAGTGGCACAGGAAAATAACTTTCTTGGGTGGCGTAAGCCAGGGAACCTTGTTGGCTAGGCTTACGTAGGCCCTTGGGCTGATAGCCTAGTACCTGCCTATGAACCTATGTACCAACACCTTCACTCAGCGCTTTCTGGAATTCATAAATTTCAATGCCCTGGGTCAACTAATCCACACCACCACCAGGGGCAACAATATCCTAGACCTAGTCATTACCAACATGAAGTCAACTCCTCTTTGGTCAGATCCGACCATAAGCTAATCACCCTGGATATCCACATCCCGCTCCCACCTCCCATTAAGGAAACCACTGTAAAAAATATCTCCAAAGCCAACTTCATGCTTCTTAAGACAGAAGTGGTGAACTTCATGACACCCATGCAGATGGACAATACAGTTATGACTGCTGAAGCCTACACAAATGAACTCTATAAGCACTTACACGAGTGCATGGATCATGCTATCCCAAACAGAACCAAGGCACTATCCTCCAAAAAAAAGGAAGCCAATCTGGTGGTCCTCTGCCATAAACAAACTCTACAACAGAAGGAAGAAATTGTTGCCAAAGAGAGTAAAATCCCATGAGTGGAGGAGCTCCCTGGTCAGCCTCAGCAAGAATCTATGATCCCTGATAAGATCCTCCAAAAACTAGCTATGAAAACAAGATTGCCACTGATTCTAAGGACAACCACAAAGCATTATATAGCTATGTCAAGAATCTCAATGGCAACACCCAGATCTGCTCTGAGTTACAGCACAATGGCACAAAAATTACAGAACCAACTGATATTGCCAACATCCTGGCAGACAGGTTCAGTGCTAACTTTACCCCCCTCTCACCCCCTAAAGGGCCCATATCTATGCAGGAAAAATGCAGAGTCCCTGTAATCACAACTTCACTGGTAAAAGCAGCACTTTGTAAAGCCAAAAACACAGCATCCATGGGACCAGACAACATCTCAGGCTGCATTTTACATGAACTTCAGAACGAAC
Organism: Protopterus annectens; assembly: GCF_019279795.1. NCBI lineage: Eukaryota > Metazoa > Chordata > Ceratodontiformes > Protopteridae > Protopterus > Protopterus annectens. Next base: position 958,737,803 of record NC_056728.1, read on the forward strand.
TGGCTCCCCACCTAAGCAGCATGTTCAATCATAGCCTCATGTCAGGCTTTGTGCTCACTGAATGGTGCACAGCAACAATTATCCCACTCCACAAAGGGGGAGCCACCACTGATCCTGGGAACTATCGCCCTATTAGCCTGACGAGCCTGGTTTGCAAGGACATGGAACGTATCATCATGGAATTCGTAAACAAAGACATTGGTAACCTCTAAACTCTGGACACCACCCAGTTCAGGTTTGTGAAAGGCAGATCTTGCCTCCTGAATCTGGTCAACTTCTTTGAGGCAGTCACCAAAGCCATAGACGAGGGTAAGGTGGTTCACACAGCCTATATTGACCTTGCCAAGGCTTTCAACACCATCCTCCATTCTGGAATTATAGCTAAACTCACTAAATTAGGTATAAATCCCTATGTCACAAGATGGGTTGCCAACTGGCTCACTGACAGAACCCACACTGTAAAAGCTGCAGACTCCAAATCTGACTTCAAACTAGTGACAAGTGGAGTACCACAGGGTTCAGTCCTGGGACCTCTCCTGTTTGGTATCTACTTCTCTGAAGTACAGGCTAACACAGAAGGCCTCTGGCTAATGAAGTTCGCAGATGACTGCAAACTAGAAGCTATAGTCGAGTCCCCAAATGATGTGGACATCCTACAGAAGGGTCTCACTGAGACAGATGCCTGGTGTCAGAGCCATGGCCTCAAGCTCAATACCAAAAAGTGCATTGTTATCCCCTTTGGTAAAAATTCTGTACCCATGAACTACCACATAGGTGGAGGTCTTCTTAACACTGAATGTGTGATAAGAGATCTTGGGACCCAGGTGGACAGTAGTCTCTCCTTTTTTAATCACATTGCCACAGTAGTCAGGAAATCCTTCTACATGGCACACCTCATTACAAAAGGGTTCTCATCCAGGAAAAAAGAGGTCATTGTTCCCCTCTACTCGACTCTCATTAGACCCATTATAGAGTGCAGAGCCCCTTTTGGAATGTACCTCACAAGACATCTGCAGCAGCTGGAAAGGCCACAGAAGTACCTCACAAAGAAAAATACTGGCCTCAAACAGATGCCCTACACTGATCATCTCAAAAAACTCCAGTTTTACTCTGTAGCATATCGCCTACTCTGAGGTGATCTCTGCCTAACATATAAAGCTATGTCAAACCCAGAGCTGTTGGACATGCTACACCTAAAGAAATCCTAATCCCTCCGAGTTACACGTTCTAGGGACCTAAACCTTGTCACCACAGTAAACAGGACATGCTGGAGGGATGGATTCCTGTCCCAGAGACTTCCCATACTCTGGAACAAGCTACCCATCTATGTCAAGCAAATTTACTCATTAGCACTCTTCAAGAAAAATCTTAATGAGTGGATGGGAAATAGGAAATACATCCCGGGGATCACTTCTGTGGCTCTGCTTGACAGGGGCACAGGAAATTAACTTTCTTGGGTTGGCTTAAACCAGGGAACTTTTTTCGCTAGGCTTACTTAGGCCCTTGGGCCGATAGTCTAGTACCTACCTATGAATCTATGGGAAAACTATACATCAGCACCCTGACTGGAGAATGAACGTTCTCCAGCAGGGCATTAATGCACAAGTAATGCCCGCTGAAAATGAGTCTGCTCCTTCATAGCAGCATATCAAGCTGTCGTGCAGCTCAGACTAAAAAAAAAACATAATGGCTGCCATTATTTTACACTCGCTAAGCAGTGTTTTAGCTGTTTAGTGAGTGTAAAATGAAAAAAGAAGAAAACAATTAAAATAAAAAATTGTGTGTATGTCTGTGTGTGAGTGCATGACAGTAATAGAGAGAGAGAGATTGATTGAGCCATTATCTTACACTCACTAAGCAGCACCTTTGCTGTTTAGCGAGTTTAAAAAAATAAATGAAACAGTAAAAAGTGTGCATGTGTATTTATGTTGCTGTCTGCATGTGTGAGTGAATAGGTTCATAGGTTCATAGGTTCATACTAGGCTATCTGCCCTAGGGCATTTATAAGCCTAGCCAGAGTGTGTTTGGCTTTCGCCACCCATTTTAAATAAATTTTGCTATGCCCTTTTTCGAGGTTAGTATACTGTGCCTCTGTCTAACAGTGACACAGAAGTGATACCCAGGGTAAACCTACGATCCCCCATCCACTCATCAAGATTCCTCTTGAAGAGAGTCAATGAGGGACTCTGCCTAACCTGGACTGGGATTTTATTCCAGAGTGAAGGGAGCCTCTGGGTTATGAATCTGTCCCTCCAGCATGTCCTATTTATTTCAGTGCTGAGGTTCAAGTCTCTTGAGCGCGTAGCTCGATGGGATTTGGATTTTCTGAGGTGCAGCATGTCCATTAATTCCGGATTGGACATGGCTTTATACATCAGGCACAGATCGCCTCTGAGCAGGTCTTATGCCACTGAGTAGAGCTGGAGTTTCTTTAACTGGGCAGCATATGGCATCTGTTTGAGCCCTTTGATCCTCTTGGTGAGGTACTTTTGGGGTCTTTCCAGTTGCTGCAGGTGTCTGGTAAGGTACATCCCAAAAGGGGCATTGTACTCAATTATGGGCCTGATGAGGGATGAGTAAAGAGGCACGATGACCTCCCCTGATCTAGATGTGAATCCCTTCATGATTAGGTGGGCTATATAAAATGTTTTTCTAACCACTTTGGCCACGTGGTTGTCAAATGAGAGATTGCTATCAACTTGGGTCCCCAGGTCCCTAATTACTTCTTCCGTACTTAATGGATTACCACCTATGTGGTAATTTGTGGGCACTTTGTTTTTGCCAAAGGGATGACTATACACTTTTTGGCATTTAGCTTGTGGCCATGGCTCTGGCACCAGTTGTCTGTTTCTATGAGGCCCTTTTGGAGGATGCTTGTGTCAGCTGGAGGGTCGATTATGGTGCCCAGTTTGCAGTCATCTGCGAACTTGGTCAGCCACAGTCCTTCTGTGTTGGCCTGTACCTCCAAGAAATATATACCGAACAAGAGAGGTCCCAGGACTGAGCCTTGTGGGACGCCACTTGTAACTGGTTTGGAGTCTGACATGGCTCCAGCAATTCTAACCATGTGGGTTCTGTCCTTGAGCCAGTTTGCAACCCATCTAGTGACATAGGGGTTTATATTTAAGCTGGTGAGCTTATCTATAATGCCTGAGTGGGGTATTGCATGCATTGCATTGAATGCATGCATAAAAGTAGAAGAGACTGTGTGTGAGTGAGTGAGAGAGACAGAAAAAGAGTGAGAGCATTCGAGCAATCCCCTGTCAGGAGCAGCATTAGTTACGAGGTTTCCATGCCTCTTGACCATACTTATCAACCTATTAGCACAAGAAATCTGGATAGAGCCACAATTAACAGGGGAAGAAAGGACCAAAAATAGGAACGGATTTTAAATATTGCTCTTATAAACTTAGAAAGTTGCTAGAATAACATGGTTTCTTTTAGCATGCCTATTTTTCTGAAGCAGAAGTTTGTGGGCAAGAGTGGGTGAGATGACTACTGGCAGCAGTAGGAGTAAAGCGCTTTGTGTATCTCTGGACCTTTCGGCTAAAGAAATCTGGATAAATCCTAAAGTAAAGGGGGAACAAAGGCTCAAAAACAGAAACGGATTTTAATTATTGCTCTTATGAAATTAAAACTTGCTTAAGCAAAGGATTTCTGTTAACATTAATTTTCTGAAGAAAATAAAAGTCTGAAACTCAAATCAATGTCATTATTTAGTCTGTAATAAATGGCAACAAACCAAATGCTTTAGGAGTACAAAACAAAAAATAAAGTAAAAACCAGGATATTTTTAAAGTGTTATATTTTGGATGTAAAATGCTTTCTCCAACACCATTAACATGTACAGCAACTTTGAAATATTAGGTGGAGGAACTATTTAACAACAAAAATATAATTATGTTTATGAAAAGTTAATAAAAATATTTTCAAAAAATATATATATAAAATACTAATTAAATAAAAAAAGTAAAACAACAATTTTACAGAGTCCATTCTCTAAGCTCAATAATGCCCTCCAGGGTGTGTGCTAATGTGTAATTATGCAATGATTGTCCATTAATATTCTAAAACGAGCATGCTGATTGGCCATCTCAACCAGCATGCTTGTTGTAAATCCCAGACTATACCAACGGAAAAAGGTCCGGTCACCTGGACTTTTTTTTCGCTGATGTATTCTGTCAGTTTTTATTTTTATACTTGTTTTAAAAAAAATAAATAAATATGTAGCCCGGACTCCGGACATACAGAAATTAAAGACACGTACCTGATTTCCCTTCTATTTCCTCTATTCAGTCTCTCTCCTAACTGCCCCAAACTTTTTTTTTTTACTTGAAAAAAAAAGAAAAATGGAGCAATGGAGATCTTTTCTCCGTTGCTTACTTTCCCCAAGCACTGATGTACTGGGTATGCATAGGAACGCAATTCCCAAATGCATGGCAGTTCATCAGCTAAATCAACTATAAGATGTCCAGTGGCAGAAGGACAGCACGCCGTCGTTATACAAAGATATTATTTAAGAAAAGTTAAGTATTTTTTTTCTAAAATAATGTCATTGTATAATGGCAATAACCCACGTCTGGGTGTTGGTAATGCTAGATTTACCCACGGTTGTCTTTGTTTGGCCACTCGGGCTTCACCCTCGTGACCAAACCACACCAACCATGGGTAAATGTAGCATTACCCACACCCAGACATGGATTATTGCTGAATTAATGCCCTTCCAGGGGTGTGGAGGCCCTCCTCTGCACCCCTGGAGCAGACATTAATTACACATTAACACATTGTTATTGCTTGCATGTCATTTCTTATTGATATGAGTGGCAGCAAATCTCTTAAAGATACACATTTGCATTACACAGTGCACTGCAGGGGAGGAAGGATGTTTGTATCAGTATTAATTCATTTACTTCTCTGAAGTCAAAGCCAATGTCAAGGGCCTCTGGCTGAATAAATTTGCAGATGATTGCAAATTAGAAGCAGTCATAGAATACCCCCTGATAAAAATGTTCTCTAGGAAAGGCTGACACAGACAAATAATATGAGTCAGAGCCATGGACTAAAACTAGATGCCAAGAAATGCATAATAGTATCCTTCCAGAAGTCATCCACCCCTCATAAGTATCATATTGATAACACACTCCCTAAGAGTCGACCCAGTAGTCAGGGACTTGGTGACAGACTATCTAGCCTTTGACCATCGAGTGTCTGCAATAGTGAGGAAATCATTCTATGCTGTGCAACTTATAAACAAAGGTATGTCAGCTAGGTCCAAGGAGGTTATTGTTCCACTGTATTCAGCATTCATCAGACCTATCATTGAGTACAATGTCCCCTTTGGTATGTACCTAACCAGGCATATCCAGCAATTAGAAAGTCCACAGAGGTTCTTCACTAAACGAATACAGAGCATAAGAAACATGTCCTATGCAGATTGCTTCAAAGTCCTATCCCTGTATTCTGTCTCCTATAGGCTGCTGAGGGGAGATCTATGCCTGACATACAAGATATTCTGATGGACCTCCTCCATATCTGCAAAACATAAAGCACCAGAATTACTCATTCAGAATTCTTAAACATTGCCTGTGCAATAATTAGGACCTGCTGAAGAGACAGGTATGCATCTCAGAGACTACCCCACCTCTGGAACAGGCTCCCCATCCATGTGAATTAAAATTACTCCCGAACCCAATTCAAGTCTATCTTGGACAACTGGATAGGGAACAGGAAATTCATCTCTGGTTTGGTACGTGTGTCTCTAATGGACACAGGCAGTTTGTAGATGGGTCATCTCCCAAGCCCCTGCTTACACTTATCAAGGGCACCAGAATTTGTCAGAAACTTGGGATGTATGGCTTGGCTTAAAAGGCCCTTGTGTCCATTAGCCTAGTAAACACCTATGAACCTTTGAACCTATAACATGATCTCTGATATATGTCAGTGGCATCAAATCTCTTAAAGATACATGCACATTACACAGTACACTGCAGGAGAGGACCTTTGTAGTAGAATTAATTCACAGCATGATTTCTTGCTATCCTACCACCTTGCCAAATTCTGGAATTCCATCCTTCTAACACTGTGACAGCAGCCCTCCCTAAAACATTTAAAGTCAATTAAAGTCCCGCCATTTGAAGATACTCACCAAGACTTGAGGATGAATTCACTTCCAGCAATACTACTCTCCTTTTCATGCTGATTTTTAACATCTTTCCATGTGGAACCATTGGGTTAATTTCTCCAAGTCTTTTGGGTTTCTGATATCATAATGGGAATGGACCCTATTCCTAAGTCAAAGTATGAAAAGAGTTCATGAAATTAGTATTGTTTCAGTCTTTGATGTTAGCCAAAAGTGCTCTTTGCAGCACTCGCAATATGTCCATAAATGACTCCTGCAATTCATACAGAGTTACACATATCGGTAACATATCTAAGTGCAATGGCAAATTCTTTTTTATGAGACCCATTGCTCCTACTAATATTGGAAATGTCTGGATATCCTTCTTCCACATTGCCCTTTTTTCTGCCTGCAAATCCTGGTATTTTATAACTTTGTGTCTCTCTGTACATATGACACTGTAATCACTGGGTGTAGCAATTTCAATGATCAATGCTACTTTTGTGTTTTTTTCATGAACTATGCTCTTGTGCTTTAGCAGTTTGATCTGATATATTTGTCTTCTTGTCTTTTATCACATTGTAAGCACTGTACTGTTACTGTGCTTTATCAAACTGTATGCATTTGTATCTCTGTGGAGCTTTTCTCCCTGGGCCTGCAATGAAAATGGGCACTTTCTGGCCCAGTGGACCTTCCCAGTCAACAAAGGCAATAAATAAATATATAGTATATCTGTTTTTCTCTCATCTGTTTTTTGAACTGTTGTAATGGGCAGTCCCATGTAATATAACTTTTATCGTTTTCTGTAATGCTTTGTGGCTGATGTTTCCAATACTTCTCAGCTACATCAATATTATAATGTTTGCACAATCCCCAGTGCTTGAGTCTTGCCACATTATTATGCCTTTCAGTATACAGGCCTTCTGCCTTTAGTGTATCACACCCAGCAACAAGATGTGCGACTGTTTCCAATTCTGTTTCACAAAACTTACATTTGTCTGTTTCTCCAACATGTTCAATGGATCTTGTAAACCAACTTCCATGCAGCCCACTATCCTGGGCCGCCAGTATTAACCATTCATCTTTTGACTTAAATTCAACTTTCCTTAACCATTCCTGTGTTAGATCCTGAGTTTTCTATACTTGCAAGTATGTTTATGCATTTTTCACATTTCTTGCCTTCTCATCTGATCCTTCACCTTATATTCTTTCTTTTCTTTTTTGGTACATTCAGTTGCTGCCAGATTTTTATCTACTTCTGGTTTGATTTCCATTCCCACTTGACACCAATATGTTTCTGCTAAACTAGGCAGGTAAGTCATCTTAGACTTGTTTTCCTCATGTTTTAAAACTTTCAGTATGTTCAGATAGTGTGAGGTGAGCAGATACAATTGCAGCCCTACATTTGTAGATCTATACAGGTAATCAATTTTGAGGAGGCCCATACCTCCCATCAGAGCAAGGAATATATAATCTTGGTATACACTGATTTTTATAAATCATTTGATAAGCATGAAGCATTTTTCTTGTTTTCCTGTCCAGCTGATCCAATAACTTTTGGGGCCAGTCAATCACTTTAAAACTATTAAGTTAGAACAGGAAGAACAAATTGGTTTATAACTTGGATTTTGTTCCTAAATGTCAGGGATGTTTTCAATACTAATTTTAATCTTCTAAAATATTCATTACTAAATTTTATTCCCATTTGTTCATGTTTTATTGCTGATCCTTCATCTATTCACAAATATTTATACATTCCTTCTTGCTCAAGTTCTTCTATATCACATTCCTATCCCAAACTGATGTTTTCTTGGTGCTGCAGCATTCCTGCTTTAAAGGTTGGTTTTGCATATTTGTCAAGACCAAATGCTTTTAGTTCATCTGATGAACGATACAGCTTGAAATTGTCCACAAAAAGAAGATATGACGTCTTTACACTGTTGTTTTCTGGGAGCTAAATAGCAGCCCTGGCCTAACCTGTTAAGTAACTCAAAAATGTAAAGGCAAAATAAAGTACAACGAGCATGTAAAAGTCAACCAAATCACAGTTTATTCAGGCAAGTGTTTTCACCACACTGATGTGGCGTCTTCAGACCATAATATCAAAACTTCATTCTGTCTCAGTTATATAACAATTTAAATTAAAACATCCAGTAAGAACATTTACTCACAATTCATCATAATCAATCATCTCCATTTTCAACATGCCCCCCCTCCATGATGACATCATCATCACAAAATCTTGTCTTTAAAGGTGCAGCAACGCATTAATACATATACCATATTAAATAAGTGTAAACATTCCATCATAACATAAAAACATCAATTATTACTTCCTAAAATCATCTAGGTAGCCCCCCTAGCTTTTAATAATGGTTTAACTGACACAACTTTATTGAGCACAGCTCCCTTAGCGGCCCTCAGCCTCAGTAGACACCGAAGCTCAGCCTCTTCTGTTTTATTCTCCACATTGCCCAACCTTACTGTTTCCCTTATGACCTCAATCACTCTAAATTTAAAATTATGTTCTAACTTATTTTTAAGAACTAGAAAACATTACACATTATTCCACTGCACAAAGGGGGGGACTCCTTAGAACTTACCAACTACTGCCCACTTGCAATACTCTCACCTCTATCCAAGATATTAGAGAGAGTTGTACATTCCCAACTACTTCGGTGCCTCTTACAAAACAACTTAATCTCCAAAATTCAGCATGGCTTTAGACCATCCCACAGCACCACCACAGCATTACTATCATTTACAGATATAGTTAACCACAATAGAAACAAGGGACTATGTGTATCTTCCATTTTCTTAGACTTATCTAAAGCCTTTGATATAGTAGATCATAACATTCTTCTCCAAACTTTATCTACCCTAAGCCTCAGCCCCTCCACTATATCATGGTTTAATAGCTACTTATCTGGTCGACAGCAGGCAGTCCTATGGCATGACCAGCTGTCCCCCCCTGCTACCAGTATCCATAGGTGTCCCTCAAGGATCCATCCTTGGCCCACTATTGTTCTCACTATTCACCAACCAAATCAATTCCTCCTCACTCACAGCATCAGTAGTACAATACGCAGATGACACCACCCTTATAAGTGCCGCCCCCACCTTAAAGGAACTGCAAATCCTCACCCAAAACACTTTTACTCTAGCTGAAACATGGTTTACAAACATCAAACTTATTCTTAACCCCAAAAAAACTAAATTAATTATTTTCAGCCTAGGTCATGCTCCCCCCTTCAATAACACTTTCACCATTCACTCCAAAGATAACATTCAGATCACTCCAACTGCACACACTAAACTCTTAGGTGTAGAAATAGACAATAACCTCAAATGTGACATCCATATAGCACAAACCATTAAGAAAGTTAATAAAAAACTAGGACTTCTCTATAGGAACAAACACTTTATAACTAAACAAACCAAAGCTACTATTGCAAGAACTCATCTCTTATCCATCCTTCTCTATGCCCCTCCCATCCTTACTAATCTCTGCCAGAGTGATCTGAACAAAATGGAATCTTGTTATAACAAAATAGTCAAGTTTGCTACTGAAACCTCATGCAAATCCCACCACTGTCTCACCCTTAACCAACTCAATTGGCTCAAGCTACCTCAACTGTTGTTGTTGTTTGTCTTTTGGCTTTTTCCTGGTAAGGGGTCACCACAGAGGAATTCCGGTCTGCTAATGATTGGCAGTAGATTTTTACGAAATGCTGAGGTGCCAGCTCGACGCCCAACCCTCAACAAAGGCACACCCATTTACGCACGCATGTCTTTCAAACACTACCCAACCGCGGGGAGGACATGCAGACTCCACACAGAAGGCACTCCCAAGCCAAGCCGAGAATTGAACAGGAGAACCTCTTGCTGTGAGGTAACAATGCTAACCGCTGTACCACTGTGGCAGTTCTCAAGCTACCTCAACTACTTCTGTTTAATCAACTCACAATAGCCCATAATCTCTTCTACCTTCCAGAAAAAAAGCCTGCACCTCAAAATATAATTAACCCCCACATCCCTACCAGAGCCTTACGATCTAGTTCTCAGAACCTAATAAGCGTTATCAGACACAAAAATGATGCTGGCAAATCTCTCTTTGCCTGCACTATTGCCAAAATCTGGAACTCACTACCTAGCCAAATAACCTCCAGTACCTCCAGTATTCTATTTAAGAAACTCCTGAGAACCCGCTTCTCAAACAATTGGCTTTGTTCATGCTACTCCCCAGGTTAATTTGCACCAATACCATGTTCAAGAATTCTACTAAAGGTCCCCTAATTCCTTTCACTGCAAAGCTTAATAATCACTGGTTATGTCTGTAACAAAATATTGAGAGTACTCATAATTTAGAAAGACAAAAAAAAAAAAATGTTTTTCTTGATTATATTTTATATTCTATATAAACCCTACTACTAGAATTATGCTGACTTTACTAAAGGAATTGTTAATCTATACATAACTTATGTTTCTATGGAACCTATATATCTGTATGATATTCTTGTGTAATTTATTTATGACATGTAATTGGAGCTTTTCTCCCTGGGCCGCCACTGAAAATGGATATGTGTATAGTCGGACTTTCCCGGTTAACAAATGCAAAATAAAATAAAATAAATAAAATAAATTTAGCTATAGTATTACTCATATTTCCATTCCTCACACTATATAAGTGCTCTCTAATCCGTTCCCTCAGTGTATGGTCCATTTTCTCTATAGAGAATCTTTGACAGCACAGGCACCGACCGAGCCAAATAAACTATACGCTTAGTACAACAATCACCCCTTACATTAAACATGCATGTTTTGCCTGTATCTGGATGCTTAAATTCACCAGAGTCCATATCAATGTACTCCCGATAACTACATTTCCCACAAGGATATGTTCCAGCATTTCCTATCCTATTATTCTTTTGCCTATCTGGGTAGCATAACATCCTTTTCATCGACTGACAATTCTGATAACAATAAATGTGGCTTGATCCTACCACCTTTCCTATCCTATCCTCTCATCTATTAGTAAAATGGGCCAATTCATCTCAATTACCTGTTCTTCCATCCCCCTCCTATAGCCTTTCTCCATATGATGTAACCGGGACGTCCTCATCCCTTGCCCTTTAACCACATTTCTAAACACTTGTCTAGGGTGCATACTATTCCTGTGGAGAACGGCATTTCTCTGACATTCCTTTCTATATAAACTGCTTAGTAACCAGGACATCTAAAAACTCTACTGATATTTCAGAGAACTTCATAGTGAACCTAAGGAAATCTGATGTAGTATGTAAAAACTCCACAAATCCTTGTAACTGTTCTATTGTGCCTTCCCAAATCAGAAACACGTCATCCACAAAATGATGATAGAACATGACATGTTGAATATACATCTCATTAGGGAACACCTTTTCAATCTCCCATTGTGCTACCACAGAATTAGCACAACTCGTTCCCATGGCTACCCCGTGTCTCTGCAAGTAATATTGGCCATCAAACATGAAAACGTTGCCTTTTTGAGTTGTTTGTTCTGCTTGTATTATTATTATTACGGCAATTCATTTAGCCGTAGGCTAATCCTGCTGTGCAGTTTAATGTGTTAAGTAGACAGTGTAATGGTTTAAGGGCAAAACAAAATAGCAACGGTGACAAAGAGTCACCCTGCAATAGCCCCCTTTGAATTTTTATCCCTGGGATAATAATTTGTCCTTTATCATGACTCAACTGTAAAGTGGTTTGTCACTGTTTCATGGTCACTATGATGTAATCGATCAATGTAGGATGTATTTTATACATTTGTAAGCACTCTTTTATGCATGAATGTGGTATGCTGTCAGATGCTTTTTTGTAGTCTAACTATGCCATACTTAATTTCCCCCTTTTTACAATTCTCAATTATAACTTTAACAACAAATGATCCTTTGTTTCATATGATTTTCTTCTGTTATCCTTTTGTTCTATTGCCATGATTGAGTTTTCTTCTAAATGACTATAAACTCTGTCAGCAGCAATTCAAGTGTATAGTTTACATATCTTCGGAAGGGAAGTTATTGGTTGATAGCTTTTATGATAGCTTGCAGGTTCACGCTTAAGGAGGAGTATCATTTTTCCTGTTGTTAACCAGGTTGGTGTCTCTTTGGGGTGCACAGATAAATAGCTCTTACTCCTGGCTAAATATTCATGTAAAGATGTTAATACTTTTAGGCAGAAGTTGAGTATTCCATCTGGATCTGGGACTTTCCATTTAGAGGCTTTTCTTAACTTTGTTTCAATTTCTCTGGCTGTTACTTCATGCCATTTCATATCCTGTACCTTTAAACATCTTATTCTTTGTTTTATTTTTTTCTTTCAGTTTAGCATTGTTGTTATGTTCCACAGGATCTTCATAGATATTTTTCTCCAAAATGTTTCTATTTCTTCTTTTTTGGGTGGTGTTTCTGTTCTTTTTGCCTTGTTTCTCAATTCTCTGTAAAACCTTTTTGGGTCATCAATAAATTGCTTATGCTGTTCTATCCCTTTGTATTTATTTTATTTGCATATCTTCCAAGTTTTTCTGCCTGTGCTGACATGTTTAGTTTTTATTTGCAATAGTGCTTGATAGATCCAGATCTGTTCTGATACTGTTTATCGCTTTTATCGTGCGACCTGTTCTGATACTGCGTATCGCTTTTATCGTGCGATCTGTTCTGACACTGCGTGTCACTTTTATCATGCGATCTGTTCTGATACTGCGTATGGCTTTTATCGTGCTATCTGTTCTGACACTGCGTGTCGCTTTTATTGTGCGATCTGTTCTGATACTGCGTATCGCTTTTATCGTGTCTGTCTTTCTGAGTATTTTTACTGATCTTTTCCTCTTTTGTACTCTTCTAGTAGTGACACGTCTTCTCTTACTCTCTTAATTGCGTTACATTTTTCTCTGTTCAAAACTTCCATGATGGCATTTGATTTCTCCCCTTCCTTTCCCTTACTGCCTCGTGTTTTTTTTAGCTGCACAGTAATATATTCTATTTACTTCTGTTACATCACATGAATTTCTATGGACAGTCTTGATTACTGTGTTCAAACTTTTAATATTTTGTGTCTTTCTGTAGTCGATTTCTTTCATTGATCTTAATATGTCTATCCATTCTATTAAATCAATCAAGTCTTCCCTTAGATTTTATTTATTTATTTTATTTTATTTTATTTTACATTTGTTGACCGGGCTAGTCCAGCTGGATAATTTCCATTTTCAGTGGAGGCCCGGGGAGAAAAGCTCCACAATTAAAACAAGGTTAAACATTTAAGCAACAATGCATACATTTTAGTGTAGTAGAAAATACAGCGAAAAAAAACAGGTAAAAAACAAATAGCCTAAGCTATATATTCATATTTTTTTTTTTTTTTTTCTTTGTTCTCCATTTCCTGCGGACATTCTACAGAAAGCTCCAGAACATCTTCCTATGCTATATTCACTTCAGCTTTATCCTGCGTCAACTATCGCTCTTTCATATGGGAATTCAGTGGCCTATCACTCGATAACACTGATTGCATCAGAGTTGAAACAGTTTCCTGTTCCTTCCATTGCTGTGCAACTCCAGCTGAACTTTTATACTGGTTTCCTACTGAAGGCTCCAAAGTATCTTCATATAGCAACTAAGCAGATGCTTTCTGCTCCACTGGTTTATCTTTAATTTAGGGATTTATTATTCTATCCTGCTTTGATGTTATCAGCGTTACATTTTCTACACTAAATCCTTCACTTCATGGGTAATCCATAGCTTCAGTTTCTATTTCATTAACTTCTCAATTAGCAATCATATTTTCTACTTCCCCCTTTGTTTTCTTATTTTTTTGTTTTGTAAAATTTTTCATATCCATATGCCTGTGACTGTATTTCTCTTCAAATATCTTCGGTGCTGCTTTTATATATTGGTTTGTTTTACTTTCTCCTTTGCATAAATATTGTAGCATATTAAATCTCTTTCTTTTTCATGTCCATATTTTTGTATGTATCAAGTGATGCAAATTTAAATGCTGATGAAGCTAGATTCTCTCCATTTTATTATCTGAAGCAATATGAGTACCAGATCTTACACTGTGAGTGAAGTAATGACATGAAAGTCATCGCATGTTTAATTTGAGAAATGGTGCGCAAACAGCAACTGGAAAATGACTCTCTGGAGTAACTTGTTCAGGTACTAGAAATAATGGAGCAGGAAATTCAGTTCATTTCAAACTGTGAGCAGAGCATGTAAGAAGACTTAAAAGGTACAGTGTACCACATTTCTGCACATCGTGCACACATGTATCTGGAGCGTTTCTCCACAGACCTCCACTGAAAATGGTTGCTTTCCCAGTAAATAAATGTTAAATAATAAAAGTGGGCTGGTCCAAAGACCCTTTTCAGCAATAACTCACACTCTAGAAACATAAGTTGGAATGAGTTACATGCAACATAAGCAAAACAGTACTGCCCATGTCCCTTATGGACAGAGGCAGTCTGTAAACTGACTCGGGACTCCAACACTCAAAGACCCACTACCCTGATACTACCCCATGCCATATCTGGGGAATTAGGACGTAATATTATCATATCCTGGCTATTATTGGCTAGGCTTGTAAAGGCTTTTGTGTTATTAGCCTAGCAATTCTCTATGAACCTATGAACTGTGAGCTTGAATATAATGTATGAGAATAAGGATAGTTGTTACATTAAATACAGAACAGAATCTGTAACAGTTACTGAGAGGGTTGGTTGCATTGAATACATACTGTAAGCATTTAAATGACACAGACCATTGGGAAGCTGGTTAATACTTATCCCTATAGCACTTGGACATGGTTTCGTTGATGGCATGGGTACAGAGTGATGCTTTTTTTAGTTTTTTAAAATGGTTTAAGTTCACTGGCAACAGGCAGGACCTATTTGACAGAAAGCCAATTCCCCAGCTGAAGTTCTGAAAGAGGGGGTCCGGCAAGTACAGATTTTCTATCTTGACAATTTCTTAAAGACAGGTTTGATCCCAGATTGTCACAGGTACTTTGCGACTTTGTCACAATTAGAAATGTACAAGGAAGAGTTTGCTAATTACTCAGTTTATTAACTAAGTGGAAGATCGGACTAGGCAAGTCCTGAGGAGAACAGATTCATTATATAAGTAATGGTAATTTATAATGCATACACTATACACAGCACAATACAAATAATATGTACACATTATTCATGTTAGAGAATGCAAAATGTTAACATCTGAAAAGTAAAATATACATTACAGAATAATATAACATGCTACATTATACTGTCACTAACAGAAAGCAAAACAGGTAAAGCAGAACTTAAAACTCCTCCCCTTATCTCTATACCTTATCAGCACTAACCTACCCTACTCTTCTATAGCTGCTCCTTCTTACTCCTCTGCTTAGCACACTCCCTCATCTCCTCTATCCATTCTCCGCAGCTATAGCCATTACTCTTACATCTATCACTATATTCTTCCTACCCCTCTACCTACTCTAACTATCCTTCTACACCATATCAATTAACCTATCCTACACTTCAACTATATTCTAAACCACCTTTGACTTTACATTAACCTTACTCTGCCATTCCAAATGGCCTACTCACATAAACCTTTGCTTACATACTTTTTTCTGTCTTGTTTATTATTTATATTTCTAACCTCAACCTATACCCTCACTGCCTATGAGCATTATGTGCTGGCCCATAAAGTGTCCCATCTACAAACTCTCCCAACCTTACTTCCCAACTGCCTCTCTCATTGTAACATTACCTCTACCTCAGCTTATCTGCATCCTAAGTTCCATAGATGTACTCATGTTACTTACCTCCTCAATAGGTTAAGCTCACCCAAACTTAATAAAATCTTAAAAACTTCTTTGATACTATCCAAAAACATTCTAACAGGTGGTGACATTCATCCTAATTCTGGCCCAACACCACTAACAGGTGGAGACATTCATCCTAATCCTGGCCCATCCCCACTAAATGTCAATCTACAAAAACAATTGCATAACAATGCTTCCTCCTCTTCTAGATTAGATAACTCCCTCAGAATAGCACATCTTAATATTCATAGTATCAACAACAAAATTAGCCAACTGCATGCTCTCCTTCAAGCCCATGCATTCGACATTCTTTGTCTAACAGAAACTTGGCTAAAACCTATTACTCATGACCAAGAAATAATCCCACCTGGATACAATATCCTTAGATGTGACCGCACTTCAAAAAAGGGCGGCGGCATAGCAATCTTGTTCAAATCTGAACTCCTTGTTTCTCCCTGTGATGTAACACTACCCTCAAATACCAATGCTGAGACCCTTACTGTTCAACTCCAAATAAATAGCTCTAAATCAATCTATATAATCTGTTCATATATCCCTCCAGGAAATAATATTACTACCCTAGAAAACATACTTAGTAGCCTATCCACCCACCTTCCTTAAGAAACAATAGTACTAGGACATTTTAATATAGACTGGACCTTATGCAATTCTTCCAACCCTAAGACCCATATAAATCTATTTGGTTTCACTCAAACAATAAATACCCCCACTAGAATCCATAAGCCTAGTACTAAAGAAACTACTCTTGACTGGATACTAATTAATAGTCACCCTGAAACTTACTTGACAGGATCTCTCCCAGATGACATTAGTGACCATATTCTAACCTACATAGTTAAGCAAAAGAAATCTAGCCCCAAAGACAACAATTTTATCACGTATCGATCTAAAAAACACTTCCAATCTGATAACTTTATTAATGAACTAAAAGCCTGCAATTGGTCATTACTAAAACTACTCAATCTGGATGAAGCTATCTCCTTTTTTAATTCTACATTCCTTCAAGTTCTAAATAGCCATGCTCCCATTCACTCCTCCAGAGTCAGGACCAAAATAGCTCCTTGGCTTACAAAACAAATCAAAGAAAAAATGTTCCTACGGAACAAAATTTGGGCAAAATGGAGAACCTCCAAATGCCCAGCAGATCACCTCTACTTTAAACAGTTAAGAAATGCCGTCAAAAGATATAATCTTAGATAAAAGAACTATTATTCCCATCTTCAACATTCAAACTCTAAAAATCCTCAAAAGTTTTGGTCTGGCATTAATAAACTTCTCAAACCAGGCCAGGCTAAAACTCCTTCTCCCAGCTCTATCCCCCATAACAACCCTCTGCAAATAGCAAATGCTTTTAACAACTACTTCATTGAAGCCATTCAAACCCTTACTAAAACACTATCACCCCCTACCCCCACTCCTACACAACATACCAATGATTCTCTGCCCCCTTTCATTTACAACCAGTACCAACTACCTTTATCTGCAAACTCCTTCAAAAACTTAAACCCTGCACCCCTTCTGCTGACTGTCTCCCAGCAGAATACCTTCAAATTGCTGCTAAAGCCATCGATACCCTGTTTCTATCCTTATAAACAGAACTATCTCAGAAGGTTACATCCCTTCCTTATGGAAAATCTCCCATATAATCCCCTTACACAAAGGAGGTAAATCCACTGATATCTCCAACTACCGCCCAATTGCTTTACTCTCCCCTTTAGCTAAAATCATGGAAAAATGTATCCACCATCAACTACTTCAGCACCTTCTCCACAATAACTTGCTTGCTAATTGCCAACATGGTTTTAGGCCCTTTCATAGCACTACATCTGTCCTGATAACTTTTACTGACTGTATTAACAAGAATCGAAACAACAACTCTCTCTCATCTGCTCTATTTATCGATCTATCAAAAGCCTTCGACATGGTTAATCATAACCTACTTATCAATGCACTAAAAGCCCAATATCTTGACCAACAAGCAATCCTTTGGTTTAAATCCTATCTTGAAAACAGAAAACAAGCAGTACTCTGGGACAATAAACTATCCCCACCCCTCCCAGTGGACACTGGAGTACCCCAAGGCTCTATCCTAGGACCTCTTCTTTTTTCCATTTTCATTAATGATCTCCACACTGCTTTTCCTCAAACCTCCTGTATACAATATGCTGATGACTCTACGCTTATCTGTACTGCCAAGTCTTCCTCCTCCCTCCAGACCCTTACCCAAACTGTATTTAACAAAGTAGACAATGGTTTACCCAACGCTCCCTCGTGCTTAACCCCAAAAACAAAACTTTTACTTTTACTCCCACCCAAAAATCCCCACATATCCACTTTACCATTACCTCTGACAATGGTACTTGTATTTCCCGACTCTACTGCTCGTCTCCTCGGCATAACTATTGACCATAACCTCAGCTTCGATGTCCATGTTAACAATACTATAAAACCATCAATAAAAACTAGGCTCCCTGTATAGAATAAAACCCTTCCTTACCCCACTAGCTAGGAAATCTATTGCCCAGACTCAGCTTACTTCTACCCTGTTCTATGCATCTGCCATTTATACCAATCTATCTAAGCTTAACCTTTCCAAACTGGAAACTAGCTACAATAATATTACTAGATTTGCCACTGGCTCCCCTTATAGAACCCACCACTGTCTCAACCTTCAACAACTCAGTTGGTTAGAACTACAAAACCAACTACAATACAATCAACTGCTGATTGCCCAAAAAATTCTGCACCACCCCACCAACACCCCTATCCTATCTAATCTGATCTCCCCATACAAAAATCTTACAACACTACACTCAGCTAATAAGTTACAGATTGCCAACAATATATCTAATAACAAAGCAGGAGATTCACTCTTTTCCAATGTTTTTGGTAGAATCTGGAATAAGCTTCCAAATACACTCACTTCTCTCTCATCTACACAACTCTTTAAGAAACACCTCAAACATTACCTAAAAAGACAATGGCTTTGTCCCTGCTCAAAGCCTGATTGAAAAATACTCTTCACTTTTTCTCCCCCCACTCCTCTCATGCTTTATAACAAATACCCCACCTTGAGAGTAATTGACTATCAACTACTAACCCTTCTTACCTGCATTTTGTCCTTCCTGGTCTCTATTTTTCTTTTTCTTACTTATTGGTTTTTATTTTTTCTCTCAAATGAATGTTGATGCTTAATTACTATGTTTAACTGTTGCCTGATTGTATTTGTAACCCCTCTATTGAATTAAGACATGTTTATCTCCAAAATCTACTCTAATGTCTCTGTACAGTATTCACAAAATTTACTTTCTTTACATATTATGCTGTATAATTTAAGCTAGTCATTTTTTCTAAGTTTTTAATGCCTTAATGTATTTGTGCATGGAGCTTTTCTCCCCGGGCCTCTGCTGAAAATGGATATGTATCCAGCTAGACTAGCCCGGTCAACAAATATAAAATAAATAAATAAATAAATAAAAACAAGTGACAGGACCTGTTTGATGTTATCAGTATTAGATAGATGAGCAAAATTAATCTGAATAAGTACGGTATTTATGTAATAAGTACGGTATTTATGTAATAAGTATGGTATTTATGTAATAAGTACGGTATTTATGTAATAAGTATGGTATTTATGTAATAAGTACGGTATTTATGTAATAAGTACGGTATTTATGTAGTGCAACATGGTACAACATTTGTGACACAGAAAGTCATTTTAACACTAACAATGCTAATTATGTAAAGAAATATCAGACAATTAGCAGGCACTTTTACTGCAAAATTACCAAGTCAGAGTTTGATATAAATATTACTGAGGAAAGGTAAACCTTATGGCATGCAACAGACTATAATAAGGAAGTGTAACTCGGTAGGATCACTGTACAATCTGTGCAACATACTACAGTTTAGTTGATTGCTGCTCTGCTGCAGTTATGTAACTGTGAAAAATTACTGTCAGAATTACTGTCAGGGTCCCTGCAGTTCAGAAGGGAGACAAGATATGGACAGCAAGTCAATAGCTCCCAGGATGTTTCAGGGCCGTATCAGAGAGGGATGCAGTTTGAAGCATGCAAAGCTGCAAGCAAGATGGAAAAGTCTAACATGATATTATTGGCAGTTTATACAGTTGGTGAAAAAAACACAGTACAGAAGTAATCATTCTCAAATCAAAGATATTATTTATTTAGTAGCAGACACTCATACACTGCAGACCTTTCTCGCTCCAAAAATTATTTTTCAATAGGTAGAACCATATTTATTCTGAAACTTAAACACACACATCCCTCATGAGGCATTCCCACTTTTACATATCATGATATGCATTGCACGTATATTTATTAACACATAGTTCCAGTGCATTTAAATCACACAAGCGCCTCCAATAACATTAGTCATATGAGAAGCCACCAATATGGGATCACAATTTTTTTGTCTGTTGACATTGAGTAAACATCGCCATCTGCCTGGTTGATATTCTCCATTCATTCAAGAGATTGCATGAGCTTGACTGACGGCAAGTGAAACCAGATAATGATCTAAAGAGAAAGAAAAGAAATATAATACAAGAAGCAGAAATAAACTATTAGCATCAGTGCCAGCATTCATCAAGTTCATGTAATAACATATAAAAACTGTACAATTTATTATACTCAAATGATATATTGCTGTCCTTGACTTACCCACTCTCCCTTCTCCATCCATTTATTTATTTAACATTTGTTAACCGAGAAAGTCCGACCTGGAATGAAGCCAATTTCCAGTGGAGACTCGAGGAGAAATGCTCCAAATGCATGCCTTTGTAATGTGAGAGGAAACCCACACAAACGCAGGGAGGACATGCAGACTCCACACAGAAGGCACCCCAGCCGAGAATCGAACTGGAGAACCTCTTGCTGTGAGGTGACAATGCTACTGCTGCACCACTGTGCCATCATTGCTATATCAGCTTCTAGTCACAACCAATTAAATCCATTCAAAGTCTCACCTTCTTAGTCCTCAGCCTTCATTGCCCCAGTACTGTCAAGTATTATTACCAAACCATAAAATGTACATTACTAATAAGAAGATTTATAACAAAAGCACTACAGGGGGTTCAGAAAGTTTCTATTGCCCATGCATACTGGTCAATGTAGGTTAGGCAATTAGCATGAAGGACAGACTCTTTGATTCAGAGACATGGTAAAGCGGCACAGTGAGATACCTCATTAGTAATCTCTGTGGTGCGCCCTATAACAACATAATGGTGTTGTGTAATATAGTAGCTCAGTACCATGTCTCAGAATTAAACACTATGTATCCCGGAGGCTACCTCTTCTCTGGAACAGGCTCCTCATCCATGGGAAGGAATTAAACAATATGTACCCCAGAGAGTACTTCTCTGGAACAGGGTCCATTTCCATAGGAAGGAATTAAACACTATGTTTCCCAGAGAGTACCTCTTCTCTGGGACAGGCTCCAGTTCCATGTGAAGCAGAGTTCCTCCTTAATTCAATTCAAGTGCAACTTGGACAATTGGATGGAGAACAGGAAACTCATCCCAAGTTTGGCACCTACATCTCTAATAGACACCAGCAGGCTGTAAATGGTTCATCTTCTACACCCCTGCTTATAAATGTTTCATTTCTGACGTCCTTGTTTACACTTATCAAAGGAAGCAGAACTTGTCAGAGATTTGGGATGCATGGCTAGGCTTAAAAAGGCCCTAGTAGTCATTACCCTAATTCACACCTATGAATCTATATGCCATTAGACCTGGTCATGCTAATGTTTGCCCTACCAGCCCATACATAGTGGCAGTATATGTAACCTTGTACATGCGCACACATCTGAAGTTTTCTGATAATCAGTCTTACAGGACCTACTGGTTTACTACACAACTGCTAAGTATGCTAATGTGCTAGGGCCAATACTGCAGACCAGGTACATAAACTGAAACACCCCTACTGGGTGATGTGCAGTGACGTGTAGAGTGGCAGTGTACTACGCAGCTGCTTGGTATGCTATAATGTTAGGGCCAGTACTGCTGACTAGGTATATAAACTGAAATGCCTCTGTTGGATGATGTGCATTGAGGTGTGCAATGGCAGTTTAATCATGGCTAAGTGCTGAGGAGTAGTGGGAAACATGCTGAGTGTTTCTATCTCAAACTTACCAAAGAATGGAGGTTTGGGCAGCAGCACAGACTCTACATGGTACACTAAAGGGGGAAGAGATGTACGGATCAACCACTTTGGGCATCTACTGTGGTGCACAATATCCTCAAGTTAGGAGAATGCACACCACAGACTGTATGCCACGGCAGGGCTAGCCACTCGACGGTGTAAAATATGGTACTAAATGATTCAGTAATTTGACTAATGTCCCTAAAATGAGTATGGGCATTTGCCAGTAATAAGTGGGTTAAGGAACTGGCCTACTCTGACCTAGCCATGCTAATGGTGGGGGGTGCATGTGCCCCTAATGACCAATGTGTGCCAGCAGCCTTAGGTCAATAAGCTACTGGCTAGCAGGTGTCCAGTTGTCTAGCATGGGTGACCTGGGATAGATCTGTTTAGTGAAAGCTGGACATAAAACCAATCAACAGGACAACAGGGAACTAAGAATTACTACACTCAGTGTAGGTTTACTGACAGGACAGAACTTGGAAGTGGATCACATGATGGTAAGGAGGAGGTGGAACATCATATGTATCTAAAAGACAAGGTGGAAGGGCACTGCAGCAAATCAATTTGGCCTGGGATCCAGAGCCTACTACTTAGGAAGAGGGTCTATATCATATGAGCGAATTGCACAAATTGCGAATGCTTATAATATTGTACGTACTGGACCTCAAACTTCGTACTGTGGGGGGCTGCAGCCCTCCCCCCCCCCGCTAAATATATATTCCAACTTTGAGTTCACACTACAGTGAGGAAAGGGCAAATATCCCATTCTTCACTGTACCACGATCTCAGAAAAAGCACTTTGAGGTCCGGTACGTTCAATATTATGAGCATTCGCAATTTGTGCAATTTGCTCATATGATATAGACCCTATGAAGAGGACAGAGCAAAAATGATGTGGGGATTGTGGTGATGGAGAGACTTCAGAAGACAGTGAGGGATTTCATCGGAATTAGTGACAGACTCATGGTAGTCAGACTCTAGCACAATGATAGGGCAGTATTCATAATGTCAACCTATGATCTGCAAGGTTGTGATAGTGTGGAAAAGACTGCATTCAGACAGCAGTTGCAGGACTTCCTAGATAAAGCAGGTCAACATGAATTGGTCTCAATAATGGGTGACTTGAATTACATATTGGGACAGACAGAATAGGATATGAGGACTGCCTGGGTCCACATGGGTGTGGCAACAGGAATAAAGAAAAAGAGACTATTCGATTCTTCTGTCTGACAAAGTGTTTGACAGTGGCGAACACGTGGTTCACAAAGAGACACAGTTACAAAATCACATACAAAAAGGGCCAACATGCAACTCAGGTAGACCTTCTCCTAGATAGAAAAGAACACTGTGGTAGAATCAGTGATTGCAAAGTCATCCCCAGTGAAACCGTTGGCCGACAGCCTAAACCACAATTAGTTGCAAGCAGTGGTCAGAGAAGGCTCTAAGGTCAACAGAGACCAAGCTGAAGACCTGGAAGTTTACTTGAGAGAAAGCACAACAGTTCATGGAATTATCCAGGACTTGAAGAAGAAGAGGAAATAGGTGGAGTTGAAGAAGAATGGCTGCACTTCAGATCAGCTAGTTGAGGACTACAGAACTGATATGGAGTTAACCCAGGTATGGAAGAAAGGTACATAAGGAAAGCTGATGGTGGAATGCAGGAGTCCATGAAATCATCAGAGAAAAAGTGCAGGAAGAAGTGGGAGTCAGAAAAAACTGACCGGGCTGAGAAGAAATACTGATTGGCTAACAAAGACACTAAGAAAGGAACTACAATAGCAAAGAATAAGGCATCAGATGCACTCTACCAGCTTCTGGAAAATGAATCGGTATATGACACAAAGAGACTATGTCAGGGGGCAAGACAAAGAAAAAAAGATAAAAGAAGATAGTCAGACACCCTTCATAAGGGATGTTAGCAACAACCTGCTCACCAGTCCACAGGACATCAAAGGCAGATGGAAGGATCGCTTTCAGCAGCTTGTCAATGAAGAAAACCCCAGAGAAGCTGTTCTGTCCCATACACAGCCTACAGTGAGAGAGGTAGAGGATCCCAGCATAGAAGAAGTGAGGGGAAAGCAAGCATCAGGCCCAGATGAGGTTACAGCAGATTGGATAAAAATGCAGGGTGAGATGGGGAGAAATGGCTCCTGAGGGTACTCATAGAAGTGTGGTGAGAAAGACATATCCCAAATGACTGGAGAATAAGCACACTAGTCCAGTGTTCAAGAACAAAGGAGACATTCACAGCTGTGGGCAGTACAGATGTATCAAGCGCCTGTCACATTGCATGAAGGTTCTGGAGAGAGTAAGTGATAAACAAATAATCACAGTAGTAGGAAGTAAGACGGGAATGAGCAGTTCAGCTTCAAATCAGGATGCAACCGAACTGACCTGATGGCTGCAGTGAGACAGATAGTTCAGAAAAATCTAGAAATGAGGAAAGAGGCCAAACTGGGCATTCCCAGATTTGGAGAAAGCATATGACAAGGTCCAAGGATGCAATGACACAAGTATGAACAGTGTTTGGTCTCACAGAGGGGTGCCCAGTGGGAGTGGGTGTGCATAATGGTTCAGCTCTGAGCCCATTGCTGCTCATACTGGTGATGGATTACATTAGCAAACAGGTCGGAGGAGGCAGCGCAACAAAACTGCTCTATACAGACAGTGTGGCATTACAGGCAGACTGAGCAAGAACTTAAACAAAGGATAAGGGAATGCAATGAAAAACTGAAGGCACATGGGAAGAAAGTGAGCACAGATAAAACAGTTGTAATGGCAGCAAATGGGGGAAATTAGAAGCAGCTAAGACTTTAGATAGAAGGGAAAATAGTGGAAAGGTTAGCAGTTTCAAGTATCTTGGAGGGGTGGTCAAGGAGAAGGGAAGTCTGAATGAGGAGGTCAAAGCTAGAATCAGAGGGACTGCAGCCAACTGGTACAGAGTATTAGGTGTAGTATATGTCAGAAGAATGCCAGCTGAAATGTACGGTGTACAAAACAGTGGTGCGACCAGTACTACTGTATGGTACAGAAACCTGGGCAGAACAGCTGAAGAAGCTAGAGGTTGTGGAGATGAAGTGCCTGAGACAGGTGTTAGAGTGTACACTGTGGGACAGATAAAAAAATGAGGACATAAGAGCATAAATCAAAGTAGTTCTAACTCCAGAAAGGGTCAAACAGAACAAATTACGGTGGTTTGGTCAGATGAGCAGAAAAGCAGACGACAATCTGGAAAAAATATTTGGAATAGACAGGAAGAAGACAAGAGGAAATGAGGGTGTCCATCAAAGAGGTGGATGGATTGTGTGAGAGAAGACTTACAACAATCAGACACAACTGTCGAAAAAGGCAGGAGAGTGGCAGTGAACAGAGAGAGATGGTGAGAGTTGACATGACACCCCAACCCCATGTAGAAAATGGGAAAAAAGGGGTGCTAATGACGATGATTACATTCCAAGTGTAAAACATTTAGTAACAGTTCATGTGCAACACATGGAACAAGCTGACATTAGTTCATAAATGTATATTATGCTAACAACCACTAGGGCGCTTAAAGGCCTAGCCGTGCAACCCAAATGTGACCCACAAATTTGATTTATATTTGATTTAAAGGGGTAATTTACTGACTGCCTCTGTCCTTCAGAGACACAAGAGCCAGACCAGGGTGAATTTCAATTACCCATCCACTGGCCCCAGTTGCACTTAAATAGGAATAGGGAGGAATTCTGCTTCTCATGAACTGGGAGCCTGTTCCAGAGAATAGGAATTCTCTGAGAAACATATCTGTTTCTCCAACAGCTCCTGTTTATGTTGTAAGCAATTAGGTCTTTTAATCTTGTAGTTCTGATGCTGTTTGATTTGTGAATATGTAAAAGATTTACCAAAGCAAGGCTCAGGGATGCCTTTTATGCCAGGCAAAGATCACCTCTCAGAAGCGTGTATAATACCAAGTAAACAGACAGGGCTTTGAGGTGATCAGGTAAGGACATTTTGTTTACTCCCACCTTTGAGGCCATTGCTGCGTCTGGTCAGGTGTATACTGAAGGGACCATTATACTCTATGATGGGCCTGATGAGGTCCAAGTACAGTGGAATGATCTCTCTGGCCTAGATACTATGTCCTTGCTAGTTGAGCAACACAGAAGGAATTTTTTCTACCTTGAGCATGTTAGTTGAAGTCTAGGTTACTATCTACGTTGAGTTCCCAGATCGCTGACTAGTAAATCAACTTTTAAGGGTGTTTTATTAATGACTTAGTTACCCAGGGTGCAGACTTTACAAAATGTATTATAATACACTTCTTGGTACTGAATTTTAAGCCATGGCTTTGCCACCAAGCATTCATCTGTATTAGACCTTTCTGAAGGGTGCCCTCATTTAAGGGGGTTCAATGACTGCTCCCCGTTTGCAATCATCTATGAACTTGGTTACCCAGAGGTCCCAGATATTAGTATTGACATCTGAGAAGTAGATGACAAAGAGGACTGAGCCTAGCACAGAGCCCTGGGGGACTCCACTGGTGACCGGTCACTTTGTGGAGGTGGCATCACAGATTCCATCCTCCTGTAGATTTAAGACCATGTAGGATTCCCAGTCTATACAGAGGTAATTAAAGTCTCCCATGAGAAGGGTGTTCAGTTGCATGCTAAGTGTCTTAAGTAGGTTCAGTTATGCATTGTGAGCTGTTTGAGACATAGCGGGTGACCCATAGTTGGATAGGATATGATTTATAAGACATTTGTAAGGAAGGTTACAAAGTTTTAGACTTTCTTGTGATCACTAACTGAATAAAAGTCTCTCCCCAGAGAGCAGTACTGAAGGGTACGTTTTAGTCCTGGAGATTTTTCTTGTGCATGTGTAAGACTGTGTGCAGTAACATGTTGAGAGTATGTTAAATACGTAACTCAATCCAGTTAAGTTGATTAGTCCTTTATGTAAGTTTGGCAGCAAATCTTGCTATCTTATCATAACAGGTGGAGAGGTTAACTGTAGTCTGTAGCATTTATAAACACATGGATGGATGATATTTTATCATAACAGGTGGAGAGGTTAACTGTAGTCTGTAGCATTTATAAACATATGAATGTATGAAACATATATAGTAGGGAGGGAAGGGGAGGTGCCTAAATGCTAGTGTTAGTGTTGCATCATCTGTCGGGTAATGGCAGATTAGTTTCTGTTGTGTTTTCTTAATGGCTTGCGATATGCATTGGTCAAATTTAAGGGTACTATCAATTAGGACACCCAGAATTTTGACTGGGTTACAATTTCAATTTCTGTGTTAAATATCAAAGGCAAGAAACAAACCAAATACATGTGAAGGCTGGCAGGAAGGGTCCCAAGGGACACCAAACACAAAAATGTTGAATAAAAGCAAACATTAATGCTGAATAAATCCAATAAATCCAATAAAATCGATGTATAAATCCAATAAAATCAATGTGAGCGCTTTCGTTAAAACAATGTTAATTTCATCAGACAAGAGTCAATGTGCACAGCCAATGTTAACATTGTTTTAACAAAAGCGTGCTTTTATTCAACATTTTTGTGTTTGGTGTTCCTTGGGACCCTTCCTGCCAGTCTTATCATTCATTCAATTTCTGTGTTGTTAGATGAGGTTATTTTAAAAGATTGTGTTTCAGTTTAGCATTGTTTAGGACTGAAGACCATCAGCCTTTTTTCTGTGATTTAAAAGTATATCTGCATCTTTAGTCAAGTTTCAATAGCAGTGAAAGAATTGTGGGTGATGTCCTTAAGTGTTAGTAGAGGTGGGGTTTCACATATAAAGGCGGAGGTGTCAGCATATTGTACTATGCTAGGAAGGTGGGTAGCACTATGTAATCTGTTTAAATGTTGAAGAGGTGTCCTAATACTGATCAGTGAGGGACGCCAACAGTGACTGGTGGGAAGGAGGATTTGGTTTCTATCTGACTGTTTGCTGCCTGTCAGTCAGCTATGGTGACCATGAGAGAAAGGCCTGGGTGAGGCCAAAAGAAGAAAGGGCAGTAAGATGTTGATGATATATAGTGTTAAATGCTTTTGATACATCTAAAAATAGTGAAGACCCCAGGTTGCTGTCATTCCTGTACTGGTGTCATTCCTGTACTGGTGTCATTCCTGTACTGGTATAGGATACTGGTGAAGTTGAGGAGAGCAGTGGTATTACTATGCTGGAGTGTAAAAGCTGGGTTTTGTACAGAACGTTCTTAGAGTTGATGTATTACATAAAAGGCAAGTGGATGATTTTCTCCAGTGTTGTAGATTAAGGGGATATAATGGCAATAGATCTACAGCTGAACAAGGTTGCTGATGTGCCTCCATTGGGGAGTGGAACTGTATACATTTTTTTCTCAGATGGATGGGACACCTCTCTGATACAGACTGATTTATCAGCATGGAAAAAGGGAAAGCCATGGCATCAGCTGCTATGTTTAGGTAAACTGTTGGAAGCTGGCCTGCAGTTAAAGAGGTTGGGTTTAGTTGATAGAGTTTTAGTAGAGGTGGAGACTGGGAAGGAGAATGAATGTGACTGGTTAGTACAGGATGGGGAGAGGTGTGAATTATTAATACGACTGGTCAGTAGAGGATGGGGAGAGGTGTGAATTATTAATACGACTGGTCAGTAGAGGATGGGGAGAGGTGTGAGATATTAATACGACTGGTCAGTAGAGGATGGAGAGAGGTGTAAATTATTAATGTGACATTACTAGAGGATGGGGAGAGGTGTGAATTATTAATGTGACTTGATGGGGAGAGGTGTGAATTATTAATACGACTGGTCAGTAGAGGATGGGGAGAGGTGTGAATTATTAATACGACTGGTCAGTAGAGGATGGGGAGAGGTGTGAGATATTAATACGTCTGGTCAGTAGAGGATGGAGAGAGGTGTAAATTATTAATGTGACTGGTCAGTAGAGGATTGGGAGAGGTGTGAATTATTAATACGACTGGTCAGTAGAGGATGGGGAGAGGTATGCATTATTAATGTGACATTACTAGAGGATGGGGAGAGGTGTGAATTATTAATACGACTGGCCAGTAGAGGATGGGGAGAGGTGTGAATTATTAATACGACTGGTCAGTAGAGGATGGGGAGAGGTATGCATTATTAATGTGACATTACTAGAGGATGGGGAGAGGTGTGAATTATGAATGTGAAGGGTCAGCAGAGCATGGGGAGAGGTCTGAATTATGAATGTGGCTGGGTAGTAGAGGATAGGGAGAGGTGTGAATTATTAATGTGACTGGTCAGTAGAGGATGGGGAGAGGTGTAAATTATTAATGTGACTGGTCAGTAGAGGATTGGGAGAGGTGTGAATTATTAATGTGACTGGTCAGTAGAGGATGGGGACAGGTGTGAATTATTAATGTGACTTGATGGGGAAAGGTGTGAATTATTAATATGACTGGTCAGTAGAAGATAGGGTGAGGTGTGAGTTATGAATGTGACTGGTCAGTAGAGGATGGGGACAAGTGTGGACTATGAATGTGACTGGTCAGTAGTGGATGGGGAGAGATGGGAATTATTAATGTGACTTGATGGGGAGAGGTGTGAATTATTAATACGACTGGTCAGTAGAAGATGGGGTGAGGTGTGAGTTATAAATGTGACTGGTCAGTAGAGGATGGGGACAAGTGTGGACTATGAATGTGACTGGTTAGTAGAAGATGGAGCAAGGTGTGGATTATTAATGCTACTGCTCAGCAAAGGATGGGGAGTGAGAGGTGTCAGTTCTGAATGCGACTGGTCAGCAGAGGATGGGGATAGGTGTGAGTTCTGAATGTGACTAGTCAGCAAAGGATGGGGAGAGGTGTGAGTTCTGAATCCGAGTGGTTAGCAGAGGATAAGGAGATGTGAGTTTTGAATGCAACTGCTCATCACAAGATGGGGAGAGGTATGAGATATGAATGTGACTGGTCAGAGAATGGAGAGTGATGTGAGATATAAATGCGACTGGTCAGCAGAGAATGGCAAGAGGTGTGAGTTATGAATGCAGCAGGTCAGCAGAAGATGGGGAGAGGTGTGAGTTATGAATGTGACTGATCAGCAGAGGATGGGGAGAAATATGGGTTATGAATGTGACTGCTCAGAGGATAGAGCGAGCACTGAGATATGAATGCAACTGGTCAGCAGAGGGTGGCAAGAGGTGTGAGTTATGAATGCAACTAGTCAGCAGATGATGGGGAGAGGTGTGAATTAAGAATGTGACTGATCAGTAGAGGATGTGGAGAGGTGTCAATTATTAATATGACTAGTTAGTAGAGAATCAGAAAGGTGTGAATTACTAATGTGACTGGTCAGCAGAGGATGGGGAGAGGTGTAAATTATTAATGTGACTGGTCAGCAGAGGATGGGGAGAGGTGTGAATTATTAATATGCCTAGTTAGTAGAGGATACAGAGAGGTGTGAATTATTAATGTGACTGGTCAGTACAGGATGGGAAGAGGTATGAGGTATGAATGGCACTTGTCAGCAGAGGATGGGGAGAGGTGTGAGTTATGAATGTGACAGGTCAGAGGATGGGGAAAGGTGTGAGTTATGAATGGGACTGGTCAGAGGATGGGGAAAGGTGTGAGTTATGAATGTGGTTGGTCAGCAGAGAATGGGGAGAGGGGTGAGTTATGAATGCGACTGGTGAGAGGATAGTGGGAGGAGTGAGATATGAATGTGACTGGTCAGCAGAGGATGTCAAGAGGAGTTTGGTATGAATGCGACTGGTCAGCAGAGGATGGGGAGAGGGATGAGTTATGAATGAGACTGGTCAGCAGAGGATGGGGAGAGGTGTGAGATATGAATGTGACTGGTCAGCAGAGGATGGATAGAGGTGTGAGTTAGGAATGCAACTGGTTAGTAGAGGATGAAGAGAGGTGAGAATTACTAATGTGACTTATAAGTAGAGGATGGGGAGAGGTGTGAATTTTGAATGTGACTGGTCAGCAGAGGATGGGGAGAGGTGTGAATCATGAATGTGGGTGGTCAGTAGAGGATGGAAAGAGGTGGGAATTATTAATGTCACTGATTAGTAGAGGATGGGGGAGGTGCGACTCATGAATGTGGCTGGTCAGTAGGGGATGGGGAGAGATGTGAATTATGAATGTGGCTGGTCAGTAGTGGATGGGGAGAGGTGGGAATTATTAATGTGACTGGTTAGTAGAGGATGGGGAGAGGTGTGAATTATTAATGTGACTGGTTAGTAGAGGATGGGGAGAGGTGTGAATTATTAATGTGACTGGTCAGTAGGGGATGGGGAGAGGTGTGAATTATTAATGTGACTGGTTAGTAGAGGATGGGGAGAGGTGTAAATTATTAATATGACTGGTCAGTAGAGGGTGGGGAGAGGTGTGAATTATTAATGTGACTGGTCAGTAGAGGATTGGGAGAGGTGTGAATTATTAATGTGACTTGTCAGTAGAGGATGGGGAGAGATGTGAATTAATGTGACTGGTTAGTAGAGGATGGTGAGAGGTGTGAATTATGAAGGTGACTGGTCAGTAGAGGATGGGGAGAGGTGTGAATTATTAATGTGACTGGTTAGTAGAGGATGGGAAGAGGTGTGAAATATTAATGTGATTGGTCAGTAGAGGATGGGGAGAGGTGTAAATTATTAATGTGACTGATCAGTAGAGGATGCGGAGAGGTGTGAATTATTAATGTGACTGGTCAGTAGAGGATGGGGAGAGGTGTGAATTATTAATGTGACTGGTCAGTAGAGGATGGAGAGAGGTGTGAATTATTAATATGACTAAGTAGAGGATCAGAGAGGTGTGAATTATTAATGTGACTGGTCAGTAGAGGATGGGGAGAGGTGTGAATTATTAATGTGACTGGTCAGTAGAGGATGGGGAGAAGTGTGAATTATTAATATGACTAGTTAGCAGAGGATCGGAGAGGTGGGAATTATTAATGTGATTGGTCAGTACAGGATGGGAAGAGGAATGAAGTATGAATGGCACTGGTCAGCAGAGGATGGGGAGAGGTGTGAGTTATGAATGTGACTGGTAAGAGGATGGGAAAAGGTGTGACTTATAAAAGTGACTGGTCAGAAGATGGGGAAAGGTGTGAGTTATGAATATAACTGGTGAGAGGATAGCGAAAGGAGTGAGATATGAATGTGACAGGTCAGCAGAGGATGGCAAGAGGAGTATGGTATGAATGTGACTGGTCAGCAAAGGATGAGGAGAGGGAAGAGTTATGAATGAGACTGGTCAGCAGAGAGTGGGCAGAGGTGTGAGATATGAATGTGACTGGTCAGCAGTGGATGGATATAGGTGTGAGTTAGGAATGCAACTGGTCAGTAGAGGATGAAGAGAGGTGTGAATTACTAATGTGACTTATAAGTCGAGGATGGGGAGAGGTGTAAATTATGAATGTGAATGGTCAGCAGAGGATGGGGAGAGGTGTGAATCATGAATGTGTGTGGTCAGTAGAGGATGGCGAGAATGTGAATTACGAATGTGGTTGGTCAGTATAGGACAGAGAGAGGTGTGAATTATTAATGTGACTGGTCAGCACAGGATGGGGAGAGGTGTGAATTATTCATGTGACTGGTTAGTTGAGGAATGGGAGAGGTGTGAATTATTAATTTGAATGGTTAGTAGAGGATGGGGAGAGGTGTGATTTATGAAGGTAACTGGTCAGCAGAGGATGGGAAGAGGTGTGAATCATGAATGTGGATGGTCAATAGAGGATAGGGAGAGATGTGAATTATGAATGTGGCTGGTCTGTAGAGGATGGAGACAGGTGGGAATTACTAATGTGACTGGTTAGTAGAGGATGGGGAGAAGTGTGAATTATGAAGGTGACTGGTGAGTAGAGGATAGGGAAAGGTTGGAATTATTAATGTGACTGGTTAGTAGAGGATGGAGAGAGGTGTACATTAATGTGACTGGTTAGTAGAGGATGGGGAGTAGTGTGAATTATTAATGTGACTGGTCAGTAGAGGATTGGGAGAGATGTGAATTATTAATGTGACTGGTTAGTAGAGGATGGGGAGAGGTGTGAATTATTAATGTGATTGGTCAGTAGAGGATGGGGAGAGGTGTGAATTATGAAGGTGACTGGTCAGTAGAGGATGGGGAGAGGTGTGAATTATGAAGGTGACTGGTCAGTAGAGGATGGGGAGAAGTGGGAATTATTAATGTGACTGGTCAATAGAGGATGGGGAGAGGTGTGAATTATTCATGTGACTGGTTAGTAGAGGATGGGGAGAGGTGTAAATTATTAATGTGACTGGTCAGTAGAAGATTAGGAGAGGTATAATTTATTAATATGACTGGTTAATAGAGGATGGGGCCAGTTGTGATTTATTAATGTTATTGGTCAGTGGAGGACAGGAAAATGTGGTATTTATTAATGTATCTGATTAGTACAGGATGGGGAGAGGTATGAGTTATGAATAGCACTGATCAGCAGAGTATGGGTAGAGGTGTGAGATATGAATGTGTCTGGTCAGCAGAGGATGGCAAGAGGTGAGAGTTATGAATGCGACTGGTCGGAGGATGGGGAAAGGTGTGTGTTATGAATGCAACTGGTCATTAGAGGATGGGGAGAGTTGTGGGTTATGAATGTGACTGGTCAGAGGATGGGGAAAGGTGTGAGTTATGAATGTGACATTACTAGAGGATGGAGAGAGGTGTGAATTATGAATGTGAAGGGTCAGGAGAGCATGGGGAGAGGTCTGAATTATGAATGTGGCTGGGCAGTAGAGGATAGGGAGAGGTGTGAATTATTAATGTGACTGGTCATTAGAGGATGGGGAGAGGTGTAAATTATTAATGTGACTGGTCAGTAGAGGATTGGGAGAGGTGTGAATTATTAATGTGACTTGATGGGGAAAGGTGTGAATTATTAATATGACTGGTCAGTAGAAGATAGGGTGAGGTGTGAGTTATGAATGTGACTGGTCAGTAGAGGATGGGGACAAGGGTGGACTATGAATGTGACTGGTCAGTAGTGGATGGGGAGAGGTGGGAATTATTAATGTGACTTGATGGGGAGAGGTGTGAATTATTAATACGACTGGTCAGTAGAAGATGGGGTGAGGTGTGAGTTATAAATGTGACTGGTCAGTAGAGGATGGGGACAAGTGTGGACTATGAATGTGACTGGTTAGTAGAAGATGGAGCAAGGTGTGGATTATTAATGCTACTGCTCAGCAAAGGATGGGGAGTGAGAGGTGTCAGTTCTGAATGTGACTGGTCAGCAGAGGATGGGGATAGGTGTGAGTTCTGAATGTGACTAGTCAGCAAAGGATGGGGAGAGGTGTGAGTTCTGAATCCGAGTGGTTAGCAGAGGATAAGGAGACGTGAGTTTTGAATGCAACTGCTCATCACAAGATGGGGAGAGGTATGAGATATGAATGTGACTGGTCAGAGGATGGAGAGTGATGTGAGATATAAATGCGACTGGTCAGCAGAGAATGGCAAGAGGTGTGAGTTATGAATGCAGCAGGTCAGCAGAAGATGGGGAGAGGTGTGAGTTATGAATGTGACTGATCAGCAGAGGATGGGGAGAAATATGGGTTATGAATGTGACTGCTCAGAGGATAGAGCGAGCACTGAGATATGAATGCAACTGGTCAGCAGAGGGTGGCAAGAGGTGTGAGTTATGAATGCAACTAGTCAGCAGATGATGGGGAGATGTGTGAATTAAGAATGTGACTGATCAGTAGAGGAGAGGTGTCAATTATTAATATGACTAGTTAGTAGAGAATCAGAGAAGTGTGAATTACTAATGTGACTGGTCAGCAGAGGATGGGGAGAGGTGTGAATTATTAATGTGACTGGTCAGCAGAGGATGGGGAGAGGTGTGAATTATTAATATGCCTAGTTAGTAGAGGATACAGAGAGGTGTGAATTATTAATGTGACTGGTCAGTACAGGATGGGAAGAGGTATGAGGTATGAATGGCACTTGTCAGCAGAGGATGGGGAGAGGTGTGAGTTATGAATGTGACAGGTCAGAGGATGGGGAAAGGTGTGAGTTATGAATGGGACTGGTCAGAGGATGGGGAAAGGTGTGAGTTATGAATGTGGTTGGTCAGCAGAGAATGGAGAGAGGGGTGAGTTATGAATGTGACTGGTGAGAGGATAGTGGGAGGAGTGAGATATGAATGTGACTGGTCAGCAGAGGATGGCAAGAGGAGTTTGGTATGAATGCGACTGGTCAGCAGAGGATGGGGAGAGAGATGAGTTATGAATGAGACTGGTCAGCAGAGGATGGGGAGAGGTGTGAGATATGAATGTGACTGGTCAGCAGAGGATGGATAGAGGTGTGAATTAGGAATGCAACTGGTCAGTAGAGGATGAAGAGAGGTGAGAATTACTAATGTGACTTATAAGTAGAGGATGGGGAGAGGAGGGAATTATGAATGTGACTGGTCAGCAGAGGATGGGGAGAGGTGTGAATCATGAATGTGGGTGGTCAGTAGAGGATGGAAAGAGGTGGGAATTATTAATGTCACTGGTTAGTAGAGGATGGGGGAGGTGCGACTCATGAATGTGGATGGTCAGTAGAGGATGGGGAGAGATGTGAATTATGAATGTGGCTGGTCAGTAGGGGATGGAGAGAGGTGTGAATTATTAATGTGACTGGTCAGTAGTGGATGGGGAGAGGTGGGAATTATTAATGTGACTGGTTAGTAGAGGATGGGGAGAGGTGTGAATTATTAATGTGACTGTTTAGTAGAGGATGGGGAGAGGTGTGAATTATTAATGTGACTGGTCAGTTGAGGTTGGGGAGAGGTGTGAATAATTAATGTGACTGGTTAGTAGAGGATGGGGAGAGGTGTAAATTATTAATGTGACTGATCAGTAGAGGGTGGGGAGAGGTGTGAGTTATTAATGTGACTGGTCAGTAGAGGATTGGGAGAGGTGTGAATTATTAATGTGACTTGTCAGTAGAGGATGGGGAGAGATGTGAATTAATGTGACTGGTCAGTAGAGGATGGGGAGAGGTGTGAATTATTAATGTGACTGGTTAGTAGAGGATGGGAAGAGGTGTGAAATATTATTGTGATTGGTCAGTACAGGATGGAGAGGTGTAAATTATTAATGTGACTAGTCAGTAGAGGATGGAGAGAGGTGTACATTATTAATGTGACTGGTCAGTAGAGGATGCGGAGAGGTGTCAATTATTAATGTGACTGGTCAGTAGAGGATGGGGAGAGGTGTGAATTATTAATGTGACTGCTCAGAAGAGGATGCGGAGAGGTGTCAATTATTAATGTGACTGGTCAGTAGAGGATGGAGAGAGATGTGAATTATTAATATGACAATAGAGGATCAGAGAGGTGTGAATTATTAATGTGACTGGTCAGTAGAGGATGGGGAGAGGTGTGAATTATTAATGTTACTGGTCAGTAGAGGATGGGGAGAGGTGTGAATTATTAATGTGACTGGTCAGTAGAGGATGGAGAGAAGTGTGAATTATTAATATGACTAGTTAGCAGAGGATCGGAGAGGTGGGAATTATTAATGTGATTGGTCAGTACAGGATGGGAAGAGGTATGAGGTATGAATGGCACTGGTCAGCAGAGGATGGGGAGAGGTGTGAGTTATGAATGTGACTGGTAAGAGGATGGGGAAAGGTGTGACTTATAAAAGTGACTGGTCAGAGGATGGGGAAAGGTGTGAGCTATGAATGTAACTGGTGAGAGGATAGCGAAAGGAGTGAGATATGAATGTGACAGGTCAGCAGAGGATGGCAAGAGGAGTATGGTATGAATGTGACTGGTCAGCAAAGGATGAGGAGAGGGAAGAGTTATGAATGAGACTGGTCAGCAGAGAGTGGGCAGAGGTGTGAGATATGAATGTGACTGGTCAGCAGTGGATGGATATAGGTGTGAGTTAGGAATGCAACTGGTCAGTAGAGGATGAAGAGAGGTGTGAATTACTAATGTGACTTATAAGTCGAGGATGGGGAGAGGTGTAAATTATGAATGTGAATGGTCAGCAGAGGATGGGGAGAGGTGTGAATCATGAATGTGTGTGGTCAGTAGAGGATGGTGAGAGATGTGAATTATGAATGTGGTTGGTCAGTAGAGGACAGAGAGAGGTGTGAATTATTAATGTGACTGGTCAGCACAGGATGGGGAGAGGTGTGAATTATTCATGTGACTGGTTAGTTGAGGAATGGGAGAGGTGTGAATTATTAATTTGAATGGTTAGTAGAGGATGGGGAGAGGTGTGAATTATGAAGGTAACTGGTCAGCAGAGGATGGGAAGAGATGTGAATCATAAATGTGGATGGTCAATAGAGGATAGGGAGAGATGTGAATTATGAATGTGGCTGGTCTGTAGAGGATGGAGACAGGTGGGAATTACTAATGTGACTGGTTAGTAGAGGATGGGGAGAAGTGTGAATTATGAAGGTGACTGGTGAGTAGAGGATAGGGAAAGGTGGGAATTATTAATGTGACTGGTTAGTAGAGGATGGAGAGAGGTGTAAATTAATGTGACTGGTTAGTAGAGGATGGGGAGTAGTGTGAATTATTAATGTGACTGGTCAGTAGAGGATTGGGAGAGATGTGAATTATTAATGTGACTGGTTAGTAGAGGATGGGGAGAGGTGTGAATTATGAAGATGAATGATCATTAGAGGATGGAAAGAGGTGTGAATTATTAATGCGACTGGTCAGTAGAGGATGGGGAGAGGTGTGAATTATTAATGTGACTGGTCAGTAGAGGATGGGGAGAGGTGTGAATTATGAAGGTGACTGGTCAGTAGAGGATGGGGAGAAGTGGGAATTATTAATGTGACTGGTCAATAGAGGATGGAGAGAGGTGTGAATTATTCATGTGACTGGTTAGTAGAGGATGGGGAGAGGTGTAAATTATTAATGTGACTGGTTAGAAGAGGATGGGGCCAGTTGTGATTTATTAATGTTATTGGTTAGTGGAGGACAGGAAAATGTGGTATTTATTAATGTATCTGATTAGTACAGGATGGGGAGAAGTATGAGTTATGAATAGCACTGGTCAGCAGAGTATGGGTAGAGGTGTGAGATATGAATGTGTCTGGTCAGCAGAGGATGGCAAGAGGTGAGAGTTATGAATGCGACTGGTCGGAGGATGAGGAAAGGTGTGTGTTATGAATGCAACTGGTCATTAGAGGATGGGGAGAGTTGTGGGTTATGAATGTGACTGGTCAGAGGATGGGGAAAGGTGTGAGTTATGAATGCGACTGGTCAGAGGATGGCGGGAGGGGTGAGTTATGAATGCGACTGGTCAGAGGATAGTGAGAGGAGTGAGATATGAATGTGACTGGTCAGCAGAGGATGGGGAGATGGAAGAGTTATGAATGTGACTGGTGAGCAGAAGATGGGGAGAGGTGTGAGTTATGAATGGGACTGGTCAGCAGAGTATGGGGAGAGATGTGAATTAGGAATGCAGCTGGTCAGAGGATGAGGAGAGGTGTGAATTATTAATGTGACTGGTTAGTAGAGGATGGGGAGAGGATTACTTTATTAATCTTAATGGTTAGTGGAGGATGGAGAGAGGGGTGTTATGAATTTAACTGGTCAGTAGAGGATGGGGAGAGGGGTGAGTTATGAATGTGACTGGTTAGTAGAGGATGGGGAGAGGTGGGAATTATTAATGTGACTGGTTAGTAGAGGATGGGGAGAGGTGTGAGTCCTGAATGCCACTGCTCAGCAGAGGATAAGGAGAGGTATGAGGAATGAATGGCACTGGTCAACAGAGGTTGGGGA
Organism: Protopterus annectens; assembly: GCF_019279795.1. Taxonomy (NCBI): domain Eukaryota; kingdom Metazoa; phylum Chordata; order Ceratodontiformes; family Protopteridae; genus Protopterus; species Protopterus annectens. The sequence continues at coordinate 958,776,657 of NC_056728.1, forward strand.
GAGGTGTGGTTTATGAATGGGACTGGTCAGAGGATGGGGAGAGGTGTGAGTTAAGAATGCGACTGGTCAGTACAGGATAGGGAGAAGTGTGATTACTAATTTGAATGGGTTAGTAGAGGATGGGGAGGTGTGGTTTAATAAATGGGACTGGTCAGTAGAGGAAGGATAGAGGTATGAGGAATGAATGGTACTGGTCAGCAAAGGATGGGGAGAGGTGTGGTTTATGAATGGGACTGGTCAGAGGAAGGGGAGAGGTGTGAGTTAAGAATGCGACTGGTCAGTACAGGATAGGGAGAAGTGTGATTACTAATTTGACTGGGTTAGTAGAGGATTGGGAGGTGGGCAGCCACGGTGGTGCAGTGGTTAGCATTGTCGCCTCACAGCAAGAGGTTCTCCGGTTCGATCCTCAGCTGGGGTGCCTTCTGTGTGGAGTCTGCATGTTCTCCCTGTGGTAGCATGGGTTTCCTCCGGGTGCTCCGGTTTCCTCCCACATCCCAAAGACATGCAGTAGGTGGATTGGACACTCTAAATTGGCCTTAGGTGTGAGTGCGTGTGTGCCTTCTGTGGAAGGTTGGGCGCCGGGCTGGCAACTCGACACTGTAAAACTCCACTGCCAATCATGGGCGGACAGGTGATCGCTGTGGCGACCCCTAACCGGGAAAAGCCGAAAGAAGAAGAAGTAGAGGATTGGGAGGTGTGGTTTATAAATGTGACTGGCCAGTAGAGGAAGGATAGAGGTATGAGGAATGAATGGCACTGGTCAGCAGAGGACGGGGAGAGGTGTGGTTTATGAATGGGACTGGTCAGAGGAAGGGGAGAGGTGTGAGTTAAGAATGCGACTGGTCAGTACAGGATAGGGAGAAGTGTGATTACTAATTTGACTGGGTTAGTAGAGGATTGGGAGGTGTGGTTTATAAATGTGACTGGTCAGTAGAGGATGCAGAGAGATGTGAATTATGAATATGACTGGTCAGTAGAGAATGGACAGAGGTATGAATTAACATTGTGACTGATCAGTGGAAGATGGGTGGATTATGAATGTGACTGGTCAGTAGAGGATGCAGGGAGTTGTGATTTATGAATGTCACTGGTCAGTACAGGATGGGAAGAGGTGTGAATTATGAATGTATCTGGTCAGTAGAGGATGGAGAGAGGTGTGAATTATGGAAGTCACCAGTTAATAGATGATGGGAAGAGGTGTGAATTATGAATGTTGAATGTCGCTGGTTAGTAGAGAACAGGAAGAGATGTGAATTGTTAATGTGACTGGTTATTAGAGGATGGGAGAGGTGTGAATTATGAATGTGACTGGTCAGTACAGGATGGGGAGATGTGTGAATGATGAATGTGACTGGTCAGTACAGTATGGGGAGACGTGTGAATTTTGAATGTGACTGGTCAGTACAGGATGGGGAGATGTGAATTATGAATGTGACTGGTCAGTACAGGATGAGGAGACATGTGAATTATGAATGTGACTGGTCAGTACAGGATGAGGAGACATGTGAATTATGAATGTGACTGGTCAGTACAGGATGAGGAGACATGTGAATTATGAATGTGACTGGTCAGTACAGGATGAGGAGACATGTGAATTATGATTGTGACTGGTTATTACAGGATACTATTTATTTATATGACATTTCTTTACAGGGATAGTCTGACAGGGTTATGAAACTCTTTTTCAGTGGGGGCCAGGGCTCCACATACAGACTTTTAAGACAATTCAAAACATAATCCGTGAACAGATTAAAAACTTTAAACTGTAGCAGCTAATACAAACTATACAACATACTCCATGAACCGATTACAAATTTACAACATACAGTTAATTAAAATTTTGCAACATACTCAAGTCATTAAGATTCATTACAACAGATTTCTTGAAAGATAACGCAAAGGTAACAATGTACTTGAAGACATGTGAACATGGCATTCAATTAAATTACAGTGAACTTCATGAGAGTTGGAGATACTTAATTAAAATTTCAGATTAACAGCACAGAGTAGATGAGATTAGTCTAGGCTTATCATACGTAGAAGTAAACTTCATGTTCATCTGAAATGTGATCAAGCCCACTGCAAATCATACAAGAAAACTTCACATTGGTTGAAAAAAGGAGGGTAATAGTACTGCAGTTAGTGGGAGTTTAGAGAGACAGAAAAGACAGCACAGACTGAGATTAGGGGGACAGACTGAGAGCAAGTGGTGGGGATGCATAGATATATTGGTTGCTTAAAGAGATGGAGTAGAAAAGAGGTAGTGCAGTGTGGTAGCTGAGGTACTGGGAGATTAGCCTGGAGTTGTGCATGTGCAGAGCCGTGCGTTACTTAGGTGTTCTTTTAAAGAGGCTTTGAACAGTACCAGGCCTGGGATTTATCTGCTGGCTAGAGGGAAAGAATTCCCTAATCTTCAGACAGAGTATGAGTATTAGACACTGGCCTGTTCTTTTTGAGGGTTTAGGGATTGATAGCAGGTTTTTATCCTATGATCTTAGGGATCTATTAGGTATGTAGGGTTTGTGTACCTTGTCTAGAGCAGGGCAGCTAGTGGGTTTGTAAATTAAGTTGTGCATAATCGATAGCTGTATATATATTAGTTGGTTGCGGATTTCAAGCCATTTAGTTCATGTAGTGATTTACAATGGTGTGTGGTATTTTGAATTTGTGGCAAACTGCAACTTTATTATAGCATTGTTCCATTTTGAATTTAATGGAGTGTTGTAGGTTGGTGAGTACAGTAGCACCATAATATAAGGAGGGGAGCAAGAAAGTTTTAGCCAGAGTAGCCTTGGCTGTGGTGCTTAGGAATTGCCTATTTCTGTATATAATTCTTAATTTCTAGTTAGTTTTCTTCATTTTTTTTTGGATATGCGGGTTAAAGTTAAGTTTGCTGTCCATAATGACGCCACATTGTTTTGTTTCCTGTACACTTTAAATAATTGTGTTATCAGCTGAGTAAATGTTAAAATTTGAAGAGCCAAGGGTGGTATTCTTTGCGTGAAAATCTATAAATTTAGGGGGGGTTTATTAAGAAAAAGTTGAGCATTTGTGAGCCAGGATTCAATGGCAATGAAAGAATTTTGAGTGTTAGAGAGTAGTTCAGGAAGAGTGCAAGACATACAGACAATGGTGCAAGACATACAGACAATGGTGGAATCGCCTGCATATTGAATGAGGGTTCCAGGAAGAGGAAGTATATAAGTTATTTCTGAATATATCAAACAGTAAGGACCCAGGATGGAGACTTGAGGGACTCCTGTTGGGTAAAGAAGAAAGGGAGAAAGTTGGTTTGACCATTTTACAGCTTGCTTATGATCTTGTAGGTCACTTTGAAACCACTGTACTGTGGTATGTGAGCAACCTGGGTTAGACAGGGTGTTGATGAGTAATGCGGTGAGAAATGGTGTCAAAAGCTTTAGAGAAGCCAAGGAATACTGAAGATACTCAGTCTCCTCTCCTCTCTAGCCCTATTCACAGTTTCTACAAAAGGCATTAAAGCTGTGGATATGCTATTCCCAGATCAGAAGCCATGTTGAGTTTGAGTAAGTAGATTATTATACAGTAGGCATTTCATTAATTGCTAGTGAATACATCTTCCAAGAATTTTGGATATAGGAAATAAAATGGATATGGGGTAAAGTTGGATGTTTTGGTGGAGTTACCTCCTTTGTGGATAGGGGTGATATGAGATACTTTCCATACAGTAGGGACTACACATTCAGAGATCTATTTATTAGCATGCTAATTGGAGAGGCAACTGAGTCTCTCTCCAAGTTTAAGGTACTGTGGTGGGAGATTATCGGTTGATGTGGATCAGAGTTTTAGTTTGAGTAGTAATTTTCTTATGGCTGCTATGGATAGAGGTCTGGTTGTCGTTGCATTGGTTATGTACGTTGTTGTGGGCAGGGTCTGAGCTAGATGATTTCAAGCCCCCATAAACACTGAGAACACTGATGCCTATGCAGAACTGTTCACAGAAACCCTGTACAAGCATGTTAACAGCTGCACAGGGGCAGCTGTACCCACCAAAGAAGTATAGAACTAACTCAAAAAACAAGCCACCCTGGTGGAATCACAAAATCAGTAGGCTGTATAACAGGAGGAAGAAAATCATGGCAAAAATTAGGAGGTGCAGCATCCAACAGGATAAAAGCACTCTCAACAAACTAAACAAACAACTCAGAGGACAAATGAAGTCTACCAAAGCCAAATTTGAGGTAAGTTTGGCCTCCCAGGCCAATGACAATGAAAAAGCATTCTTTAGCTATGTCTGCAACTTCAAAGGCAATACACAGTGTGCAGGGCTCATTGTAAATGGAGCCACCTATAATGAGCCAGAAGATATAGCAAACCTCCTGAATGATAAATTAAGCTCCAACTTTACTCCTCTCTCCCCCTCAACCTTCCTTCAGGAAATACCAGAAATATAACTCCCCCTACTATCATTGGAGAAGAGGTCCTTAATGCTTTCTCTAAGACGAAGAACACTGCATCAATGAGCCCAGAGAATATCCCAGGATGCCTTCTAAATAGCATGAAACATGACCTGTCAGGGCCTCTGGAATTACTATTTCACTGTAGCTTCCAGACAGGCTTCATGCCTCATTAATGGAGAACAGCAACATTCATCCCTCTGCTCAAAGGTGGGTCAGCTACATACCCTGGAAACTACAGAACCATAAATCTCACTAGTCTCATATGTAAATCCATGGAAAGAATTATCATGGAAATGATCAGTAGAGATATAGTAAACTTCCAGACACTGAATCCAACCAAGTTTGGTTTCGACAAGGGAAGATCATGCCTACTCAACCTGGTGAACTTATTTCAGAAAGTAACCAAAGCAATGGATGTGAGAAAAAATGGATAACACTGACTACCTTGACCTGGTCAAGGCATTTGACACAATATCCCAGTTGGGCATTGTTGACAGACTCAAGAGGTTAGGTACAAACTTGTATGTCACTTGGTGGGTAGCCAACTGGCTCACAGGACCCAGGAAGTTAGAATTGGGGAGTCCACCTCTACAAAGAGGCCAGTCACAAGTGGAGTCCTTCAGGGGTCTTTGGACCACTCCTTTTTGGCATTTATTTCTCTGAAGTCAAGGCCAACATCAGTAGTCTCTGGCTGACTAAATTTGCAGATGATTGCAAATTAGGAGTTGTCATTGAATCCCATACTGACACAAATGTTCTCCATGAGGGGCTGACACAGACAAACAACTGGTGTCAGAGCTGTGGACTAAAACTAAATGCCAAGAAATGCATAATAGTATCTTTTGGAAAAGTCATCCACCCCTGGTAAATATCATATTGACAACACACCCCTTAGAGTTGACCCAGAAGTTAGGGACTTATATAGGCACACATATAGATAGTAATCTAGCCTTTGACCGTCATGTGTCTACAGCTGTGAGGAAATCATTCTATGTTGTGCAGCTTATCTAAGTCCAAGGAAGTCATTGTTCCATTGTATTCAGCATTCATCAGATCCATTATTGAGTACAGTGCCCCTTTGGTATGTACCTAACCAGGCATATCCAACAACTGGAACATCCACAGAGGTTCATCACTAAAAGAACACAGGGTGCAAGCAAAATGTCCTGTGTAGACTGCCTCAAGGCCCTATTCCTGCATTCAGTCTCCTACAGGCTTTTGAGGGGAGATCTATGCCTGGCATAGAGGGCATTGTCAGACCCCACTCTGATGAACCTCCTTCATATGCACCAACCACAGCACCAGAATTACCCCATTCTAAAGACATAAACCTTACCTATGATATAAATAGGACTAGATGGAGAGACAGGTATGTATCCCAGAGACTACTCTGACTATGGAACAGGCTCCTTATTCATGTGAAGCAGATTTCTGCCCTAACCCAATTCAAGTGCAACTTGGACAACTGGATGGGGAACAGGAAATTAATTCCTGGTTTGTTTGGCACCTATGTCTCTAATGGACACAGGCAACCTGTAAATGGTTCATCTTCCAGGTCCCTAATTGTAAATGGTTCATCTCCGAACCCCCTGCTTATACTTATCAAGGGTACCAGAGCTTGTCAGAGATTTGGGATGCATGGCTAGGCTTAATAAGGCCCTTATGGTCGTTAGCCTAGTAAACACCTAGGAACCTCTGAGAAGTTATTGGTGTCTTCGTTAGAGATAAAGTGTGTGTGGGGGGGGGTCTCATGTTGGAGTTATTTGTTAGCAAGTCAACTATGGATTTTATAAAGTGCTTCTTAAAGTCTTTGGCTATAAGGGATGGGTGGGGCACTGGGTGCTGGGAAGTGTTCTTTGTACCTGGGTTGAGAAGGGTTAATACTGAGTGCCAGATTTTTTTGGGGAGAGGTGTGAATTATGAATGTGACTGGTCAGTAGAGGATGGGGAGAGGTATGAATTATTAAAGTGACTGGCTTGTAGAGGATGCGGAGAGGTGTGAATTATGAATGTGATTCGTTAGTAGAGGATGGGGAGTGCTGAGAATTATGAATGTGACTGGTCAGAAGAGGATGGTGAGATGTGAATTATTATTATTAAACGTGAGTACTTTCTGTATAAAGTAAGTATTGAACAGAAATGGTATTGAATCTATCTATAGATATTTATGGAGAATTAAAGATTTACAAATCCAAAATGTAACCAGTAATAAAAAGGAAGCATACACCAATATACAAATGACTTTTTGAATAAGTGTAATAGAAATTTCCTATCAGAATCTGAAGAAAATTGCAGAGATTTTTTAAACAGCTATTACCATGCCAAGATCTTGGCTCTTCCCCTTCAGTACTTCATTTCTTACTTGTTTACATTTCACTGGTGGCATTCCATTTATTCCATTCTTTTACTTTACTGCTCTGTGTTTAACTGATAACACTTTACTGGTTATCATTGTAACTAAATAGTACTGTAGTCCAAGTTTCTGTTATGTCATATGACAGTAGGGCCATAGCCTTCCTTTCTATACATCAGTTTAATAGAATAAATGCCTTCATCAACAAAAAATCCCACGAGAACCCTCCCTAATTCAAGTAAGCTTTAATGCTCAGTACTATTTACATCATGACATGGAAGAAACAATTGCAATTTGTAATATGAGCAACACCTTTAATTACTACAGTTATTTTCAATATTTCACATTAATTTAGCATAAACAGTTTACTAGGAAATTAAACTTGGAGTACATTTTCAATTATTTTAAATCAGATATGTATAAGTTTGCATTTAAGAACTCTAGTACTATCAACCCTTCACTTACTGGGACTTTAAATGTGCTTGGACAATTGTGTGAGGATGAACTGTATAAAGTGTTTAGAGGTATACACAACAACAAAGAAAAAAAGTAGAGTTTTACAATTTGAAAGCAGGAGAGTTATTGGCTTTGAAAAGTTTACATCAACATTCTGACCTTAAGTACATGAAAGCCGATAAAGTCAGTGGTTTAGTGGTTATGAGTAAAGAGGCTTACAAAACTGCAATGGCTGCCTTGTTGTCTGATTCTCAAAGTTATAGAAAAGTAAGGATTTTGTTAGAAAAAGTTATATTTTTATTGATATGACTTTATTAGACTTACTTCATCAAGGTTGCTTTTCTTTGGATATGTTTAACTTTTGTTGTATTGATCAACCAGAGCTAGGTACCATTATTGGAATACACAAATTTCATAAAGAACAGGTAAGACCTCCCTTTAGGCCCATAGTGGCTTCTCCTAGGAGTAAGGCTGTCAATATAGATACCTTTTTAGACAGTATTCTTAACCCAGTGGTAAAAGCTTAAGATGTATACATTTCTGGGTGAAGAGAGGTTCCTCTGTAGAGTTGACATTAATTCTCTCTACACGTCAGTTGACCAGGATGAAGGGACTGAGTTTGCAGATTTGTATCTTAATAAATCTGGGCACCATTTAAGTTCTGATTCTAGGACAATCTATGTTTTGTTGGATTTGGTACTCAGTAACAATTTTTTTCAGTTTGATTCCAGCATTTACCAGCAACTGTCTGGTGTAGCAATGGGGGCTAAGGTAGCCCCTGCTTTCGCTAACCTGGTTATGTGTTGGTGGGAAACACATTATTTTAGTGCCCCTCCCTGCCTTTAAATGTGTTACCTATGATTGTAGCTACATTACCGATTTATTTTGTATTTGGAAGGGGAGTAGAAGTGACTTTGAGCTTTTTGTTACTGAAATGATCAACAGCATCAGCTGGTTAAACTTTAAAATGGGCTCTATTGGCACCATGGTTACTTTTTTGGACATATTTAACTTTCAGTTGATTTTTATTCCAAAAAAATTGTTGGAAACATCTTTAGGAAGGAGACTTTCAATAACAATTACTTGCATTTTAGTAGTTTCCATCCTACTTTTATGAAATTCATCATTTTTAGGGATCAGCTGATTTGGTTAAGCCACATCATTAGTGAGAGTGACTCTTTTTTAAAAGAAGTTAACTCTCTCATTGACGTTTTGTGAGAGAGGTTATCCCTATGACAAACTATTAAAGATTTCTGAAGAGGTTATTGCTTTCAGAGATGAGAGATTTCCACCCATTCTTTCTGTACGGTTTACCCCTAAAGTTAGGAATGCAAGTGAAAACTCTGACAAGAAGTTAGCTGTTCCAGTCCCCATGAGTATTGAAGACAATATGGTTAAAAACATCATCAAGGCCAACTGGAAAGTAAATTTGGGTAACCAGGACCTTGCTGAAGTTATTGGGTCTGAACCGAAGTTTATTTTTAAGAAAACTTCAAACCTCAAGTTCCTGTTAAAACACCCCAATGACAATAGCAGAGGGGTCGGTAATGGGTCCTACGGAACTTTTCCTTGCAACGGTTGCAAGTTTTGTAGATTTATTTATCCCAACAGTTAGTATTTTTTTGAACACATCAATTTCACCTTAGAAGCTAGAGGGAGTTTTTATTGTAAGAGTGGTGGATTGGTTTATTTGGCTAGTTGTTGTGGCTACCAAAGTATATACATTGGCAAGACCACTAGAAAGTTGAGTTATTGGATTAGTGACCATGCTAGGGCTATTAAAAATAAGCACACCGATAATGTCCTTGCTAGACATAGTTTAACATGTCCTCAGTTTCATCAATTTTATTTTTTCATGTTTCAGAAAGTAGATCCTTAGTTATTTACCGGTCAGTTTAACAATTATCTTGAGTTTCCTGAACTTAAATGGCAAATATTCTTGCATGCAGGTGTTATTCCAGGTTTAAATTAAACCATTTCAGTCAAATGTTTACTCAAATTCCAATGCATTTAACAATGTGTCATTTATTGCATTTTAATGTTTTTATGTATTAAATTCTGTTTTTTATTTTGGTTTTTATTAGTCACTTTAAACTTTTAGAGCACTTTAATGACATAGTTTGACAGAGAATTTGGTGTTTGTTAGGTTTAGAAAATGATTGGCTATGTTATTAATGATGTCATTACCACATCTGTATACATTGATTTACACGTTCCTGTTGTTTTATTCTGATGAAGTTATCAAAGTAAAAGAATGAAAGTGCTCAATTATTTTGTGGTTATAGTACTATTAGTCTAAGGGCTTTATTTTCTCTAGTTCATTTTCGTATGTGCCCCTAGCTTTGGAATATAATTTACCTTTATTACAACAGTTATTTTCGATATTTCACATTAAGTTAACATTGCTTTGGCATACCACTTTGTGAGAACCCCCACACTATTTTATAATACATATATTATCCATCTGTCTGTGTGTATATAGATGTACTAAAAATATAATACACATTGGTATTATATATAATGCATTTTCTTTCATCCATACTATATGCATCCATTTCTAGTAGGCTAAACAGATCTGGTAGTCTTATAGATAATCCTTTTCATGAATAAGTATTTTTCTTCTTTGAATAGTTTCTTGCTCCTATCACTCTGCATAATCTGTCCTGCATTTTCAATCAATTCTCCTTATTGTTTTTCCCTTTTTATATCTCCAAGAGCTTAGTTTTATTTTTTAATACCTTGACAAGAATGGACTCCATGATTAAGTGAAGACATAATAAAAACTTATGAAATTAGTACTGTTTCAGCCATTGAGGTTTTCTAAAAGTGCTTTTCTAATCACTTGTAATGTATCCAGATCCAACTCCACATGCAATTCATATAGCATTAACTATATTGACAACTTATTTAAATATGCTTCAAAATTCCTTTCTATTAGCCCAATTTCTGCTCTGCCTACTGGATGTATCTGGCTGCCCTTGTTTCACATTGTTCAAGTTTCTGCTTATGTGTCTTGATATTTTTTAGCATGATATCTTCAGTGATTCAGACATAGCAATCAAAAGATCATTATACCTTTATTTTTAGTAACTGCTTGTGGTTCATTTTTTCAGTGTCTCTATTGCACATGTATATTTTAGTGTTTATAATCTCCGGTGTAAGAACTTTCCACATTATTAAGCTTTTCAGTACAGAGACCCTCAGCCATATCACAGCCTTCAAGACAATGCACAACTCAATTTCTTTAAGACAAAAATTAACATTTTTATCTCCCATTTTTTAAAGTGATGATGAACAAATATCTAAGTAATCAAGTATCTCAAGCTGCCATTCTTGCCTTTCATTTTTCAGTGTAAGTTCACCTCTCTTTATCAGTGATGTATCCCATGTTGATCAACAAGTGCTTTTTCCTAAAGTTGTTATAATTCCCAATGCAACTGTTGCCTTTTCAATGTTCTTTTAGTTATCTTTATATTATTTCTTTTGCTTTTAGAATGCTTTGCTGATTATACCTGTTTTACATCCACTTGTTTGATTTCCATGTCTATTCCATTCTGAAATACATTTGATAATCTAAGACACAATGTAATCTTACAGTTGTTTTCTTTGTGGTTTAGAACTTTCACTATGTCTAGATATACCTTATTTGTTAGTCATAAAGCAGATTTCTTATTTTGAAATCCAATGATCAAACATTTTGGGGCCAAGTGATCATGCCAAAGCTGTTTTTGCATTTATTCAATTTCTAAAAATGTTTAGGTTTTTAATACTGCATAAAGTTCAGATAACCAGTTAGTCCTTGCTTTTTACCTACAGTGCTCTTCTCAGCATCTAAGATGTACCCAGAATTGCCTTCTTCTGTACTTCATAAGGAGTTGTGTATTGGTAACATATAAACATGCTTGAATTTTTTTACTACCCCAGTTATTCATATTACCATTAGAAAGTACAGTTGTGTACATTTACCATAAATGTAGATGTTTGAGTGTATTCACTGCTGCAGTCATCACACTTGGGTTATCTGCCTGCAGGTAGCTCTCAGTCAGCCCGAATACCAGATTCTTGGGATTTCTGCATCAGATGCTGTGACCTCTTGCATGACGTCAGGTCGTCAGGGGTATAAAAGATGCAGCCGGCACCGTTACATTAGTTTTTCTTGCCCCCGATGTCAGTAGCCCCCCAAAAAGGAAGCAATTAAATGGTGGGGAACACCTCCAGTAAAAAGTAAATACCATAGCCATAGGATATGGCCAAAAAGAGGATAGGTAGAAAGTATAGAAAAAGTCAGGGGGCTGGAAGGAGGGTAACCTGGACTGCAACAGTGAATACACTTGAACATCTACATTTATGGTAAGTGTACACAACTGTACTACGTTCTTTGTGTTTCACTGTTGCAGTCATCACACTTGGGTTGATTCTCAAAGCTGAGGAAGGGTGGAGGCAGTCAAGAAGTATTGGCTAGCAGGCCTTGTAAGACTGCTGTGGCAAATCCAGCTCTGGATTTAGAAAAGATAGGTAAGTGGTAATGCTTGGTGAAGGTGTATACAGAACTCCAGGTTGCAGCTTCCAGGATGTCCCTGGTAGGGACTCCCCTGAGAAATGTTGTAGAGGTAGAAGTAGCACTAGTGGAATGAGTTCTGATCCCCTGTGGGGTAGGTTTTCCATGGTGTTTGTAGCAGAAATGGATGCAGTGTGTTATCCATTTGGAAATGGTTTGCTTTGAAATGGCCTTGCCCTCTGCACCTTTAGCAAAGCTGACTAGCAGCTGGTCAGATTTTCTGAAAGGTTTAGTCCTGCCAAGGTAGAACCTGAGCTGTCTGTGCACATCCAAGGAGTGCATGATCCTTTCCCCTTTATTCTGAGGATTAGGAAAAAAGGTTGGTAAATGGATGGATTGATTTAAAGCCACACTGGATACCACCTTGGGCATAAATGATGGGTTAGTCCTGAGGGAAACCCTGTCAGCATGGAAAATAATGAAGGGCTCCACAGCCTGTAACTCCGACACTCTTCTTGCTGAAGTGATGGCTAGCAATAAGGCTGTTTTCCAAGAAAGGAATTTTAACTCTGCTGCAGCAGAAGGCTCAAAGAGGGGGAGCGTGAGTTTCTCTAGTACAAAGTTAAGGTCCCAGGCAGGGGTGGGGGCTCTCCTCAGGGTCCTTAAATTGTCAGCTCCTCTCAGGAGCTGTTTGATGAGAGGGTGAGAAAAGAGAGGTGGCTCAGTATTGTAAAGAGCTGAGATGGCAAGAGGCATGAATCTTAATTGATGAGAAGGATAGGCCTCTGTGAAGCTGCTCTGCTAGGTAATCTAGGATTTGAGGTAAGGTGGGCATGGCTGTGTCCTTTCCTTGAGATTGGCTCCAAGAACAATATCGTTTCCACTTTTCTGAATAGGATTTCCTAGTACTAAGCCTTCTGGCCTCAAGGATGACATCTAGCACCTGTTTGCTGAGGGGCTGCTGGTGTATTTGGGGGATAAGCCAGGCTGCAAGGTTCAGGGTTTGCAGCTGTGGGTGTAAACTCTGTCCCTCCTGCTGGGGCAGTCGGATGTAGGTACCAAGGCGGCACTGTTGTCAGACTGCATAGGAGTGGGTACCAGTGCTGGCGTGGCCAGTCTGGGGCAATAAGGATTGTCCTTGGTCTGTCCTGCTTGATCTTGAGTAGTACTCGAGAGAGGAGGGGCAGAGGGGGAAAAGGCATAAATTGAGAGGTTTTCCCATGTAAATGATAATGCATCCACTTTCCATGCTTTGCTGTGAGGGTTTCTGGTGCAAAATTTGCTCAATTGATGGTTTTTGGGAGGCAAAGAGGTCCACCTCTGGTGTCCTCCACCTGTGAATTAGAAGTTTGAATGAGTTGGGTTCCAGTTTCCACTTGTGCGGGTCCAGTAGATTTCTGCTTAAGTTGTCTGCCAGTGAATTTTGTTTGTCTGGCAGGAATTGAGCTTGCAGGTGCACCTGGTTGCTCAAGGCTGTGTTCCACAGGGCCATGGCTAACCTGCAGAGTGGATAGGAATGGGTTCCCCCCTGCTTATGTACCACATAACTGTGGTGTTGTCTGTCTTTATCAGGAGTTGTCCTGGAAGGATAAGGTATTTGAAGGCTGTCAGAGCATTCTGTACAGCTAACATTTCTTTTTGATTGATATGCAGGGGAATTTGTCCTGGGCTTCATTTGCCTTGAATGCATTTGCCCACCATGTGAGCCCCCCATGCATAGTCTGATGCGTCTGTGGGTGGCGAGGGCTTGAGTGAAAGGAAGTCCCTTGTTGTGGTTGCATGCCTCTGCCCACCAAAGGAACTCTGCCCGTAGGCAAGGAATGATAGGAATCACTGTCTCCATGCCCTGAGAGTGTTGACACCAGAGATTTTTTAAGTACCATTGAAGTTTCTTCATATGCAGTCTTGCATATGGAATTAGGAGAATGCATGAGGCCATGAACCCTAGGGCTTGCAGTATTTTTCTTGCAGATAGCTGGGTTTTGGTGGCCATTAGTTTGAAGCAGTTTGTCAAATAAGCCTGTTTTTCTGGAGTGAGGAATGCCATCTGGGAAGTTGTGTTCAAGCTTGCTCCCAGGAATACAATCTTTTGGCTGGGCATCAGTTTTGATTTCTTTTCATTGATGGTGTACCCCAGAGAAGTTAGAAGTGTCTTTACAAATGCCAGGTGTTGAAGTAGCAATTCCTAACTGTCTGTCTGAATCAGGCAATCATCCAAGTATGGGTAAATTTGAATATTTCTCTGCCTGCAGTATGCAATGGCTGGAGCCAGGCACTTTGTGACCACCCTGGGTGCATTAGATAATCCAAAGGGAAGTGCAGAGAACTGATAGTGCATAGAGCATGCCTTGAAAAGTAGATATTTCCTGCAAGATTCCCTTATGAAGATGTGCAGATAAGCTTCTTTTAAGTCTAGAGTGACTAGCCAGGCTTCCATGGCTAGCATAGGAAGAAGCTGTTGCAGTGGAAGCATTTTGAATTTTGGGACGACAAGGAAGGTGTTGAGAATAGTCAGATCCAGAACAAGGTGCCAAGAGTTCTCTTTTCTGGGCACCAGGAATAGTCTGGAGTAGAAACCTTGTCCCCTTTGCTCTGTTGGAACAGGTTGAATAGCTCTGATACAGAGAAGAGAAAGTACTTGCTTTTGAGCCTCTCCCCACTGGTTTGGAGGAAGGTCTGGCATCCTGCTTGGGGTTGGCAGTGAGTGGAAGTAGAATCTGTATCCTTGGGATACAATGTTTAGGACCCATTGGTCTTGGGTAATGGACATCCAGTTTTTTGCATGCAGGGCAAATTTTCCTCCTAGTGGTGCAAGTACTTGGGCATGGCTGGGAAGGATGATCGACAAGTCATTGTGAACTTTTTCCATAAGGGGTGGTTTGCTACTCTCTGTTTTTGAAGTGGGAGCACTTCATTGTTTAGATCTCTGCATTCCCTGAGACTGTAGTCTTGGTGGTCTGTTGCCCCTGTGTTTGGATTGAGAAAGCCTGGGAGGGACTGGAAAGGATCAGTGTTTGGAAGACCAATGCCTACTGAATCTAAGTGGCTGGACTTGTAAGAAATCTTTAACAGTTTGCATAGATTTAGCTTCTTCCTCCATCTTTTTAAGAACTTCTGCTTTTGCACCAAACAAATATTCCTGGTGTAATGGAGCATCTAGTAATTTTTGATTTGACATGGTCTGGCAAGATTTGTTCCTTAAGCCAAGCATGCCTTCTCAGTACAGACCCAGTTTCAGCAGCCCTGCAAGATGCTTCTAAGGCATCAAAGCCACACTGCAGAGTATGTTTACTAACTTGGTTTGCAGAATGCATTAACTCTTGCAAATCTTTGTTTTCTGTACAATCTGGAAGCAACAACATATTTTTGTTTAATTAGTCCCATAATATGCTGCTGGTACTTCAACATGTGAAACTGGCAATTCAAAGCCCTGATGGCAAGAGTTGCAGAAGTATAAACCTTCTTACACCATCTGTCTAAAGCTCTAGAATCCCTGTCCGAAGGGGTAGGGTTTATAGCTGTAGTAGCCTTAATGCCTTTAGGTCCCTGGGAAATGGTGTCTGGATCCGCAGAGGGATTCTTAAAGAGAAATTTATGAGAGTCAGGTACTCTGTAGTGCCTGTCAGGCTTTCTAGGAGCTGGTAGTAAAGTATCAGGAGTAAGATTGGATTCCATGAAGACATCATCTACAATATCCAAGACAGGGGGTATAGCTAGATGTCTGTGCTGAGGCAAGTCTAAAAATTCTCTGAGTCTCTTTTTGGACTGAGGGTAGTCCTGGCATTCCCAGCGGAAATGCTCTTTAAGGTGTGCAAGGTTTCATCAAAAGAAAAATCCTCTGGAGGAGAGGCAGATGGAATGGAATCCTCTGCATCAGACTCCTCATAGGCAGATAAGGGTAAGTCCTGGTAATCAGAAGGAACAGAGTCATCGGACTTGGTCTGTAGAATCAGAAGGAAAATCAATTTTTTGCCTTTTAGAGGGGGAAGGTTGGCTTCCCCTAATTAAGGTTATAAGGTCTTCAGCCATTCTAAGCATTTGATTCGGTTGCATGGGAGCTTGAGCATGCACTTTGGTTGTTGGTTTTCGAGGCGTAGTACGAACCCTGGGCATGAGGAACCCATTAGTTTTAGTCAAAAATGAAGGTGTCGGTTTAATACGAACATCGAAAGGTCAGAATACACCCTTAGAAGCTGGTGCCTGCACAGCGGCTCCAGACCCATCCAAGGTAGAGACATCTGCAAGTTCCATAGTCAAAGAAGCATCTCGTGGCATACCGGACTCCAAATGGGTCTCAGCAGAGGCCTGCGAATCTGTACAAGTGGGTATCAGGGGCTGCAAAGGTGCCTCACTGAGTACCGGTGGACTGGCAACTAGCTTAAATTAAAGCATCGTTGGCAGTTTTGGACCTATGTGGTCTGTCTCTGTCTTTATCCTTATGTTTTTTCGGAAGATCGGTAGTCGGATGGCTTATCAAAGCCATTTCAGAATACGGAGAATAAGAGCGAAGGAATTTAGAGACAAAGATAGCCAGATGCCAAATAGTTTGGGCGTCAAACAAGGCACAAAACCAACAGCTAGGAATGTCGTGGTCTGGGCCTAAACAGGTGAAGCAGTAAGAATGAAAATCTCTGTGAGGTATTTGCTTTCCCTACGGAAGACAATTGTTAACTTTTTCTGACATCAGTTAGAGCAAGAAAAAATTATCCCCGATGGGGTACTTAGCTTTAGAAGACTTCAGGTTTGAAACTCAAACAACAAAAATTTCAGGTAGCAGCCGACTGGCACTTGCAAACTGCTTCTGCTTCGGGCTCCCGCGCGACAAGAAAAGCTGATGTAATGGCATCGGCTGCATGTTTTATACCCCTGTCGTCATGGAAGAGGTGACAGCATCTGACGCAGAAATCCCATGACTCTGGTATTCGGGCTGACTGAGGGCTACCTGCAGGCAGATAATCCAAGTGTGATGACTGCAACAGTGAAAGACGAAGAACATCTATCCAACCCAAGGCATCTGCACATCAACTCCCGATCATCATGTGGTTGTTCAAGCAATTCTCTTTATTTTCTGCTAAAACTGAGGACTTTACAGTCTTTTTTTTCTCTTCATATTATTTATATTCCTAATTTCCTTTTATTCTATATTCTTTCCTGTTGTTTCTCCAAATGTGTAATCAATTACATTTCTGACATTTTGGTTTGTGAATAATTGTTATTACATATATTTTGCTTTAGTTCCTCTATTACTTATTGTTTTTCAAACTATTTTAATGAACTATTCTCATTGATGATAAGCCACTGTATTTCCTCTGTCACTTCTTGAACATGTACCTGTAATGTAATTTTAGCCATTTTGCATTGCTGTTTGCATCAGGGGTTCCAGTTCAAATATTTCACTTCTTAGCTAGTCTATCATTTTATTACTAATTTGCTTCCCTTCTGTGCTAGTAAACCAGTTACATTTCAATACATTCCTCTTCTGTGCTGTTACTCAATTTCTGGACTATTTAACATCTGGGCCATTTGTCTATATAAATCTTCAAGTATATTTTGACTTTGCTGCAGGCATAACACTTAGTCTGGTTTTCTTTTCTGCATATGAACTGCACTGTATTAAATCCCACTGCTTTTCTCAATCCCATACGTCTCACTTTAAGGAATCTCTGGTTCTTCTTCCTTTTTGCATGACAACTGCTTTCATTACAACTTTTTCTAGATCACCCAGTGTTTCTCTGTCTATTAACTGAGCAAAACAAAACAATATATAAGCTCAAATTGGCTTCTAACTTTTGACATTTTTTTTAATTCCGATGACTGCAGTACGATACATTTTTTCCTGTGTTCTTTCAAATTAACAGCTTTTGGGTGATTATGGAGTTAATGAACAGTTACAGCAAAACACAATTTCTTTCTTTCTTTCTCATCCTCAGGTGTCCACCTTATTATTTTCAAGCCACTTGTCAGGCGTATAATTTTCCTATTTCAGATTTTTGTAGACAGACACATTTTATGTTTTCACAGTGGGATTCCTGAAATCAGGCCTAACAATGTGTCAAGAGTTCTGTCATCCTTACAGGATTTTACATCATTTGTCCTGACAACATTTAACCTGATCTGTCTTTTAAAAGGGTTGTGCATTTTTATCATGGGACAAGTACACCTAGATAAATTTTTATTCTTATCATTCTCCATGACTCATATAACAGATTATATAAGTTTTGTCATGGTGGATTTAGTAAACAACAAGCTCTATCAAATAAAAGTACTCATCAAGGCTTGAAGATGAATTTACTTCCAATCAATTGCTCCTCTCTTTTTGTACTCACTTTGCTCTATATTTTTTAATTCTGCAAATGTTTAGTGTTTGCAATACCTTGACAAGAAACTATTCAATGCAGGTTCATGAAATTAGACTGCCTCCATCTTTGATGCTTGCCAAAACTGCTCTTCTCAGCACTTGCAAGCTACCAAGAATCAACTCCTTCTGTATATCATATGGAGTTAAAATATATACCAATCTTTAAAATGTATTTTGTATTAGCCCTATTACTCTTACCACTCTTAGAATTATCTGGGTGTCTTACTCCACAATGCTGCAGTTTCTGCTTATACAGCCTGACATTTTGTAACTTTTTCTCTCAGTACACAGACAATATACTTCCTAGGTGAAGTTATTATGATGATTAATGCTACTTTGATCCTTTTCATAGGTATTCATGACCATCTGGAATCAACAAGAAAAGGAAAGACTACTGGAAATGAATTAATCTACAAGCCATGGTGAGTAACTTCATGATGTGGACCCCATTTTTTAGCCAGTGCTGATCTATCATCTGTATTTTATATAACATAGAAAAGATGTTAAAAAAAATAAAGATAACTGGAACCACATAACCTGGGAAAAATGCCCAATGTTGGTGTAGGCAATAGTTCCGGAACTGGAAAAAAAGATGGTGAAACCCTGCTACCGTAGGGTTAGGCCTGTAAGTGGTCTTCAACAGCATGTGGAAGTAGCAGTCCACAAAAATAAATAAATAAATACATACATACATAAAATAACTGGCTCAGTAGGAGGTGAAGAGATAATAAAATGGGTTGTTGAGGACAGGAAAGTTATTGGTAACAATCTGACACTCCAAGACGTATAATGATAAGTCCCAGAATAATGAGATTTGATGAGAAAAATTGTGGACTTGCGTATACCAAATCCAGGATAACTCTTTCTCAGAAAATTTCCTTTTGTCTGAAGTAAAGCAGCTCTAGAGTTGATATTGTGATGATGTCAGGTATTGCCAGCTATGCCAGGAGAAGTAAGGCAGTGAATGTGTAACATATGCCAGCATAGTTGGTTGGAGTTTTTTAAAATAATTATATGACATTTGTATATGTGCTTGTGTTGGAAATGTATTTGTAAACTTGCTTGTGTTAAATAAAAAAAATGCATAAAACAGTGGGTTCTCCTGGACAGGGAAGGAGCATACATTTGTATCAGACTGTACTGTTAACATGTATGTGTTTTAACAGAGAATACTAGATGAGAGGAGGTTAATCTAAATCCAGCTAACTTTGAAAAATATGAAATTAAATTACTTAATTTAGGTCATAAAGTTATATCTGACAGTTCTGATTGCAACCAGAGACAAAATGTCTGTGAAAACAAGTACAAGGAGGCCTTCTGTAGTATGTGGAGGAATTCATTGCTACTCTGAAAGGGTGGAGGTTTGAAATTATTTTATGACTTCCAGAAGCTGCAACAGATCTTAGCAAAGGCTCTAGGTGTGTAATGTAACACATCTGTTCTAATTCCTGGTGGCTTTGAGTAAAAGGGGTAGTATGGGAACCAGAAGGCAGATGACCAGATGTGTGTGATGTCATTCTGTAAGAACACTGGAATAATGCTTTAACACTAGATGAGACTGAAGTCTCAAAACGGTCTGTTTGGAAACATGACAAAATAAGAATACCACTCACCCACATCATCTTGCCTTGCTCTAGTAAGTGAACTACGGAATAGTGATTCTTTAGAGCAGTCAAGAAAGTATAGTGAGATTAGTTTAAGTACTGCTTTTTCTGTATATGCGTGAATCTATTCATCTGTGTTATTTTAATATTTCCTGTGACTGAAACTCTGATGTTTACTGTACATAGATATTTAGATTTTTGTGTTGTTTTATTATTTACTATTAAATATATTTAAACTTTTCACTGTGGCTGATCTTTTAGAAAATATTTTAATCTTTAGGAGTATTTATATGTATTTGGTGACAACTCTGGCCACTCCTGAAAGCCTTGCTATTTGTCAAACTACCATTTGTATTAGTGTTAATTTCACTTGCTATAATTGAGCACCCTTATAAGAGCCATAGAGTAGCTCGCTTTGTAGCGTCTGGTGGCAATGTAACTACCTTATAGTCTGGGCAGAAGGGGGCATATCTAGTAAATCTGTGCCGGCCTTTCCCAGGTGTGTGGTCAAATCAAATCTCAAAGAGTGTTTGCATCAGCTACTTGGAGTAGGGACCCAAAGCCCTGGTTTTACAGAGAGGGTGCTGGAAGTCTTGGCTTGTACACTTGGCTGAGGACTCAGCCCTACAGCTATGCCAGTGGAGAGTCTTACTGAGGATCTGGAGAGAGAGAGGGAAACCCAGACCCCAGACTGTGTGTGTTCCTTGTGTGCTCTTAAGGGAAATGTTGCTTGATGCAGAGAGCGGCATGTGGAAATACTGTGCGTATCTATTTTTTTCACAAGTGAATGTTCCCCACAGGTGGCAGTGGTGAGGATTGAGAGTCCTTGATTACTGGCCCAGAAGAGGGACATCAAAGATAGTTATTTATTTAACATTTGTTAACCAGAAAAGTCTAACTTGGAACAAAGCCAATTTTCAGCAGAGGCCCAGGGAGAAATGCTCCAGACATGTGTCGTTATAACATGGGAGGAAACTGGAGCACCCAGAGGAAACCCATACGAATGCAGGGAGGACATGCAGACTCCACACAGAAGGCACTCCAGCTGAGAATTGAACCAGAAAACCTCTTGCTGTGAGGCAACAATGCTACCGATGCACCACTGCACCATCCGGATATATTTAAATCTAGGGATGTGGGGGGATTGTCCCTGCAAAAACAACTTTAATGGATAATAGTGGATGTTTGATATTTTTTCTCCTAGATTTTTATAATTTTATTTTCATAATTCTGGGACTGACAGTTACAAGTCTCAGAATTACAACAGAGAATCAAAGAGTGCTCATTTAACACAGCTCTAGTTTCTGCTTCCATCTCTTTTATTTTACAATTTGTAAAGCACTGTAGTCACTGGGGCAGTGGCTTTGATAATAAATGCTGCTTTTGTCTTTTTCTCTCAAAGAAGAAGAAAATCCAGTTTATTATCTCCTCCCTTCTTAGTTGTTGGTATGGAATAATAAAACACAATCATTACTTCTTCATTTTCAGGAAACCTTTGTGGTTTCTGGTTCCAATTCCTATAAACTACCTGTATGTTGAAATATTTACAAAATTCCCTCTGTAACAACCTTGCCATATTGTCATGTCTTTCAGTATAATACAGTTTTCTTGTACTACTATTAAGCTTGTCCAGCTCCTTTTAGAGCCAAGCACCCAAAAGCTGTAACATAAAAGTGAAAGGACAAGTGATTTGTAGTTGAACTTTATTCCTAGATGTCAAAACAGGTTTCAGTATTACTTTCCAATTTCTGAAACATTCCTGTTTTCAGTTATGTATGCTGTACTGATAGTCCTTCATCTATTTCTAGATATGTATATGCTTCTAATTGTTCCATTTCTTTTATATAACATTCCTCCACAAATTTTATATTTTCTTGGTTCTACAACGTTCTTACTTTAAATGTTCTACACATTTCTTAAGAGCAATTGACATTTTTCTGTCATCTGAGATTTTAATGATTTGTAGCTGTTCTTTCAGTTGCTTATCCGATGCACTGTATAGTTTTAGATTGCCTGCAGAATGTAGATGAGGCATATTTTAAAAGGATGGTATTCCTGGTGTCAGACATCACCCATGACCTAGGCTGTTATGTGACGTTATGGACTGAGGAGAAGGTAAAACAGTAATGGTGACAAGAATCAGCCTGGAATATTCTGGATTGTCACACTCTGGATAGTAGTTTGTCCTTTAGTGTGGTTCAACTGCAAAGTGCTCTGTCACGTCTTAAAAGTAAATATAATAACATGTATCAATGTGCAATGGATCTTGTACATCTGTAAGCATTCTATAATCCAGAAGTATGGAATACTGATTTTTTTTGTAAACTCTCCATACCATACTGAGATTCATCTTCTTTTGACAGGTATCAGTTATGACTATGTTTGACAAGAGATGCTCCTTACTTCCATATGAACTTCTTTAATTCCCCTTCTGTTCTAATGCCATGATTGAATGTGTCGTATCTAAATGACTGAATTCTTTCTCTGCATCAATTCTTGTATAAAACTGTTTGATAGTTCTTGGGTAGGTGTATGGATTCAGTTTTAAGTATGAGTATGCGTTTCCCCTGTTGTCAGCCAAGTTGGTGTGATTTCAGAGTGCAAATATGGGGTCTATATTAGAACACCAAAGTTTCAAAACTTCGAGTGCTCTAATATCGAACCCTATTCAATGAAAGTTTAAAACATCGAACATACAGAACAGCAATTTTTTTCCTAGGGAAACAATTTGCTGTTCCAAAACACATACACACAACACAAGCACACCAAACAAACAGCAATCCACACACATACACCTAAACTCTTACACCTAATCCTATACTAAACTATACATACACCACTAACTATCCACTTACCTTAATCCAAACCCTAACCGTACGGTCCATCACTATCACACAATCACCTCACCCGCGCCCTAACCCTAACTCACCTACCCCGCCCTAACCCTCACGTCCACACAATCGCACACTTACCTGACCCACGCCCTAACCCTAACTCACCTAACCCGCCCTAACCCTCACATCCACACAATCTCACACTTACGTGAACCCGACCTGTAACTTTCCACCACAGTGCTGAAAATACCGACGCAACAGAAACGGACAACCAAATTCTTTCCCTAGGAAAAAAATTGGTTTTCTGTTTCTTCAATATTTTCAGCGTTTGCTGAAAAACAGGTCAATATTAGAACACTCGAAGTTTTGAAACTTCGGTGTTCTAATAGAGACCCTAAATATGGGTAGTTTTACTCAAGGATAAAGCACAGTGCAATAATGTTCATACATTTAACCAAATGTTAGGCACAGCATCTGGACCTGGCTTTTTCCAAATGGAACCCTTTCTTATCTTTATCTAAGTTACTTAATTCTAGTCCATATTCTCTATGTTAAAATTTCTTATTTCTTTTTTTATTCATTCAGCAGGGTTCTAGTAATTATTTCTTCAGAATTTAATATTTGCCTTTTCTCAGTGGTGTCTCAATTATTACTGTCTTCTTTCCTTGATCCTTGTAGAATGTATTTAGGTCAGTCTCAAACAGCTTATTTTGTGTCCTTTTTATTCCTCAATGTAAGTTTTTGGCCTACACAGAGATTTTTAATTTATTGTTGGAAATGGTATAAATTAAATCATGATTTCTTTTTTATGTTGTGCTTTTATTTAATTTCTTTCACTTTACTAACGTTTAATGTATTCTTCCAGTGATGCTTCATTTTAACTGTTTCACAATTCTTTCTAAATTAGCATTTCCATGGTGGTGATATTACGTGTTTTTATTTCTTTACTACTTTATATGTAGCATTGTCACCTCACAGTTAGACGTTGCCCGTTTGATTCTCAGTTAAAGCGTCTTCTGTGTGGCGACATGTGTGAACGGGCGTTCCTTCGTTGAAGGTTGTGCATTAGGCCCGGCAAGCCAGCACGTAAAACTCTACTGCCAATCATTAGCGGACCGGAGTTCCGCTGTGGCGACCCCTAACCGGAAAAACGCCGAAAGACACAGACAAACAAACTACTTTATATGTTTTAGAAATACCTTGTCAGTTATTAGTTCTGCTACATAGTAATGTGGCCTGTTAACTTCTGTTATATCATGTGGAGCTCTTTTTATAGTTCCAATTATTGCACTACTTGGTTTATTAGTTTTATTACCCTTTGTTTTCAAACAATTTTTGTCTTCTTCTTATTATTATTGTTAATTATTTTACTTGGTTTATTTTTTTCAAATGTCCAGAGTTTTACATACCTAGATGGGTAACTTTCACCAGTAGCATATCTAAATGTGTTTGGATATTCTTTTTTTATTATCCTAGCTGCTCCTACTACAACTGGAGCTGTCTATCCTTATGTCACATTGTTCTAGTTTCTGTTTGCAAGTCTTCATATTTTAAAGATTTATGTCATTCAGTTCATAAGGCACTGTGGTACTGGGTGTAGCAATTTCAGTAATCAATGTTACTTCTGTGTTTTTCTCTTGAGCAACAATATCTGATCTGTTCGCTGCTACCTTCTTAGTTACTGGTATGGGATGATTCCACATATTTATTAACATTGTCAACACTCCTTTGTGACTCATGTTTCCAATGTCTCTCAGCAATGTCTATGCTGTAATGTTTACAGTTTCCAGTGTAAAAACCTTGCCACATGTTATGTCTTTCAATACACAAACTTTCAGCTATAACTGTACTGCAACCTGCAACAAGATGTGTGGTTTTAGTTCTGTACTGCAAAACCTACACTTGCCTGTATCTTGAACCCCCTTAATGATATTGCAAACTAATTAGTATATAATCAACTACCACTGGCTGCCAATATTAACCTTTCATCTTTTGGTTAAAGTCACCTCACTTTAGCCATTCATATATCAGCTCTTGGTCAACATGTGATTCTTGCAGTAAACCTCTATATTTGTTGCTATAACTGTCGTCTTCTCATCTGTTATTTTTGCCTGATCATGTTCTTTGTATTCTTTATTTTGCTTCTTTTTGCACTTTTTGTTGCCACGTGATTTTTATCAATGTTTGGCTGGATTTCAATGCCTACTTTTTTATTAAAGGGTTCTGCTAACCTAAACAAAGAAGTCATTTTAGACTGATTTTGCTCATGTTTTAGAACTTTCATTATGTTTGGACCTGATGATCTCAATAAATACATTCCAATCCAGCAATTATTGACCTAAAGGTATAGATTTCAAGGAGACCCATTACTTCATCAGAATGAGGGATACATAATCTTGGTAAACACTAATTTCTGTACATCACTTGATGGGCATGAAGCAATTTTCTTGTTTTCCTATTAAGCTTATCCAGCTCTTTTTGTGGCCCATTCCTTCAATGTTGTAATTTCAAACAGGAAGAACACATTGATTCACATACTTGACTGTTATTCCCAGATGTCAGTTTTCAGTATTAATTTTAGTTGCCAAGAATATTCCTTACTGAGTTTTGTGCCGATTTGTTCATGCTGTTACTGCTACTCCATCATTTTCAAGATATTTGTATACCCTTTCTTATTCCAAATCTTTTATATCACTTTTTCCCCAAGTTTTACATTTTCTTGATTATTCAGTTTTCCTCTTTTGCACAGTTGTCAAGACCAAGTGAGTTTTGATGACATGTAGCTGCTTTTTCAGATTTTACATGTGTTTGTCTGATGAACTATACTATACAATTTTACATCACCCACAAAAGTAGATGAGATATCCTTTGGCTCAATGATTTTTTTTGAGTCAGACCGAATCCATGATCTAAGCTGTAGAGTAAACAGTTTAACAAATTGAGAGAAAGATGAAACATTAATAGTGACAAAGAATCACCCTAAAATATTCCATTATGAATTTTCACTCCCTGGATAGCTATTTGTCCTTTTCTTCTGAAATGTAGTTTGCCATTTCTTCATAGTGAATGTAATAAAATCTATCTATTTATGATGAATTTTATACCTGTAGACATTGTATGAGCCAGGACCGAGGAATCCTGTCAAATGCTTTTTTGTACTCTATCCATGCCTTTCTGGGATTTATTTTCTTTTTACATGTCCCCATTATAGCTTTGTTTAACAAAAGATGATCCTTTGTTCCATATGAATCTCTTGTATTCTCCTTCTGTTCTATGACCATGATTGTATTTTACCAAAATTACTGTATGCTCTATCTGCTTCAATTCCTGTATATAACTTATATCTTGTTGGGAGACAGGTTATTGGTGGATACCTCTTAGGGTGATTTGCAGGTTGATTTTTAAGTATGAATATGGTTTTGCCCATTGTTAGTCCAATGTAATATCAGGGTGCATATACAAGTACTTTTTACTTAAGGCTAAATTCACAGTGCAAAGATTTCAAATATCTTCAACCAAAAGTTAGGTAAAGAATTTGGACCTGGTATTTCCAGTTGTGAGCCTTTTTAACTTTATCTCAGTAGGAGCTACTTCATTCCAACCCATGTTTTCTATATCATAATTTCTTAATTGTGCTTTTACCGTCCAGCCTCCATGTTGTGCTCAGTTGGGTCCTCATAGACATTTCTCCAGAATGCATTCATTCCCTCATTCAAGGTGGTCTCTCAGCTACTGCCATTTTCTTTCCTAACTCTCTGTAGAATTTCTTTGGGTCACCCCTAAATTGTTTCTTTTTTTCTTGGTACCCTTTTTTATATTTTTCAGTTTATCTCTTACGTTTTCACCCTGTGCAGAGAATTCTAATTTATTGTTAGAGATAGTGTAATTGAAATCCTGATCTGTTTTGATCTTGTATTTTTGTTTTAGCTCATTCACTTTTCTAATATTTTTATAGTCATTTCATTTTCTGTATTATTCCAATAATGCTTCTTTTCTTAACTGCTTCAGAATTGTTTCAAGTTGATGTTCCATGGTGGTGATCTATTTGCTCCATTATTTTTCATTATTAATTTATGCTTTCTTGGTAGTATCTTGAGTATTACTAGTTTTACTGTACAATAATGCGTTATGTTAATTTCTGTTATAACATGTGTATCTCTCTTTATAGTTCCAATTACTTTATTTGACTTATTAACTTGTTGACAATCCATGTCTTATTCACCTTTAGCAGCCTCTATTGTTCATTTCTGTCAATTCCAGCAGGTCTTTTAAAAAAAAAACTTCTTCCTGAGAGTTTCTTCTATGGTTTGCGTTTCCTTCTCTTTCTAGCTCTGTGTGGAAACATCTTACTTTGAAATGACTGTGACATTTTGTTTTGTGAAACAGCTTTATTGATTTCAACATCTGCCTAAATTAACACACTGCTTTTATCTACTAATACACTGATCTACTTCCTCTGCCACATCTTCAAACTGTACCTGTTTTAAAAAACACCATTTGGAAGTGACATCTGCATCTGGGATTTACATTCAAATCCTTCACTTTGCAACTGGTCTACCACTTCATTTTCAATTTCATCCATTTCTGTTTCAAACTGCTTGTCACTACATTAGGCTTCTGCCATGATTCTCTTTTTTGCAACATTTACCATGTCTGGGTGCCTTTGTCTATATGTAGTTCAAATATTTTTTATTGACTAAAGTAGTTTTCTTTTCGACATATGAATTGCATCACATTAGGTTTCACTTCTTTTCTTGGGTCCATTCCTCTGTCTTTAGTGTTGTAACTACTTGTGGATTTTTTCTCTCTTAATACTTCATTTTTTGCTTCATTTTCCATCTCAGTCAATATTTTCTTATCTACATATTATTTTGCTTTTATTCTGTCAGTTAATGACTTTAGTTGGAATCTGTAATGTTTGCCATTGTTTTTATTTCAATGATTTTTCCTCTCAGTATTTTTGGAAACTCTGGGTTAGCTTCATAGGAAAAAAAAACATAATATCTGTTTTGTCCACAAGTGTCTATTTATTGATGTATTTGGGAAAGTCTGACTGAGCTAATGTTCATTTTCAGTGAAGGTCCAGGGAGAAACGCACGACATCAGGTTCAAGAACAATTAAACAGTAGTAGAATAACTACAAAAAATGAAGAGAAATGCTCAAAAAATACAAAAAACATTTTACAGTAGCTGATAATTAAATACGAAGGAGATAATCCCCATAACAGATAAAAACACAAACTGAAATACATTTACAGAATTATTAAGAAAACAATATGTACTGCAAGTAGCAAGATACACTGTAGAACTGGATAACCTATGTCAAGCCAACTAATACAAAGTTATTCAAAATAATGATTATATTTCTAATAATGTACAGAGATGAAAAATAATAAGAGTATTCTGCTGCCAAAAACAGATGAACAGAATGAGATAAAGAGGAGTACTGAGCAGGAAGGAAGATCATGAGCACGGAGAGAGTTATTAATAGAAAGGTAAGAATGTTAGGGAAGGACATGAGCGACAAAAATAAATAGTAGTGGTGGCTGAAGAGGAAGAAGAGTATGGAGTATGGTATCAATAAAGTGAGAGCTTCTTTTGATGTTGGACCATTACTACCTGCTAAGATATGGAGGTTATTTAATTTATAGTGGGAAAGGCATAGTTACATTTCTTCCTTTCCAGACATCTTGCCTGGCTAACCAAGTTTTTAACTTTTTTCAAACAATTTTTTTTTTTTTTTTACTGCCACAGTGGAAAGTCTTAGATCGTCTGTTGGATCCAGGCCTGACAGAGTGACACAATCTCTTTCTAGCAGCTCTGGCCATAGATCCTTTGCAAGGACTGGGCACTTTCTTATAGGTTCATAGGTTCATAGATTAGTACTAGGCTAACTGTCCTTGTGGACCACTTTAAGCCTAGCCAGTTACCCCATGTAAGAATCAAACCCTGCACCTTTTGTTTGTAAGGTGAACACCTTAACCATTATACCATCCTCCCACTTATCCTGGGATGAGTGCATCCAGGTTTTCCTTCCTTTCCATAAAATATATATACTGATTATGGTTACCAATCATAACATCTACTCTTCATAACATCTAAACTCAAAACATCAAGACCATAACATCTAAACTTCAAAACATCCAAACCTCATAATATTGAATCTCAAAACATTGAAAACTACAAAGCAACAATAAATATCCCACAGAGTTTTTGCTATGTTTATGCAGGGGGGCAAGCCCCCCTGCACCCCCCACCCCCCATAAATTAAATATACCAACTCCAAGGTTGCACTACAGTGGCAGGAAAAAGTTAATTTCCTAACCCCACTGTAATGCGACCTTGGAGTTGGTATATTTAATTTATGAGGGGTGTGGGTGGAGGAGCCCCCCAAGCCCCCCTGCATACATGTAGCAAACAGTGTGTGGGATGTTATTTACAGTTGCTTTGTAGTTTTCAATGTTTTGAGATTCGATGTTATGAGTTTTAGATGTTTTGAAGTTTAGATGTTATGGTCTTGATGTTTTGAGTTTAGATGTTAATGAAGAGTAGATGTTTTGATAGGTAACCACTGGTTACATATACGGTTTGCCTTGGCAGGATTTAATAAAGAACAGGCCTCTGTGAATGTACACACCAAGTCTCGAGGATTATTTCAGTTCAAAATAAAATGTCATTTTCTTTCTTTCTTTTTTTTTAGTGATTTAATCTCTTCATCTTGCCTTAGTGTGGCTATACTGATGCCTTACTATGCCACCATTTTGTATAAAATCCTTGCCACATGTAACACATTTAAAGGGTTTCTGCCTTTGTTTAAATTTATAAAAATATCTAATTTTTCTGTTTACATTGACATGAATGGACCCCTTTTCTAATATATGAATACTCTTTTCAGCACCTACAATGTACTGAGAATTACCCCTTTCTGATGTTTATGAGGTTATGTCTGTCAGTAGTATCTTTAGAAATGATTTAAAATGTACTCTTGCAACATGTAACAGTGCCTCATGTGGATCCTCTAATGTTTTACCAGGGAGCATTCTGCACAAAACTCTTTGTCACATATGGTATGTCTTTCTAATACCATGATAAGAATAGACCCCATTCTTAAGTCTGGGTATAATTAAAGTTCATGAAATTAGTATTGTTTCAATCTTTGATGGTAGCTAAAAGTGCTCTTCACAGCACCTGCAATATACTCAGAACTGTCTTCTCCTGCAAGTCATATGAAATAACATGCATAGGTAGCATATCTAAATATGACTGTCTGGGTATCTTTTTTCCACATTACTTTCTCTTATGCCTGCAAAATCCTGACATTTTATGACTGTGTGTGTCTCTCTGTACGTGGCACACTGTAGTCACTAGGTGTAACAATTTCAATGATTAATGCTGCTTTTTTTCTTTTTTTCATGGACTATTATATTTGGTTTCCTTGCATCTAGTTTTTGAACTGTTGGTAATGAGTAATCCCATGTGATGTACACATCAACATTCTCTGTAATGCTTTGTGGTTCCTGTTTTTGATGCTTCTCAGCTACCTCTATACTGTACTGTTTGCAGAATCTCCAATGCAACAATCTTGCCACATTATGCCTTTCAGGGTACAGCCCCGCCATATAGCACATCCAGCAACAACGTGTGTGACTGTTTCCAATTCTTTTTTTACAGAACTTACATTTGTCTGTTACTCCCACATATTCAACAGACTTTGTAAACCAATGTGTGCAATGCACTATCCTGGGCTGCTACTATCAACCTTTCATTCTTTGGTTTCAACTTACCTCTCCTTAACCATTCCTGTGTTAAATCCTGCAAAACATGAGGTTATTCCAGAAGATCTCTATAATTGTTACTATATTTATGGCTTTTCCACATTTCTTTCCTTCTCATCAGATCCTTCACCTTATATTCTTTTTTTTTGGCACATTCAATTACTGTCTGATTTTTCTCTACTTCTGGTTTGATTTCCATTCCTTTTTTACATCGAAATGCTTTTGATAAACTAAGTATAGAGGTAATCTTAGACTTCCTCACCTAATGTTTTAAAAGTTTCACTACATTTAGATCAGATGAGGTAAGCAGATATGAGTGCAGCCCCATGACTGCAGATACATACAGTCTGAGATGACCTCGCTACTTAATCAATCGATCTTAGTTTATCAATCAATCTTAGCTTATCAGTCAAGATCTAGCCCAATACTCTCATACTAGGAGACTTCAACTACCCCTCCATCAACTGGGAAAACTACTCAAATAGCAATGCACTGGCCCAACGCTTCCTGGAATTCATCAGTTCCAATGCCCTGGACCAGCTCATCTTGATCTCCACTAGAGGAAGCAACATCCTTGAAGTGGTTATCATTAACATGACAACCGTTGCTGTACACCAATAGTCGATTCCCTCCCTGGTTAGTTCCGACCACAAACTAATCACCATGGAAATCCACATCTCACCCCCTCCGCAAAGATAACTACCTTGAAAAACTTCTCCAAAGCTGACTTTGGGCTCCAAAAAACAGAGGTGGCTAATTTCAAGGCACTCAGGCCAATGGAAAACAGCTGCATGACAGCTGAATCAAATACCACTGCTCTGTACGAACATGTACATAAATGCATGGAACTACCCATGCCCAATAGAACCAAGATGCTCTCCTCCAAAAACAGGAAGCCAATCTGATGGTCCCCAGCCATCAATAAACTGTACAACAGAAGGAAGAAACTGTTGCAGAAAAAGGAACAGTTCCAAGACTAGAAAAACTCCCTGATTAGCCTCAACAAAAGTTGAGCTCCCTTATCAAATCTTCTAAAGCCAGCTATGAAGGCAGAATTGTGATGGACACAAAAAACACCCACAAAACCTTCTATAGCTATATCAAGAACCTCCATGGCAATACCAAAATTTGCTCAGAGTGACTGCACATGGTACCTCCTATACTGAGCCAACAGATATTGCCAACATACTGGCTGACGGATTCAGTGCCAACTACTCCCTCTCTCCTCAAAAAGGACAAATCACAATACTGAAGAATGCAAAGTACCCAGCATTTCTGCATCACAGGTAAAAGCTGCATTGTCCAAGGCCAAGAATACAGGATCCATGGAACCTGACAATATCCTGGGCTGTGTTCTACATGAACTACAAAACAAACTGACACCACATCTGTGTGCCCTGTTCAGTCTCAGCCTTACCTCAGGCTTTGTCCCTACCAAATGGCGCACTGCTACAGCCATCCCTCTCCATAAGGGGGGGGCATGACTACAGACCCTGGGAATTATTGCCCCATTATCTTGATGAATCTAATATGTAAAGCTATGGAGTGCGTTATCATGGACCTGATTAACAAGGATATAGGTAATCTCCAAACCTTAGTCCCCATGCAATTTGGCTTTATTAAAGGAAGATCCTGCATACTTAACCTGCTTAACCAAGGCTGTGGATGAAGGTAAGGCACTGCATACAGCCTACCTTGATCTGGCCAAGGCCTTTGATACCACTCCTCATTCAGGAAGTATTGATGAACTCACCAAACTAGGCATCAACCCCTATATCAACAGGTGGGTTGAAAGCTGGCTCACAGATAGGACCCACAGAGTGAAAGTAGTGGATTCCAAGTCAGACTGCCGGCTAGTCATGAGTGGAGCCCCACAGGAATCAGTCCTGGGTCCTCTCCTGTTTGGTATCTACCTGTTTGGTATCTACTTCTCAGAAGTCCAGGCCAACACAAAGGGACACTGGCTGCTGATTTCACAGATGACTGCACAGTGGGAGCAATTAACTCCCCAAGTGAAGCAGACATCCTACAGAAAGGCCTCACTGAGACCAATGACTGGTGTCAGAGCCATGGCTTTAAACTTAATGCAAAAAAATACATTGTTATTCCCTTTGGTAAAAACTCCGTTCCCACTAATTACCACATCGATGGGAGCCCACTGAAAGTGTTATAAGAGATCTGGGCACTCAGGTTGATAGCAACCTCTCCTTTGACCACCACATTGCCACTGTAGTCAGAAAGTCATGTGGCACATCTCATAACCAAGGGTTTTGCATCCAGGAAGAAAGAGGTCATCATTTCTCTCTGTGATTAGTACCCTTAGCATGGGTCCACGTCTAGGTGATTTTAATAATATGCTTGAACAAAATGAAACTGCATGGATTATAAGACTTTATGCAGATAACCCCCTGGACTTAATGTTGGTATTATCACTGAAGCCTTATTTACAAGCACAACCTATTAAGTGAATATGCTTATATGTTTTAGTTATGCTTATATATATTTTTATTTGTGTTTTTAATCAAACACATATAAATATTGCAGCTCTACCTACCTACATACTTCCAAAGTATCACAGATTAACCCATATTAAATATGTCCATCTAAAACCTAGAAAACATTTCAACCAACTTAATGTACTCCACTACCCTTGTCCAAAACCTCAACTACTTACCGGTGGTGACATCCATCCCAACCCTGGCCCAAAACACTCTGAATATATTGAACTCCAAAGCCCTAATCACTCAAATCTTATCCCACCTAGACTTCCTAATTCACTTTCGATAGCTCACCTTAATATACGTAGCCTAAATAACAAAGCTGCCTACCTCCATGCTCTCCTGGATGTCCACTCTTTTGACATACTATGTTTGTCAGAAACATGATTAAAACCTTTAACTACTGATAATGAAATCTTACCACCTGGTTACAATATCCTAAGAGCAGACCGCAAAATCAAAAAGGGAGGGGGAGTTGCTATACTCTTTAAAAAAGGGTTACAAATCTCCACACTAGACTTCCATCTAACTCTTCATAATACTGTAGAAATACTTGCCACCAAACTTCAACTTAATGCTAGTAAATCAATAATCATCATCTGTATCTACCTACCTCCTGGTAATAATACATGTATCCCTGAAGACACCCTCACTGGATTATCTTCATCTTTCCCTCAAGAGACTATAATTCTAGGTGACTTTAATATTGATTGGAAAACCTGCACACAAAATCAGCCAACTTCATATATTAACCTACATGGATTTTCACAAATGATCAACTTCCCAACCAGAATTAACAAACCCAATAATAAAGAGAGTATATTAGATTGGATACTCATAAAAAATCACCAACAAATGTATAAGGCTGGAACCCTTCCTGCAGATGTAAGTGACCACTCACTCATTTTTATCATTAGGCATAATACAACTACTCCTAACCCAACCACATTTAGAACAATTAGAACCAATAAAAACTTTAATCCTGACTATTTCCAAAGTGAACTTAGAGCATGTGATTGGACACCCATAAAACACCTCCCTCTAGACGATGTAGTGAATTACTTTAATTCAAAATTCTTAACAATCCTAGACTATCATGCACCTAAGTGTACTATCAGAACTAAGTCTAAGCCAGCCCCATGGCTCACTAAGGAAACCAGACAAAAAAATCCTACTTAGAAACAAATTCTGGGCTCTATGCAGATCTACTAAGCAACCCACAGATCAACTTAAATTTAAACAAATGAGAAATGATACAAAAAAGCCATTCTCTTGGACAAAAAAAAAAAACTTTTACTGTCATCTCCAGCAAACAAACCAAAGGAATCCACAAAGGTTCTGGGACAGCATTAACAAACTTCTTCACCCTGGTCACTCCACTACACCACCCCCTACATGAGCCAACCCCAAAAATCCTAAACAAACAGCAAACGCCTTTAATACCTTCTTCACAGAGGAAATCCAATCACTGGCCAATCAAATAACAACTCAGGATTCTAGTCACCCAAATTCTGCAACAAATTCACTCCCTGTATTCCACTGGCAACCAGTCCCAACTCACCTTATCTGTAATCTTCTACAAAAACTTAAGCCATCAACCCCATCAGCCGATAAACTACCAGCAGAATATCTCCAAAAAGCTGCCAAAGCTATAGCCTATCCAATATCAATCCTGATAAATAAAACCTTAAAAGGAAAAATTCTTGCCATCTGGAAAATCTCCCACATCATCCCCCTACACAAAGGTGGCAATTCTAACAAATACTCCAACTACAGCCCAATAGCATTACTTTCTCCTTTAGCTAAAATAATGGAAAGATGTATCCATAAACAACTAATAGATCACTTATTGCAAAACAATCTACTTGCAAATTGCCAACATGGCTTTAGACTATTTCATAGTACTACCACTGCTTTCCTATCCTTCTCTGATAGTATCAATCATAACAAAAATAACAACATCCTCTCCTCAGCACTCTTTATTGACCTTTCCAAAGCTTTTGATATGGTCAACCACCATTTATTATAAATGTACTAAGATCTCTTTCCCTAGATTCACTGGTTATTCAGTGGTTCCAATCATACCTTAACAACAGACAACAAGCTGTGCTTTGGGACAATAACTTATCTTCACATCTCCCTGTTACACTAGGAGTCCCTCAGGGCTCAATTCTTGGTCCCCTCCTATTCTCAATCTATATAAAAGACCTTCACCTAGCAATTACTCAAGCTACCTGTATTCAATATGCAGATGATTCTACAATCATCTGCTCAGCTAAATCCTCATCTAAACTCCAGTCCTTAACCCAGAAAATGTTTACTATAGTAGAAAACTGTTTTTTACAATGATGCTACCTCTTGAACCCCAAAAAGACAAAACTATTGCTCTTCACACCCACCCGCAATTCCAGCCCAATAAACTTCTCATTCCTATCCAATAACGGTACCATTATATCTCCAGACCTAACCACTAAACTTCTAGGTATAACAATAGATAACAACCTTACCTATGAAACTCACATTAACAATACTATAAAAACCTGTAAATAGGAAACTGGGCTCCCTTTATAGGATAAAGCCATTCCTTACTCCACAAGCCAGAACTTCTATTGCCTATACCCATTTAATCTCCACACTCCTCTATGCTTCATCCATATACACTAATCTGACTAAAAACAACCTCAACAAGCTGTCAAGCTCTTATAATAACATAGCTAGATTTGCCACATCTTCCTCTTTCAGGACCACCACTGTCATAATCTGAAACAGCTAGGCTGGCTTGAGCTACAAAATAAACTCCATTATAAGCAACTTACCATTGCCCATAAAACCCTCTTCCAACCAACTAGAACTCAAATACTATCAAACCTTTTTACCCCATATAAAAACCTTAATACCTTACGCTCATCCAAGAAATTACTAGTATCCACAAGTATATCCAACAATATCTCTGGTGACTCTCTGTTCTCTAATGCTGTTGGAAAATACTGGAACCAACTTCCAAATGAACTGACATCTCTGTCCTCTTTATCACTATTCAAACAAAAATTGAAACTTTACCTGAAAACACACTGGCTATGCCCCTGTACAAACCCAGACTAATCTAAAATGGCATTGCGATCATCATCACTGGTGACCCAGTATTTCTCAACCATCACTTTTACTTTCATGGACTGGTCCATATCTGCTCCTTATTCTATCCTAAAAAAAAACAAAAAAACATTTCCTTGAGAATAGAGTTTCTAGCAAATTTATCTAATGTTCTGTAATAATTTTTGAACGATTGAAATGTTATGTAATAATCTGCAAATAATTTCTGTACATGCATTTATATGTTAATCATTTTATGTTAATCTTTTTAAGTGGAGCTTATCTCCCTGGGACTCTGCTAAAAATGGACATGCATCCAGTTAGACTAGCCCGGTCAACAAATGTAAAATAAAAATAAAAAAATAAATTGTATATTTCTATTTTATATGGTGTGTCTTTAAGATTCCAATTAGTTAATTAGATTTAAGTTGATTGGATGCTGTTTTAACATTTAACAATTTCCTGTGTGGCTGTTATTGATCTGATGAAGCACCTTTGAATGGGTGTGTAGGCGCTTACCCAACAATAAACATTCCTTTATGATTCATCTGCTGCATTTCGTCCTATCACTCTGGTTATATTGGATTACTCATTGGACTTGTTTTGTGATTTTGGACGTTTATCAAGAGTCGTGTACCATTTTGCTTTTTTCGTTACCATCTCTCTCTACTCATCCCTCATTAGACCAGTCATCGAGTATAACGCCCCATTTGGCATGTACCGCACTAGACACCTGCAACAGCTGGAAAAGCCATCGAAGTACCTCATGAAGAGGATCCTAGGCCTTAAACACGTCCTACATGGACAGACTCAAGAAACTTTAGCTATTCTCTGTCTCTTATCGTCTACTTAGACGGGATCTCAGCTTGACTTACAAAGCCATGTCTGACCCAGCCCTGCTAGAAATTCTACACCTAAAGAAATCCCAATCCCTCCGCACCACACACTCCAGAGACCTTAATCTCATTACCTCAATCAACAGAACATGCTGGAGGAACAGGTTCATCACCCAGAGACTGCCCATGCTCTGGAATAGTCTTCCCATACATGTCAACAGAGCACCTTGCTGGCCCTCTTCAAGAGGAATCTCGATGAGTGGATGAGTAACAGAAAGTTCACCCCGGGAATCAATCCAGTGGTGCTACTGGACAGGGGCATCAGGAGCTAACGTCAGGCAGCATGATGCCAGGGCATTTTTATGGGCTAGGCTTGTGAAGGCTCCAGGGCCATTAGCCTAGTACCCCCCCCTATGAACCTATGAACATACATCCAAATATTTAAACATGGGCATTAATGCCCTTCTAGCCTGCCAATATACCAAAACACTTATTCCCATAATAAGTGTCCAGGCTGTTCTTACAAATATGTAAACTACTACTTGCTTTAATGTAATTTAGTAGTCTGTTCCATGCATCAGCTGCTCTGTCACAGAACCAGATAGTACACTTCTCATTCCTAAAGAATTTTTTTTTTAATTTTTCCAAATCTTCTGGGTTTCTAATACCATAATGGGAATGGGCTCCATTCCTAAGTCAAAGTACAATTAAAGTTCATGAAATTAGTATTGTTTCAGTCTTTGATGTCAGCCAGAAGTGCTCTTCGCAGCACCTGAAATTTGCCAAGTAATGACTCTTTCTGTAATTTGTACAGAGTTACATGTATCGGTAACATATCCAAGTACGACTGTAATTTTTTTTTTTTTAATAAGAGCTGTTGCTCCTACTACTACTACTGGAACTGTCTGGGTATCTTTCATCCACACTGTCCTCACATCTGCCTGCAAATCCTGGTATTTTAGGTTCACAGGTGTGTACTAGGCTAATGGCCCTGAAGACCTTACATGCCTAGCCTGTAGGATTACCCTGGCATCGTGCCACCCGACCTTAGTTCCCAGTGCCTCTGTCGAGCACAGCCACTGGAGTATATGCTGTTGTCTCTCTCTGTATGCAAGACATTGTAGTTACTGGGTGTAGCAAGTTCAATAATCAATGCTACTTTTGTCTTCTTTTCATAGACTACTATATCTGGTTTTCTTGCATCTATTTTTTGAACTGTTGGTAATGGATGATCCCATGTGAAATAAACTTCATTATTTTCTATGATGCTTTCTGGCTCATGTTTCCAGTGTTTTTTAGCTACTTCAGTATTATAATGTTTGCACAACTCCCAATGCAAGTCTTGCCACATTATTACGCCTTTCAGTATGCCATCAGTATATCACAACCAGCAACAAGATGTGCAACTGTTTCCAATTCTGTTTTATAAAACCTACATTTGTCTGTTTCTCTCACATGTTCAATGGACTTTGTAAATCAGTATGTATGTAGTCCACTATCCTGGACCCCCAATATTAACTTTTTCTCTTTTGATTCAAATTCACCTCTCCTTAACCATTCCTGCATCAGATCCTGATCAACATGAGGTTGTTCCAAGAGTTTTCTATACTTGTAACTATATTTATGCATTTTCCACATTTCTTGCCTTCTTATCTGAGCCTTCACCTTATAGTCTTTCCTTTTCCTTATTTGCACATTCAGTTGCTGCCTGACTTTTATCGACTTCTGGTTTTATTTTCATTCCTGCTTGATGCAGATATGCGACTTATTCTCCTTATGTTTCAAAACTTTCACTATGTTTGCATCTTGTGAGGTCAGCAGATATGTATGCAGTCCTACTATTGCAGATCTATACATGTAATCAATTTTGAGGGAGCCCATACCTTCTTCAAAACGGGGAATATATAGTCTTGTTATGCACCGATTTTTATAAATCATTTAATAGAGCATGAAGCATCCTTCTTGTTTTCCTGTCCAAACTATCCAACACTTTTGGGGCCAGTTAATCACTCCAAAACTGTGAGTTAGGACAGGAAGAGCAAATTGGGTTATCGCTTGGACTTCGTTCCTAGATGTCAATGCTGTTTTTAGTGTTAATTTAAGTTTTCTAAAATATGACTTACTAAGTTTTAACATTTATTCATGTTTTATTTTTGATCCTTCATCAGTTCCCAAATATTTATACACTCCCTCTTGCTCAAGTTCTTTTATATCACATTCCTGTCCCAAACTGATGTTTTCTTGGCGCTGCAGCTTTCCTGGTTTAAAAGGTTGCTTTTTCACATTTATCAAGATCAAATGACATTCTTATATCATCTGAAAAAGCTATGACCACTTGCAGTTGTGTTTTCAGTTCCTCATCTAATGAACTATACAGTTTTAAATCATCTACAAAAAGAAGATGAGAAAACCTTACACTTTCACTTTGTTGTTTTCTGGGAGCCAAATTATAGCCATGACCTAATCTCTTAAGTAGATAGCTTATTGGGTTTAAGGGCAAGACAAAAGTGCAGTGGTGACAGAGAGTCACCCTAGAATATCCCCTTTTGAAATTTTATCCATGGAATAATAAATTTGTCCTTTATCATGGCTTAACTGTAAAGTGGTTTGCCACTGTTTCATGGTTGTAATGTAATCAATCAGTGCTGTGTGTATCTTATACATTTTAAGCACTCTTTTATCTATGAATGTGGGATACTATCAAATGCTTTTTTGTAGCCTATCCATGCCATACTTAGATTCTTCCCTTTTTGCAGTTCTCAATTATGACTTTATTTAGCATCAAATGATCCTTTTTCCATACAACTTTCTTTTATTACCTTTTTGTTCTATTGCCATGATTGAGTTTTCTTCTAAATGTCTATAAACTCTGTCGGCATCACTTCCAGTGTAGAGTTCATATGTCACTGGAAGGTAAGTTATTGATCTATAATTTTAAGATAGCTTGCAGGTTTTCTCTTAAGTAGGAGTATTGTTTTTTTCTGTTGTTAGCCAGGCTGGTGTCTCTCTGGGGTGTGTGTATAAATAGTTCTTACGCATGGCTAAATCTTCATGTAAAGATGTCAATACTTTTAACCAAAGTTAGGTACTGCATCTGGACCTGGGGTTTTCCAGTTAGGATCTTTTCTTAACTTTGTTTCAATCCCACTGCACATCCTGTACATTTGAACTCCTTATTCTTTCTTTTACTTTTTCTATCCATTTAGCATCTTTGTTATGTTTCACGGGGTCTTCATAGATATTTCTCCAAAATGTATCTATTTCTTCATTTTTTGTGGTATTTCAGTTCCTTTTGCCTTGTTTCCCGAATTTCTATAAAACTTTTTTGGGTTATCAATAAATTGCTTGTTTTGTAATTTTCTTTTATATTCATCTGGGTATCTTCTAAGTTTTTCTGCATGTGCTGATATTTTTAGTTTATTATTTGTGATAGCGCACGGAATAAATCTTAATCTCTTCTGATAACATGCATTGCTTTTATCATGTTTATCTTTCTGATTATTTTTGTTGATCTGTTCCCTCTTCTATACTCTTCTAAAAGTGACACTTCTTGTCTTAATTGCTTTATACTTTTCTCTATTCGATACTTCCATGATGGCATTCAATTTCTCCCTTTCCTTTCCCTTACTGACCTGTGTTTTTGTGGTAAGGCTTTATCTGTTATAAATTTAGCTGCACAGTAATGTATCCTATTTACTTCTTATATCACATGAATCTCTCTGGACAGTCCTAATTACCGTGTTCATTTGCTTTAGCAAACATCTAACTTCTTGGGTTTTATTGACTTTCTGTCATCTATTTCTTTCAAAGATCTTAATATGTCTATCCATCTCAACTCTTCTCTTAGATCATTTTCTTCTACGCTGAGGGCATATTCTTTGTTCCCCATTTCCTGTGAGCATTCTATAGATAGTCCCACAGCATCTTCCTGTACCAGGCTTCTTTGTTCACCAGTGGCAGTGGGGAGCTTAGAGCAGCCTATCTATCCCTGGAGGAGTTTTCCCAGCACAAGACTCTGGTAGTCTATTGGCCGTTTTGGGCCAATTTCTAGCTCTTTCAAGTCCCCCTGTATAAAACCCGCTTTGGCACGGCTTTGCATGATTTTGTGCATAGCGCAGCATCGGGCAGCTCAGCTTAATTGGGTTTAAACTATTCTCAGCTCTACAAAGTCTGCTCTTCACTTTATCTAGTTCTCATAATAAACACCCTATTCCTACTCTAAAGCCTGGCACTTGCTCACTAACGCAATTATATAAGTCAGCACTAAAAAATTAAAAGCACTACACCCTCACAAACTCCCCTTGAGTACCTTGTTCCCCATTGGCCTTTTTTTTTCAATTATAAAGGAATTCCCAATACTATTCTAGCATGTCCAAAGGTCAGTTGTCAATCTCCTCTCTGGTCCAGCTGGTGAATCTGGGAATCTTGAGGCAATGTTACGACTGCCTCATGTACACAGACAACCCTCTCCTCCTCCCAACAAATTCCAACACATGTGAGAGATGCAACCATATAGCAAAACTGGAGGCTAAGCTCTCTCAACTCAGTACTGGCGTAACCAGTCAGGAGGAGAAGAAAACCACACTGACTACAATTCCAGTCTCACATAGACGTACCACGACAGCAAACCAAACACATAAACACACAAAAACATACTTGGAGGCTCTAAATAAAACTCTGCCTAAGCAGCAGAGACCTCCAAAGCAGACACCCAAGCAACCGCTACCCAAAAACAAAACACGTGCAACACATAGCTCACAAAGTCAGTGTGCCGAACAGTCACAGCCCTTAAGGCTAAACAATACACCTGATACACTTGTAATAGGTGACTCTATCGTGAGGCACACTGACGTCCCGCTCACCAGGCTGAACAAGGAGAAGGTCATGGTGAGCTGCCTGTCGGGTGCTAGGATCCGCCACATAACACAAGCACTCAGGTCACTCCAAGGCAAGTACAAATATGACTCAGTCATTGTCCATGCTGGTGTGAATGACCTGAGACATACCTCCCTGGACTACATGAAAAGAGACATAGAGGAGCTCTCTGAGCATGTAGTCCTGGCCGGTATGACCCTGACCTTGAGTAGCATCTTACCCTCACCAAGAATGATGCCACAATATGAAGACAAGATGATCAATTTCAACAATTGGCTTAAATATTGGTGTAATTCAAAGGGGATCCAATGCCTGTCAGCCTGGGATGACATGCTCGACAAGCCACGATGCTTCGCTAGGGACGGCTTGCACCTGTCACCCCTGGGCTTTCGGATATTGGCAAAGGCTCTTGCCACCCCATAGTGCCTTTTTAGGCAAGGCTCAAAAGACAAACCCACCTCCATAGGTATCACAAGGGATAAGAAACTAAGAGTAATGCTACTCAACGCCAGAAGTCTAAACCTCAAGATGCATGCACTCGAAACTCTCCTTAGCATGGAGAACATTGATATCTGTGCAGTAACAGAAACCTGGTTCAAGGCTCCCGAGAGCACCCCAGCACTACCAGGTTATACCTCATACCATGCTTTTCGGCCACAAAACTTGGACCGAACCACAAAAGGAGGGGGAGTATCAATATTCGTCAAAGATACCCTTCACCTCCAGGTTGGTGGCACAGCACGAAGCATCAGAGACTATCCATGTGCAACTAACAGTGGGTAAAACTGCCTTCCAGTTTATAGCCTGCTACAGACCACCCTCCCAAACCCAGGAACCCAACTCGGCCTTCCTGAGAAAACTGGAAAATATGAAGGTCTCTCCAAACACCATTATATTGGGCGACTTCAATTACCCAAACATAGACTGGGAGCATTACTCTAGCTCCAACACCCTAGCCCAAAGGTTCCTAGAATTTATAAACTCAAATGCTATGGAACAACTTGTTACCACTCCCACAAGAGGGGAAAACATACTGGACCTGATCATCACCAACATGGGGGCTCTATGCTCCAGACGAGAAGTGTATCCCTCACTGGTAAGATCAGACCATAAACTAATCTCACTGGATATTCACATCCCGACCCCACCCCCTGCCCAGAAAACCACAGTGAAAAACTTCTCTAAAGCAAATTTCACACTCCTCAAAACCGAAGTGGAATCCTTCAAAGCCCCCGGGCCTGTGGAAAATATGGCCCAGACCGCAGAATCCTTTATAAACGCATTCCATGAACACCTTCAGGAATGCATGGATCATGCAATCCCAAATAAAACCAAGACCCAATCCTCCAAAGGCAGGCGTCCTGTCTGGTGGACCCCAGCCATAAACAAACTATACAATAGAAGGAAGAAGCTACTACATGATAGAGCAAAATCCCAAAAAGGGAAGTAATCTCCTATCAGTATTAGCAAAAAACTACGGGCACTCATAAAATCGTCTAAGGCCAGCTTTGAGAGAAAAATTGCACAGGACACTAAGGATAATCACAAGGCTTTCTTTAGTTATGTTAGGAACCTGGGTGGGAATTCCCAGATATGCTCAGAATTAGTCCAAAATGACAAAAAATACACTGAACCCATAGACATTGCCAACATCCTAGCTGACAGGTTCAGAGCAAACTTCTCCCCCCCTCCCCACCAAAAGTGCAAATATCTATCCCAGCAGAGTGCTGCCCCCCCCCCTGACATCTCAGATGCTCAGGTAAGAGCCGCCCTCTCCAAAGCAAAAAACACAGCATCAATGGGACCAGACGGTGTCCTGGGCTGCGTCCTACATGAACTCCAAGAAGAGCTAAACCCAAACATAAAACTACTGTACAATCTCAGCCTTACTACAGGATATGTACCCAAAGAGTGGCGTACAGCAACAGTGGTCCCTCTCCACAAAGGTGGTGCTTCAACGGATCCTGGAAACTATCGGCCCCGCCCCATAAGCCTGACTAGCTTGGTATGCAAAGCTATGGAAAGGATTATCATGGACCTCATAAATAAAGATATTGGGGACCTACAAACACTGGATCCTACCCAGTTCGGCTTTGTTAAGGGCAGATCCTGCCTCGTAAACCTGGTCGAATTCTTTGAAACAGTCACCAAGGCCATTGACGAGGGGAAGGTGGTCCATACAGCCTACCTGGACCTCGCAAAAGCCTTTGATACAATACCCCACTCGGGCATTACAGATAAGCTCACCAGCTTAAATATAAACCCCTATGTCACTAGATGGGTTGCAAACTGACTCAAAGACAGAACCCACATGGTTAGAATTGCTGGAGCCATGTCAGACTCAAAACCAGTTACAAGTGGCGTCCCACAAGGCTCAGTCCTGGGACCTCTCTTGTTCAGTATATATTTCTCGGATGTACAGGCCAACACGGAAGGACTGTGGCTGATGACTGCAAACTAGGCGCCATAATCGACT
Source organism: Protopterus annectens (assembly GCF_019279795.1). Classification (NCBI taxonomy): domain Eukaryota; kingdom Metazoa; phylum Chordata; order Ceratodontiformes; family Protopteridae; genus Protopterus; species Protopterus annectens. The sequence continues at coordinate 958,820,749 of NC_056728.1, forward strand.
CTCCAGCCGACACAAGCATCCGACAAAAGGGTAGAAACAGACAACTGGTGCCAGAGCCATGGCCTCAAGCTAAACGCCAAAAAGTGTATAGTCATCCCATTTGGCAAAAACAAAGTGTCCACAAATTACCACATAGGTGGTAATCCATTAAGTACGGAAAAAGTAATTAGTGACCTGGGGACCCAAGTTGATAGCAATCTCTCATTTGAAAACCACGTGGCCAAAGTGGTTAGAAAAACATTTTATATAGCCCACCTAATCATGAAGGGATTCACATCTAGATCAGGGGAGGTCATCGTGCCTCTTTACTCATCCCTCATCAGACCCATAATTGAGTACAATGCCCCTTTTGGGATGTACCTTACCAGACACCTGCAGCAACTGGAAAGACCCCAAAAGTACCTCACCAAGAGGATCAAAGGGCTCAAACAGATGCCATATGCTGCCCAGTTAAAGAAACTCCAGCTCTACTCAGTGGCATACCGCCTGCACAGAGGTGATCTGTGCCTGACGTATAAAGCCATGTCCAACCCGGAATTAATGGACATGCTGCACCTCAGAAAATCCAAATCCCATCGAGCTACGCGCTCAAGAGACTTGAACCTCAGCACAGAAATAAATAGGACATGCTGGAGGGACAGATTCATAACCCAGAGACTCCCTTCACTCTGGAATAAAATCCCAGTCCAGGTTAGGCAGAGTCCCTCATTGACTCTCTTCAAGAGGAATCTTGATGAGTGGATGGGAGATCGTAGGTTTGCCCCGGGTATCACTTCTGTGTCACTGTTAGACAGAGGCACAGTATACTAACCTCGAAAAAGGGCATAGCAAAATTCATTTAAAATGGGTGGCGAAAGCCAAACACACTCTGGCTAGGCTTATAAATGCCCTAGGGCAGATAGCCTAGTATGAACCTATGAACCTATATATCATTTCATCTGCAATGGTGATGGACAGGTTGACAGACGAGATCAGACAGGAGTCCCCGTGGACTATGATGTTTGCACAGATGACATTGTGATCTGTAGTAAGAGTAGGGAACAGGTGGAGGAGACCCTGGAGAGGTGGAGATATGCTCTAGAGAGGAGAGGAACAAAGTTCAGTAGGACTAAGTCAGAATATATGTCTGTGAATGAGAGGGAGGATAGAGGAATGTTGAGGATGCAGGGAGTAGAGGTGGTGAAGGTGGATGAGTTTAAATACTTGGGATCAACAGTTCAGAGTAATGGTGAGTGTGGAAGAGAGGTGAAGAAGAGAGTACAGGCAGGATGGAGAGGGTGGAGAAGAGTGTCAGGAGTGATTTGTGACAGACGAGTACCAGTAAGAGTGAAAGGGAATGTCTACAAGAGGGTAGTGAGACCAGCTATGTTATATGGGTTGGAGACAGTGGCACTGACAAAGAGGCAGGAGTCAGAGCTTGACATGGCAGAGATGAAGATATTAAGATTTGCACTGGGTGTGGCGAGGATGGACAGGATTAGGAATAAGTATATTAGAGGGTCAGCCCAGGTTGGAAGGTTTGGAGACAAAGCCAGAGAGGCAAGATTGCATTGGTTTGGACATGTGCTGAGGAGGGATGCAGATTATATTGGGAAAAAGATGCTAAGGATGAAGCTCCCAGGTAACAGGAAAAGAGGAAGGCCTAAGATAAGGTTTATGGATTTGGTGAGAGAGGACATGCAGGTGGTTGGTGTAACAGAGCAAGATGCCGAAGACTGGAAGAAATGGGAACAGATGATCCACTGTGGCAACCCCTATCGGGAGCAGCCGAAAGAAGAAGAAGATTTCATAAAACATAAAGCATTTTTCTTGTTTTTCTGTTCAACTGATCCAAAACCTTTTGGAGCCAATCCCACCAATCCACTGGTCAATCACACCAAAAGTGTAAGTTAGAACAGGAAGAACAAATTAGAGCTTGGAGTTTATTCCTAGATGGCAAGGCTGTTTTCAATATTTAGTCTTCTGAAGTATTTCTTAATGCATTTTACTCCCATTTGTTCATGTTTTATTGATGACTGTTCATCAATTCCCACATATTTATACACTTATTCCTGCTCAAATTCCTTTATATCACATTCCTATCCCTGACTGATATTTTGTATTGCAACTTTCCTTCTTTAAACATTGCTTTTGCATATTTATCAAGACCTAATGCCATTCTTACATCATCTGAGAAATTTTAAGTTCTTGCAGGTGTGCTCTCAACTCCTCATTGGATGAACTATGCAGTTTTGTCACCCACAAAAAGATGAGAAATCTTTAAGCAAGGTTGTTTTCTGGAAGCTAAATTGTAACCAATACCTAATCTATCAAGTAACCAGCTTAATGGGTTAAGAACAAAAGAAAACAGCAGCAGAATTACCGTGGAATATCCCCCTTTCAATTTTTATTCCTGGGATTGTCTCCTTTGTCATGACTTAACAGCAAAGTGGTTTGCCACTGCTTTATGGTCAATGCAATGTAACTGATCAATGTGGGGTGCCTCTTATACATTTGTATAAGAAAATATATTTTTGTAATCTATTCATGCCATACTTAGATTGCTCCCCTTTTTACAATTCCCTGTTATGGCTTTATTCAGCAACAAATGATCCTTTATACCATATGATTTTGTTTTATCATTTTGTCCTACTGCCATTATTGGATTTTCCTTTAAATAAATATTTCTAAAGCCTACATTGCATTTTGAGAAAAGTATTTTACTGAATTGCTGCTTTGTTTAAACTCTTTTTTGTTGTTGAAACTGTGATTTTTCTGCACTTTGAATTTCTAGCACTTCTGCAATTTACAGCATAGGCTAGATTCAAACTTGCTGAATCTTGACTGTTTGGTATAGTGACGACCCACCACTGGACCAGTAACCAAGGAGCCTCAATCTTCACCACTGACAACAGTGGGGGATGTTCAGTGGGAGGATAACAAGGTACACACACACAGTATTTCCAGATGCAGCTCTCTGCATCGAGTGCAATTTCCCTTAAGAGCACACAGAGACTAAAGTCAGTCCGGGACTGGTTTTTCCCTCTTTCTCCAGATCCTCAATAAGACTACCCACTAGCACAGCTACAGAGTTGAGATCTCAGCTGGATGGTCAAGCCAAGATCTTCAGCACTCTCTCTGTCCAACCAGTTTTTCATGTCCCTGCCTAATTAGCTGACACACACACTCTGAGTTTTGATGTACATACACACACACACACACACACACACACCTGGGAAAGGCTGGCACAGGTTTACTAGCTATACCCCCTTTTGCGTACACTATAAGGTAGTTATCACTGCCACCAGACAACTCCTTATCAGCTACTTTAAGGCTCTTAACAAAGGGTGTCCAATCTTACTGTATAATATTACTATTAATGCAAATGGTAGTTTGACCAAGAGCAAGGCTATTAGGAGTCGCCCACAGAGTGTCACCAAATAAATATGCAAGTGCTCTCATAACTTACATATCACTCCAAAGATCAGCCACAATGAAAGGTTTAAATATATTTAATAATAAATAATAATAAAAGAACAAGACAATACTAAATATATATGCACAGTGACAGAGTTCAAAATCACAGGAAATATTTAAAACAACATTGCAGGACAGTCTCAAATAAATAAAGAAAAATATCTAAACTAACCTTCACTGTATTTCTGACTATATCTAAGAGAATTACTATACTCTAGTTAACTTACTTAAGAGCCAGGCAGATATGGTGAATTGATCTTCTAGTTGTTGTCAGGTCACAAACACAATACAGAATGCTGTGTCTCCCTAAGAAACTTCTTAAATTAATATCTCATATAGTACTGCTGGGATAGCTTGCAGAATGACATAATTTCCAGTCAACTGACTCTATCCCAGGTGAACCCCCCACTTTTGAAAGCTAGCAGTATTTAGTATCTACCTGTGAAAATATAGTCCTCAGATCTTTGGCAGATGCTGGAAGTCATAAAACAATTTACATTCCTCCACACTTAAAGACAATACAGAAATCTCCCTAATACAGACATTACGTATTCTACAGCACTGAAACTGAAAGATAACATATTTTTATGGCCTAGCCATTAAGTAATTTCATTTCAGTTATTTTTCTGAAGTTAACTTCCTGTATTCCAGTTTTGACTGTTAAAATATATACATTTAAACAGTTACAATAGTGCATGTACATTTCTGTTCTATTCCAGTAGGGCACATTGTGGTTATTTTAAACAGCACCTTGCAAAAACCTTCTTGGCATACTTCTGTAGCAGCAGTTTGATATACAAGACATACAGTTCTAATACATTTGTAACACAAGCACCTTAAATAAATAATGCTGATATTCACAAATAACATATAACTATTTACAAAATTCCAGATAGCTGTGCTGGCAGTATCATTCGTTGTCACAGGTATCACTTGAGCACTAAAACCAGCTCTTCACTGAGATACTGAAATATCTGAGGTATCTTTTGCTTCCAAGTATAAGTGCCTGTTTTTGATCTTATATTGCACTTTTAATTTCTATTTGCATTTTAATGTCTGTTTGAATTGTCTGAACTGTTTTTTGCCACATTTTACTGTACACTGTACTAGTTCAGCTATAGCATAGCCCGGATCCAGATTTGCCATTTCTGGGTCTGTTTTGTAACTTCTGAGTATCAAATTCAAGCCATCTTTGTTGCAGAAGGCCCTTCTGCACCCTTGTGGGAGGACAGTGCTGTGTCCCATGTATTCAAGGGTGAGTGGACTAGAGCTCAGAGAGACAGCATCTTTATTGGCTCATTTGAGTTAAAAAGGGTAATTTCTTGTTTTATTTAAGCCCTGCATTTGCGCGGATCTGTGCTTATTTGCGTATACAGCACCACTATGGACTGCCGAGCAGCAGTGGTTACTATTGGCGGTTATAGATGCAATCATTTTGCTTGTTAAATTTTCCCTTGGCACTTTGCTTGTGGTCCTCCAGACATTTTTTGTGGCCCTGCTCTACTGTAAAGTGGAGCACTAAGACTAGCCTCTAAGGTACCAAGACACCTCTCACCCCCTAGCCATTCCTAAGTGTGACGTCTTTCCTGACATCTTTCCGTTTCTGACCATACAAATTCATCTTCCACTATTGTATGGACAATTTCCCACAGTTTCTCTGGACAGCTTGGTTGATGTGGGCATCCTGAGGTAGTGTAAAAACTGCTTCATATACACAGACAGCCCTTTACTCCTAATCCACACAAATTCAATGTATGAGAGATGTAACTATATTAAGAAACTTGAATCTATCCTCTCTCACATACTAGTCAGGACATAATGACACTGAGCGGGTTGTTGGCATACACACCTCACCTCCTACTCCACCCAAACCCACATAACACATACCTACATATGTGGAGATCCTTACTAGAAACTTACCTAAACACCAGAGACCTCCAAAATACAAACTCAAGCATGCTACAAATAAAATTTCCTCTACAAACACAATACACATATTAGTTCATGCACCACTATCTCACCTGTCAAGCCCATAAAGCAAAACACAAAACCAAACATATTAGTCATAGGTGACTCCATCATGAGATACACAGATGTCCCTCTCACCAGGCTGTATAAGGAAAAGGTCACAGTCAGCTGTCTGTCATCAGGTGCCAGGATCCACCACATCACACATGCACTCAAGTCTCTCAAAAATAGGTACTGCTATGACTCCATCATAGTCCATGTTGGTGTGAACAACTTGAGATGTACCTCTTTAGACTATATGAAGAGAGAAATGACTGAGCTCTTAGACTTTGTGTCTCAGGCAGGTATGTCTCTAGCCTTAAGCAGCATTTTACCTTCACCTAGGATGATGCCTCAATACAAACAGAAACTGATCTACTTCAATAATTGGCTTAGTTTCTGGTGTCATTCTAAGGGGATCCAGTATCTGACAGCCTGGGATGACATGATCGGCAGACCTCGATGCTTTGCCAGAGAAGGTCTTCATTTATCACCTCTAGGATTTTGGATACTGGCTAAGACTCCTGTCACCCCCCATAGTGCCTTTGTTAGGATGTGTCAAAAGGACAAAATTCCTGACATAAAAATTCAATTTAAAAACAACCTCAGGTCATGCTGCTAAATGCTAGAAGTCTTAACATGAAATTCCACTCACTGGAAGCCCTACTTTGGAATACACAGACATTTGTGCAGTCACAGAGACCTGGTTCAAAGCTGTGGAGAGTACCCCACCCATACCAGATTACATCTCCTTCCACACGTTTAGACCACAAACTGAATGTATGAAAACTAAAGGAGGAGGTGTATCAATATTCATTAAAGATAAATACACCTCCAGATTGGTTAAACAGTATGAATCCCTGAAGATAATTCAGGTGAATTAACTGTTGGTAGGACACCTATTCAAGTCACTGCCAGCTACAGGACCCCCTCCATGAATCAGGACACCTACTCTGCCTATTTGAATCTACTTGAGTCTATCAAGCTACATCCAAACATCATGGTTTTGGATGACTTTAACTACCTATCCATTGACTGGGTAAATTACTCTTGCTCAAACTCACTTGCTCAAAGGGTTCCTCGACTTCATCATCTCCAATGCCCTCGACCAGATGGTTGACATCCCCACAAGGGGCACCAACATTCTGGATCTGGTGCTTACTAATATGGGGTTCACTGTAGCATCTCCCACTGTGAGGTCTTCCCTGGTGAGATCAGACCACAAATCAGTCTCACTTGAAGTAACTATAACACTGACCTCCCAACAACAACTAGACAAAAAACTGCTCCAAAGCAGATTATAACCTTTTAAGGGATGGTATAAATAACTTAATTGCACCTTCCCTCTCGGAAGGAACTGGCAACTATACCAAGTTCTACACCAATGCATTATAAAAACACCTGTATAACTGCATTGATTTGGCCGTACCTGATAGGACCAAAACAAGCTCTTCAAGGAAGAGCAAACCTGCTTGGTGGACAACTGCCATTAACAGGCTTTATAAGAAGAAGAAATTGCTGTCTAAAATAAAGATGGAGTGAGCCCTAAACTGGAAACACTTCCTCATCAGTTTAAACAAGCAAATAAGACTGCTTGTGAAGTCTTCCAAAGCAAACTGCGAATCCAAATTAGCTTCTTCAACCAAGGACAACCATGCATCTGTAACCTAAAAGGAAAGGCCCAAATTTGTGCCAAACTGGTAGTTAATGATACCACATATACTAAGCCTGTGGACATAGCTAACCTGTTGGCCAACAAGTTCTGTGAAAACTTTACTCCCCTGTCCTCATCACATGTTCTCCATGACATCCCTACCACTTGTGCCCTACCTTGTATCTCTAAAGAGCAGGTCATAAATGTCCTCTCTAAGGCCAAAAACATAGCATCTATGGGACCTAATAACATCCCAGGATGTATTCTACATGGCTTCAGCATGAATTAGCAACACCATTGGATACTCTTTTCAATCACAGTCTAAGCACCGGCTTCATTCCAGCTGAATGGAAAATGTCCACAGTTATCACCTTGCATAAAGGTTGCACTTTACTTATCCTGGGAACTATAGACCTAGTAGCCTGACTAGCCTTATCTGCAAGGCCACGGAGTGAATCATCATGGACCTTAACAAAGATATAGGCAATCTCCAAACACTTGACCTCACTCAGTTTGGATTTGTCAAAGAGAGATCATGCCTGTTAAAGTTGGTGTACTTGTTTGAGACCGTCACCAAGGCCCTGGATAAGGGGAAATCTGTGCATACAGTCTACACAGACTTAGCCAAGGCATTTGACACTATCCCCCAAATGAGGAATCATTGACCAACTCACCCAGCTAGGTATCAACCCTTATATTGTTAGGTGGATCAGTAACTGGCTCATTGATAGAACCCATATAGTCAAAACAGGGGACTCCACTTACAACAGTAAACCTGTAACCAGTGGTGTTCCACAGGGATCAGTCCTGGGACTTCTAATGCTCAGAATCTATTTATCCAAAGTACAAACAAAAACTAAAGGTCTGTGGCTGACAAAGTTTGCCAACGACTGCAAACTGGAAGTGGTCACAGAATCTCCAAAGTCAACATCCTACAAGAGGGTCTTATGCAAACAAATGACTGGTGCCACAAAGTCATGGCCTTAAACTCAATGCAAAAAATGTATCCTCATCCCTTTCAGTAAGACAGATGTTCCTGCTAACTACCACATCAATAGCAACACCATGAGTACACATTCAGTGGTGAGAGACCTGGGCACAGAGGTTGACATCAACCTTACCTTTGATCACCATGTTTCCACAGTGGTAACCTGCCTGTACTCTTCCCTCATAAGGTCAGTAATTGAGCACAATGCCCCTTTTGGTATGTACCTTTCCAAGCACATGCAGCAATTGGAGAGACCACTAAGGTTCCTCACAAGGAAAATTCAAGGTCTTCAGCATCTGTCCTATATGGATTAGCTGAAATTACTGTCACTTTATTCTGTTTTATACAGACTTCTCAGAAGCGATCTCTGCCTTGCACAGAAGGCAATCTCTGACCCTGCTTTATTAGAAATGCTACATATCTGCAAGTCAAATGGCACATGGTTTATTCATTTTAAAGACATTAACCTGGTATATTCATAGGTTCATAGGTGTGTACTAGGCTAATGGCCATGGAGCCTATATAAGACTAGCCCAAGAAGATTCCGTGGCATAATGCCACCCAAAGTTAGTTCCCAGTGCCCCTGTCAAGCAAGGCCACTGAAGTGATCCCCGGGGTGAACTTCCTATTGCCCATCCACTCGTCAAGGTTTCTCTTAAAGAGGGCTAGTGAAGTGCTCTGCTTGACATGAATGGAAGTTTGTTCCAAAGTATGTGAAGTCTCTGGGTTAGGAACCTGTCCCTCTAACATGTTCTGTTTACTGTGGTAATGAGGTTTAGGTCCCTGGAGCATGTGGCACGGAGGGATTGGGATTTCTTTAGGTGTAGCATATCTAGCAGCTCTTGGTCAGACATGGCTTTGTAGGTCAAGCAGAGATTGCCTCTAAGTAGGCAATAAGAGACATTACCTATAGTTTTTTGAGTCTGTATGTACAGAGCATGTGTCTAAGGCCTAAGAGCCTCTTAGTGAGGTATTTTTGTGGCCTTTCCAGTTGTTGTAGGCGTCTAGTGAGGTAAATACCAAATAGGCATTCTATTCTATAATAGGTCTAATGAGGGACAAGTAGAGAGAGATTATGACCTCTTTCTTTCTGGATGAGAAACCTTTTGAAATGAGATGTGCCACATAGAAGGGCTTTCTGACTACAGTAGCAATGTGGTTATCAAAGGAGAGGTTGGTGTCAACCTGTGTCCCCAGGTCTCTTATCACACCTTCGGTGTTTACTGGACATGAGCAGAACCTGCTGGAGGGACAGATTTGTCTCCCAGAGGTTACCTCATCTTTGGAACAGACTCCCACTTCATGTCAAACAGAGCACTTCATTAGCCCTTTTCAAACACAATTTGGACAACTGGATGGGTAACCATAAATTTACCATGAGGGTTTCAACTATGTCACTCTTGGACAGAGGCAATAGGTGCTGATTGTGAAAACAAGGGTAAAACTTGATTAGGCTTGTAAGAGCCCATAGGGTCATTAGTCTAGTAACTTCCTATGATCCTGTGAACTGCAAACTCTGTCTGTTTCAGTTGCAGTATATAGTTTGCATATCATCAGAAACACATTATTTATTGGCCTATAGATGTTAGGATGACTTACAGGTTAAATATTAATGAGGAGTATCATTTTTCCTGTTGTTACCCAGGTTGTTGTCTGTTCACAATGATCATATTAGTAATTCTTACTCAGGGCTAAATCTTTGTGCAAAATTGTTACATACAATACCTAACATCTGGCTAAAAGTATTAAGTCTGGGGCTTTCCATTTAGAATCTTTTTTAATTTTGTTTCAGTTTCCCTCATTACTTTCCCATTTCATATCCTGCACATTTAAACTCATTTGTTCTTTTAATTTTCCTATCCATTCACCATCTTTGTTAATGTGGTATTTCTATTCGTTTTGCTTGTTTCCCATTTCTCTCTATAAATTTTTGGTCCATCCATGATTTGCTTATTTTGTACTTTTCCTTTATATTATGTGCGTATTTACCAAGTTTTTCTGCATGGGCTGATATCTTTATTTTATTATTTACCCTGGTCTGTTCTGATACTATGCATTGCTCTTACCACATCTGCTTTCTAAGTACTGATGTTGATCTGTTTCCTTTTCTATATTTTTCTAACAGTGACACTTGCTGTCGTAACTTAGTTTTCTCTATTTGATGCCTCTATGACAGCATTTGATTTCTCCCCCTCCTTTCCTTTACTTCCCCCCTCCTTTCCTTTACTTCCCCCTCCTTTCCTTTACTTCCCCCCTCCTTTCCTTTACTTCCCCCCTCCTTTCCTTTCCTTCCCCCCTCCTTTCCTTTACTTCCTCCTTTCCTTTACTCCTCCTTCCCCTCCTTTCCTTTACTCCCTCCTTTCCTTTACTTCCCCTCCTTTCCTTTACTTCCCCTCCTTTCCTTTACCCCTCCTTCCCCTCCTTTCCTTTACTCCCTCCTTTCCTTTACTTCCCCTCCTTTCCTTTACTTATCCCCCCTCCTTTCCTTTACTACTCTACATTTTTATTACTCTGCATTTTTGTGGTAAGACCATCTGTTATTACTTTAGCAGCACAGTCAGATATGCTATTTATGTCATAGCATGTGAGTTTCTATTAACATCCTTGATTATTGTGTTCATCAAACTGCTATCATGTTGGGTCTTGTTTACTTTCTGCAAACTATTTCTTTCCTTCATCGATCTTAACATGCCAATCCATCTCTATTAAATCAAGCAAATCTTCCATTAGGTCATTTTCTTCTAAATTGAGAACACATTCTTTGCTCTCTGTTTCCTGCAGGCATTCTACAGAAAACTCCAGAACATCTTCCTGTGACATATCATCTTCAGCTGCATCCTTTGCCATCTACTGTGCCTTCATATGGGAACTCACTGACCCATCACTGGACATTGCCTGCATCAGAGTTGCCACAGCTTCCTGCTCTAACTCCAAATTAACTTTTGCTTTGGTTTCTGGCTGAAGGCTCCACAGCATCAAGTCATCAGATGCTTCCCGGTCCACCTATTTCTCCTGTTGGGGACTCATTGTTCCATCATGCTGTGACATTTCCAGAGTTGTATTTCCTACACTAAATCCTTCACTTTGCAGGTAATCCATACCTCCGGTTTCTATTTCTGTATCTTCTCTGTTACTAATCCTCTTCATCTCGCACTGATTTCTTTTTTTGCTTTTTTTTATTGTGACATTTTCCATATCATTTTCCATATCCAAGTGCCTTTGCCTACATTTCTCTTCAATTATCTTTGGTGTTGCCTTGTCTATTGATTTGTTTTGCTTTCTCCTTTGTAAAACTACAGCACCACGTCAGATCTTTTTCATTCTCATGCCGATGTTTCTTATTTTATACCTCTCAAAAATCTCTGGATTTTGTCTTCAGATTTTTGCACTTCTTCTGACACTTCATTTTTTCAGGTGGCCCAAAGGTTCTTTCTTAATGTAATGTTTCTCATGGATTTTTTATATTAATGAACACAAATTTGCATGTGAAGTTTTTGACAGTTTTTCTATCTGGGGCATAAATTAAAGTTCATGAAGTCAGTTTTGCTTCAGTCTTTGACATCTGATACAAGTGTTCTTTTCAGCACCCACAGTGGACCCAAAATTGTCTCTTTCTGCTATTTCTAAGGGGTTACTTCTATAAGCAGCATTTTTAAATTTTATTAGCCTAGCTGCTCCTACTACAGCTGGAAGTATTTGTATATCCTTATTCTACATTGCTCTAGTTTCTTCATACATATCTTGATAATTTATAAATGTATGTATTTCAGTTTGTTAGATGCTGTCATCACTGGCTGTAGCAATTTCAGTGATCAATGTTGCTTTTCACTTTTTCTCTTGAAATACAATATCACATTTGTTTGCTTCTGCCCACGTCACTGCTACATTTACTCTTGTGACATGTAACACTGCCTTTTTAATTTCTCCAAATCTTTTGGGTTTCTAATACCATGATGGGAATGGAGTAAGTCAAAGTATGATTAAAGTTCATGAAATCATTATTGTTTTACTCTTTGATGCCTCATGTGGACCCTCTGATGTTTTACCAGGTTAGACTTGTATGCAAAACTCTTATCACACATGGTACATTTATGAGGCTTCTCCCCAGTGTGGAGTTTCTGGTGACTTAACATACTGTATTTGTTTATAAAAGTCTTGTCACACACACTGCATTTACAGATATTCTGCCTAGTATGGATGTTCTGATGACGTAACATAATGAACCTGTCACTAAAACTCTTGTCACACATGGTGCATTTAAAGGGTTTCTGTCCAGTGTGGCTCATCTCATGAAATTTTATAGAACTCTTTTGTTTAAATGTTTTGTCACATATCGTGCATTTATATGGTTTCAGATCATTGTGGACGCGCTGATGAGTTATCATACTGCTTCTGTATGCAAAACGTTTGTCACACACTGAGCAGTGAAATGGTTTCTCTCCAGAGTGGACTCTCTGATGGGCAGTCATAGTATATTTATGTTTAAAAGTCTTACCACATGTGCTGCATTCATTTGGCTTATACTTACTATACTCTGTGTGGACAATTGCATGTGCTGTCAGATGTCTTTTTGTTACAAAACTCTTGCTACATGTGCCACATTTATAGGAGTTCTGCCCACTGTGCATCTTCTGGTGATATACCAAGTTACCCTTCTGTGCAAAGCTCATGTCACACATGGTACATTTGTATGGTTTCTGCCCACTGTGGATATATTGATGTACCACCAAGTGATTCTTCTGTGCAAAACTCTTGTCACACATGGTGCATTTATATGGCTTCTGCCCAGTGTGGAGTCTCTCATGAAGCACCACACTGCTTTTGTATGCAAAACTCTTTTCACAAACACTGCATTTATATGATTTCTTCCCTGAATGCATTGTCTGATGAAGAACCAGACGACTCTTATTCATGAAACTTTTGTCACATGTGGAACATTTATATGGATTCTTCCTATTGTGTCTCTTTTGATGGGTCAACATACAGCCTTTATATACAAAACGCTTGTCACACATGGTGCATTTATATGGCTTCTGCCCAGTGTGAAGCCTCTCGTGAATCACCACACTGCTTTTGTATGAAAAACTCTTGTCACACACGGTACATTTATATGGTTTCTTCCCTGAATGCATCCTCTGATGAAGAACTAGTCGACTCTTATGCAAGAAACCCTTGTCACATGTGGAACATTTATATGGCTTCTGCCTATTGTGTCTCCTTTGATGAGTCAACGTACAGTCTTTATATGCAAAACTCTTGTCAGACATGGTGCATTTATGTGGCTTTTGCCAAATGTGGCCATCCTGAGGTATTGCCATGCCATTTTTCTGTGCAAAACCTTTGTCACACGTGGTAAAGGGACTCTGACCAGTATGAATGGTCTTCTGCAGTGCTAACTTTTTTCTACCTGTAAAACCCTTGGCATTCATAACACATGTATACAAAGCCTGTCTACTGAGCATTTGTTTATGTGTTGGTGAGGTATTCGTTTGTCTTCCCCCATCGGCGCTTAGATGATCAGTTATACTGTTACTTTGAAATGTTAGACTGTTGCTATGATTAAGCCAGCTACAGGGCATTTCCTCTGCTTCAATTTGCAGATGCATTTTTAATTCAGTTTTCATAACAAACTCTTTACTTTGCCTGCAGTTATCATGTCTAATTTCAGTCTGAACTGGGTCTTGCCTTGTGATTAACATTTTATCTGTCAGAACTCTGTCGCATTCTGCATCCCAGAGTTTCCCATAAGATGACTGCAGACTTTGGATGACACTTAATTCTCCATTCCTGGTAACTTAAAAGAAAAAAAATAGTGTCAAAATATAATCAGCTGCAAATAAGACATGTTTTCTTACAGTTTACATTACAGATCTCTAGAAATGTTAGTGCATCCATACACAAGTATTCTTAATGTCTAATTATAGTAAACAATAAACTGCTGTCCTAAAGAATTTCAATAATGAATAGGCTGCTAACAAATATCCGCCGTGCCCTCTCATTATCCTTTAATCCTTATGCTTACTCCTTATGGTTGGGAGGGTGGCCTAATGGGTAAGGTGTTTGCCTTGTAAGCACAAGGTGCAGGGTTTGACTCTCACAAGGGATAATTGGCTAGGCTTAAAATGTCTCACAAGGGCAGTTAGCTTAGCCTTAGCTTTAATGTTTATTCCAACTACATTTAAAAAGTATTAATTAGTCTGTGGTTTATTTTATTATCTTTTGTTTGAGTTTCTAATGTATCTAATCTGCTTTGCATCTACAGGTTCCATATAAATTATGCAAATTCCTTATAACTACCACAACTTCGTGTAAAGGCAGCACTTGTGCTCTCATACAAATATTTAAAAAGAACTATCCCCAGGGACCAAGGACAAGCCAACCTCATTGCAGACAGAATAAGAGAAAAAAGAAGTTATGTTCTTACCATAACGTTCCATCTGAGTAGTAGACTTCATTCTTCTGCACATATGGGTATACGGATCTGATTCGGATCCGATCCGGCAAAACTTTTCAAGCATCAGCTCCGAGCTCCAAGCTCCTCCCTTACCTATATTACATCACTTCCTCCTATCTAGCCCCAGATCAAGTTTGCTGACACTAAGTGGCAACATAACTACAATCCTAAACAGGAAAAATGTGAAGAGTGAGGGGGATGGAGGGAGGGAAGGTGCAGAAGAATGAAGTCTACTACTCAGATGGAACGTTATGGTAAGAACATAACTTCTTTATCTGAAGTAGTTGACTTAATTCATTCTGCACAATTGGGACAGAGTCCCCAGCTACTAGTATTCCTGGGAGGCCCTTATGGAAGGATATTTCTGAGCACCGCAGAGCCAAAGGATGCTGTCCCTCTAGAAATAAGATCCAATTCATAATGAGAGATAAATGTGTGCGAATTGGCCCAAGTCGCTGCCGCACAGATATCTTCTAATGGAACTCTTGACCAGAAAGCTGCAGAAATGGCCATTGCTCTAGTGGAATGAGCCTTCAATACACCAGGAGGAGATAAACCTTCGTCCTTATAAACTTGTGCAATACAAAGAGTGATCTACCTTGCTAAGGACACTTTTGAAATTGCTTTGCCCAAAAACGGTTTCAAAAAAGAGACAAACAAATGATCCGACGTCCGGAAGGGTTTAGTCCTATGGAGGTAAAAACTAAGCTGTCTATGGACATCCAATAAATGAAGCTTGCATTCACCTCTATTTTGGAAATTTGGGAAGAAAACTGGTAAATGTATAGACTGATTAATATTGGCTGCTGAGGACACCTTGGGAAGAAAGGAAGGGTTTGTACGCAACAAAACCCTATCCTTGTGGAAAACCAAATAGGGGGGCAAGGAGGATAAGGCCTGCAGCTCTGAAACTCTCTTGGCTGATGTGATGGCAACCAAGAAGGCTGTCTTTCATGACAAAAACTTCATTGGAACTGAACTGGCTGGCTCAAAGGGGGGAGAGGTCAAGGCCTGAAGGACTAAAGTCAGATCCCAGGGGGGCACCGTTTCTTTAACTGGTGGTCGCAATAAAAAAGTGCCCTTCCGGAAAGCTTTACACAATCTGGCAGAAGCCAGAGCAACCTTATTTTCACCCATGTGAAAATTAGAGATGGCAGCCAGCTGAATCTTGATGGTAGAAGCACTTGCACCTGATCGAAAAAGATAGGCCAGAAAATCCAATATGACCAGAACGGGGGCTGTAAATGGGTTCAGATTGCGCTGAGAGGCCCAAATGCAAAAATGTCTCCACTTACTATTGTAGAGTTTCCTAGTGGAGGCTTTAAGAAAGCTACCAGAATATTCTTAACAGGGGACGAAAGTCCGGGAATCCTGATGATCATGGGAACTGGAGCAGCCATGCCGTCAGCTTGAGACTGTCCAGGTTGGGCAGCGGCAAGCCCAATGGGTGAGAAATCAGATCTGGGCATGGATATAGAGTCCATGGAGGAGCAAACTTGTGAGACCATAGGAAGGAAAACCACACTTGACGTGGCCAGAAGGGAGCTATGAGAATGACTTTGCACTGCAGCCGGCAAGCTCTTTGAAGGAACTTCGGAATAAGAGGTAATGGGGGGATAAGCATACTGTAGCCCGGGAGGCGAAGCATGGACTAGAGCGTCCCTGGGGACATCCCCCGGAGGGGGGATTAGAGCGAAGAAGTTGCTGCACTTCATGTTGGAAGGAGATGTGAAGAGATTGCAGCAAGATTGACCCCAAACACAGAAGATCTTCTCCGCCACTGATTGTTTCAGAGACCACTCGTAAGGCAGAAGGATTGCCCTGCTGAGACTGTCCACTAGAATGTTGTGGTGTCCTGGGATGTGCATTGCTGTGAGAAACCGGCTGGTGGATATGGCCCACTCCCAAACCCTCATGGCCTCGCGACAAAGGGGGTAGGATCGGGTCCCTCCCTTTTTGTTTATATACCAGACTACAGACATGTTGTCTGACTGAATGGCTACCATCCCCAGAGGTAGGACAGGGTGGAAGGCTCTCAACACTAAAAGCACTGCTCTCATCTCCAGGACACTGATGTGTAGCTTGGTCTCTGGAGGGGACTACGTGCCCTGGACCATTCTTCCCAGGAAGTGCCCCCCACCCAAGCTGGGAAGCATCCGTGGTCACCGTGGCCTGAGCTGGAGGGGCTAGAAAGCTGCGCCCCGTGAAAATGTCCACTGATTGAAGCCACCATTGGAGTGATGTTCTGCATGTCCAATTGTTGCAGATGTGGAAATTCATCGGAAGGTCTAGCCAGGACCATTGAACTGCTAGAGTCCACTGAAGGACTCTCATGTGAAGACGTACAAGAGGGAGGATAGAGATTGCGGCTGCCATCGAACCCAGGGCCCTGAGAACATCGGCTGCTGTGACTACCAAGTGATCCAAGGTAGCCGATACATGGAGTCTGAGATTTTCTATCCTTTCCGGGGTGAGAAAAATCTTTGACTGAATCGAATCCAACCTTGCCCCGATGAAGTCTATCATCTGGAGCCAGGTGGGACTTGTTGATATTGATCATGATGCCTAACTTGTGAGCCAGACCGAGGAAGTAGTGTAGGGTCTGACATAAGAGACGTTTGTTAGATGCAGCGAAGAGCCAGTCGTCTAGGTAGGGGAATACCTGAATGCCCTGAAGTCTCAGGTGAGCCGATACGACAGCCATAACCTTGGTGAACACCCTGGGGGCTGTGGTGAGACCAAAGTGTAGGGCTCTGAATTGAAAGTGACTGGCCCCTAGCCGAAATAGTAGAAGCCTCCTGGAGCTCCTGTGGACCTTGATGTGATAGTAAGAGTCCTGGAGGTCCAACGAGCACATCCAGTTGCATTCTCTCAGAAACGGTAGAATGGACTGTAGCGTGACCATCCGGAATTTTTGTTTCTCTATCAACAGGTTGAGGAAAGACGGGTCCAGAATGGGCCAGAGGTCCCCCATCTTCTTTGGCACTAAAAAGAACCTGGAGTAGATGCCTGACCCGGATTGATCTGGGGGGACAGGCTCGATGGCTCATTTTTGTAGCAGCTTCAAAACCTCTAAGGCTGCAGCCTCCCTGTGAGTGGGTGGAACATCTGGAAGGCATGCTGGAGTTATGGGACATGAAATGAAGGGGATAGAATATCCTCTAGATATGATGTTTAACACCCAGCGGTTTGCAGTAATGGACTCCCATGCCACTGGATATAAGGAAAATCTTCCCCCGACTGCCTCCAGAGTAGAGCAGCCGGGCAACCCCTCAGGGTTACTGTGCAGGTCTGTCGGAAAAAGGTTCCCTAGACCCGAAGTTTCTGGGACCCCCTCTGCCTCTGGGATGGCGTCGGTCTTGTCCCCCTCTGCCTCTGGGGGATGAATATTCCTGAGTGTCACGAAAGGACTGTGATTTCCGGAACCACATCTTCTTTTGCCCCTTTTGGTTCCTGGAATAGGACCTCTGGGGGTTAGAGAAGCGGATTCCGATGGCTGACAAAGTCTTTTCATCCTTTTCACTCTGGGTTAGTGTGTCACGTACAGTCTTCCCAAAGAGGGATGATCCATCAAAAGGGGCATTGATGAAAGATGCCTTAAAGGGGTCCGCAAATTGACACAGCCTGATCTAGGCGTGACGCCTCAAGGCAACGCCTGTACCAGCCAGCTCTAGCGGCTCCCTCCATAGCATGAGAGAGGAGAAGCATAGAGGTATTTGTCACTGATTTCAGTGTAGTCATCTTCGCAGTGAAAGACTGCTTGTCCTGTTGCAACAGAGACTCCGGCAGCGACTCAGTTAGTTTGGATATAAGGTCTCGCTGCAGTCAGATAACATGTGCCAAGTAATTCAGCACATGAATAGAAAATGTCGCTGACGAGTAAATGCACTTCCCAAAATGATCCATCGACCTGGACTCTTTGTCTGGTGGATGAACCGAGGAACTCTCCTGTGCCAGTTCCTTCTTTGTGGCAGCTGCAACCACCAAAGCATCTACTGGGGCTCCTTTGGACCATGCCTGCCTGTCTGACGGCGGGGAAATAATTTTGTCTGGCCTTTTGGGTATAGGCTCTACGGTGTCAGGATCCTTCCATGCCCTAGTGGTGATGAGGTCCATCAAAGGGTCTGCTGTAGGGAAGACCCAGGAAGTAGATGGGCCCGTGCCAAAGGCCTCCAGGAATACAGTCTCATCCGCAGAGGGTTTGGGGGCTGACCAACCTCCTCTTTGGCGGAGGATCTCCATAATGTCTCCAAATGAGACGTCCTTGGTAGGTGATCTGGGGGAACCCACTCCTTCATCCAAGTCCATATCAGTGGTAATGGACTCAGGGGAGTCCAAGTGCCTCCTCTTACACTTAATGCTTATGAGGTTTTTTCCAGTGGGACTCTCCGGAGAGGATTCGTAAGCCTCTGGGGATTCCCTGAGGGGAACAGCCTGGGGTTGCTATGGCACGAGCTGTCACTGAGACAGGATAATGGGAGCAGAAATTACAGTTGTCTACCTACCATAAATGTAGATGTATTCACTGTTGCAGTCATTACTCTTTGGTTATCCTGCTGGCAGGCTACCCTCAGTCGGCCAGAATTCCAAAGTCTAGGTCCGGCGTCGGTTGCTGTCGCCTCTTCCCTGACGTCAGTGCGCCAGGGGTATAAAAGATGCAGCCAATGCCATTTTCTTCAGTTTTTCTTGCCCCAGATGTCAGGTGCCCAAAATTGGTAGGCTGAAAAATATGCCAATAAAAATGCTTGCACAAAAATAACATTTCCTTCATCTACAAGCAAATACACCAAATAGGTTGTATAGGATAGAGGAGTACAGATAAGTCCCAGCAAAGAAAAGGGGGATGGTGGGTGGGTAACCTGGACTGCAACAGTGAATACACTCGAACATCTACATTTATGGTAGGTACACAACTGTACTATGTTCATTGTGTTTCACTGTTGCAGTCATTATTCTTGGGTTGAATCCCAAAGCTGAGGAAGGGTGGCTGGGCTAAATAGGATTAGGAGAGGCTATGAGGCCCTGCAGAACTACAGTGGCAAAGCCTGCTCTGGACTTACAGTAAACAGGCAAGTGGTAGTGCTTTGTGAAGGTGTGCAATGAACTCCAAATTGCAGCCTCTAAGATATCCTTCGCTGGTACTCCTCTGAGGAAGGCTGCTGAAGTGGCTGCTGCTCTGGTGGAATGAGGCCTAATGCCCTTAGGCACTGATTTGCCATGTTGAAAATAGCAGAAACGGATGAAATGGCCTATCCATTTAGAAACAGTCTGTTTTGAGATAGCCTTTCTTTGTGATCCTGCAGCATATGACACTAAAAGTTGCTCAGTCTTTCTGAAAGCTTTAGCTCTGTCCAAGTAGAAGCTAACTGCCTGTGTATGTCCAAAGAATGCAGAATTTTCTCACCCTTGTTCTGTGGGTTAGGATAAAAGGTTGGCAAGTGAATGGTTTGGTTAAGGGCCACACTGGACACCACCTTAGGCATAAATGTAGGGTTTGTCCTCAGAGAAACCCTGTCTGGATGAAAAATGATGAAAGGTTCCACAGTCATGAGTGCTTGTAACTCCGAGACTCGCCTTGCAGATGTTATTGCTAGGAGCAGAGCTGTTTTCCAGGATAAGAATTTTATATCTGCTGTTGATGCTGGCTTAAAAGGAGGCAGTGTGAGTTTTTCCAAAACATAATTGAGGTCCCAGACCGGAATTGGTGCTCTCCTTGTAGGCCTAAAGTTTTTGGCCCCTCTGAGGTACTGCCTTATTAAAGGATGAGAAAAGATAGGTGGTTCCGTATTGTAATGGGCTGAAATAGCAGAGGCATGAATCTTAATTTATGAGAAAGAAAGGCCTTTGTTCAGCATCTCAGTTAGGTATTGTAAAATCTGAGGGATATTTGGTACACATGTGTCAATGCCTTGTTCCTGATTCCAAGCACAGAATCTCTTCAACTTTTCTGCATAAGATTTTCTGGTACTGGGCCTCCTGGCCTCCAAGATAACATCCATAACAGCTTTTGAAAGAGAAGTGTTCTGAATGGCTACATTATCCACCATGCTGCCAGATTTAATGCCCTGAGTTGGCTGTGCAGGATCTGATTGTTTTGTTGGGTCAGCAAGTGAGAAGTTTGAGGCAATATCCATTCCTGCCCTTGAGACAAGCTTTTTAGGATTGGGTACCAGTGCTGGCGTGGCCAGTCTGGTGCAATCAATATCATTTTTGGCTTCTCTTGTCTGACCTTTAGGAGTATCCTGGGAAGGAGAGGCAGTGGGGTAAAAGCATATACCATTAGATTTTTCCAGCTGAAGGATAGGGCGTCCACTTTCCATGCTTGCTTGTGATAAATCCTTGTGCAAAATCTCTGCAATTGGCAGTTGTGAGGGGAGGCAAATAGATCTATGTCTGGGCAACCCCATTTCCTTATTATAATGCTGAAGACTTGTGGATCCAGTTTCCATTCGTAGGGATCCATGAGATTTCTGCTTAGTTCATCTGCCAGAGCATTTGTTTTTCCTGGCAGGAATTGTGCTTGCAGGTGAACTTGAAAAAGCCACTGCTGTGTCCCATAAGATCATTGCTTGTCTGCAGAGGGGGTAGGAATGTGTACCTTCCTGCTTGCTTATGTACCACATGACCGTAGTGTTGTCAGTCTTTATCAGTAACTGTCCAGGATGAAGCAGGTCCTTGAAAGCTGTCAGGGCATTTTGAACAGCTAGCATCTCTTTTTGATTGATGTGAAGATGCCTCTGGTTTGCAGGCCATGTGCCCTGAATACATTTTCCTGCCATATGGGCCCCCAGGCATAATCTGATGCATCCGTTGTCAGTGTCTGTCTGGCTGTCGGTAAACTGAATGGCAGACCCTTGTTGTGGTGACAGGCTTCTGTCCACCGTCGAAACTCCTGTTGCAGGCAGGGAATGAGTGCAATTACTGTCTCCAGGCTGTGGCAATGCTGAGTCCAAACACATTTTAGGTACCATTGTAGTTTCCTCATATGCAGTCTGGCATATGGAATTAGTGGATTGCAAGATGCCATGAAACCCAAAGCCTGCAGGATTTTCCTTGCAGATAAGTGGGTTTTTGTTGCCAATTTATTGAAGTAAGTAGTCAGTTGCTTTTGTTTGTCTGGCATGAGATAAGCCATCTGGGCAGTTGTATTTAAGCTTGCACCCAGGAATATTATCTCTTGAGAGGGCACTAGTTTTGATTTCTTTTCGTTTACTGTGTACCCTAGGCCAATTAGTAATCTTTTTACAAATGCCAGATGCTTCAGAAGAATGTCTTTATTCTCTGCTTGAATTAGGCAGTCGTCCAAGTAGGGATATATTTGAATTCCTTTTTGTCTGCAAAACGCAATTACTGGTGCCAGGCATTTTGTGAAGACCCTGGGCGCAGTAGATAAGCCAAAGGGCAGTGCAGAGAATTGGTAATGCATTGAGCCAGCTATGAATCTGAGGTATCTTCTGCAAGATTGTCTGATTGGGACATGCAGGTATGCCTCTTTTAGGTCCAAAGATACGAGCCAAGCCTTCTTGCCCAGCATGGGCAGTAGCTGCTGTAGAGTCAACGTCTTGAATTTTGGAACGTCCAGAAATGTATTTAAAATTGACAGGTCCAGTATTGGTCTCCAGGTTTTGTCCTTTCTGGGTACTAGAAAAAGTCTGGAGTAAAATCCTTGCCCCTGCTCTTGTTGTGGTACTTGCTGAATGGCCCTCATGTCCACAAGGGCTGTAATTTGTTTTTGTGCCTCTGCCCATTGACTGAGTGGCAGGTCTGGCATACCTTTTGACCTTGGTAGGGTGTGCAAATGGAACCTGTAGCCTTGGGACACTATGTTCAGGACCCATTTGTCTTGGGTAACCATTTGCCAATTTGATGAAAAAAGTGCTAGTTTTCCTCCTAAGGGGGCTGCCAAAAGAAAATTTCTTTGATCTGGTAGAGGAAAGTCATTGGGACTGTTTCCTGTAAGGTTGTGATTTGTCTTCTCTGCTTTTGGAGGTAGGAGCACCCCATTGTTTAGGCCTGTATGAGACTTGGGGCTGAGATCTGCCTCTGGGACACCTGTATCTGCCTCTTTGTGGTCTGTCTGACACTGGAAAGGACCAATTTTTAGAGGGCCAGTTCCTGCTAAACCTGGGTGGCTGTACCTGTAAAAAATCCTTGACTGCCTGCATGGATTTTGCTTTATCCTCCATTTTTTTCAACACCTCTTCTGCTTTAGTACCAAACAAAGTATCATGCTGTAATGGTGCATCTAATAATTTTGCTTTAACATGATCAGGCAGATTCTGTTCCTTTAATGAAGCATGCCTTCTAATAACAGAACCTGTAACTGCGGCCCTGCAAGAGGCCTCCAGTGAATCATAACCACATTGCAAAGTATGCTTTCCCATTTGTTCAGCTGCATGCAATAAATGCAATTCATTGTTCTCTGAACATTCAGTATTTGTCAACAATTTCTGTTTAAGCGGTGACATTAAATATTGCTGAAATTTAAGCATATGAAACTGAGAATTTAAAGCCCTTACAGCCAGGGTAGGGTAGCAGAAGTGTAGACTTTTTTCCCCCATCTGTCTAGAGCCCTAGAATCCCTATCAGAGGGGACAGGGTTTTTTGCAGTGGAAGCTTTAACCCCCTTGGGACCCTGAGATATAGTTTCTGGGTCTGCTGTGGGGTTTTTATATAGGAATCTATGAGAATCTGGGACCCTGTAGTACCTGTCTGGCTTAGCAGGTGCAGGGGGTAAAGAGTCAAGGGACAGGCCGGACTCTGAAAATACATCATCTACAATATCCAGAACAGGTGGAATAGCAAGGGGTCTGTGCTGAGGAAGTAGCAGAAAGTCTCTGAGCCTTTTCTTAGATTCAGAATAATCTTGCCTCTCCCAGTGGAAATGCTCCCTCATGGTATGCAGGGTTTCCCCAAAAGAATAATCCTCAGGAGGAGAGGTTGAAGGAATGGATTCTTCAGCATCAGAATCCTCATAGGGAAGCATGGAGTAATCCTGTTCAGAAGAGGAATCAGAGGAAATAGAAACCTGATCAGAAGAATCATACTCTGTCTCTTGCTTAGGCCTCTTATCAGGAGGGGGATGGGAGCCCCTGATCAAACTAATTAGGTCTTTGGCCATTTTGAGCATCTGTTTTTTAGGCATGGAAGTCTGAGAAGGAGAATGCTGTACTTGTTTCTTTGCCTTTAGAGCTGCTTTAGTCTTTGTCTTTGAAGCTGAAGATGGCTTAATATATAGTTGTGTAGGTCTGAAGCCGATGCCTGCTCAGCGGCTCCGGACCCATCTGAGTGAATGATTTCTGAGTGTCCAATACCTTGAGTTTCCAGAGGCCCAGTCGGCTCCACGTGGGAGTCGGAAGTGGCCTGTGGCTCTGAGGTAGCGGGCGCCAGGGGCTGCGAAAGCGCCTCACTGAGGACCGGCGACTGGCCTAGCAGAGGCTTCTTCGTCGGTTTTGGACCTCAGATGCCTATCCTTTTCCTTGTCCTTGCATTTTTGTAAACTCCAGTTGTCGGCTATAATTAAATCTTCGGCCAAAGTAATGAAATGCAAAATCAAACCGAAGCTTGATAGTGCGTTCGTTAAATCTAGCACAAAACCGACAGCTAGTAATGTTGTGATCAAGGCCTAGGCAAGGAATACAGTAAGAGTGAAAATCCTTATGAGGTATTTGCTTCCCACAAGAAATACAATTGTTAACTTTTTCTGACATCGGTCTGGAGCAAGAAAAAAGTTTCCCCAACGGGGTACTTAGCTTTAATGAAGACTTCTGTTCTGAAATTCGGATTTGAAAATCTCAGGAGTCGGCCGACCGGCACTTGCGAACTGCTTTTGCTTTGGGCACTGCGCGGCAAGAAAGACTGAAGAAAATGGCATTGGCTGCATCTTTTATGCCCCTGGCACACTGACGTCAGGGAAGAGGCGACAGCAACCGACGCCAGACCTAGACTTTGGAATTCTGGCCAACTTAGGGTAGCCTGCCAGCAGGATAACCCAAGAGTAATGACTGCAGCAGTGAAACACGATGAACATTCCAAAATCAGAGGGGTCTGGGTAGGATCTGAGTAGGTGAGCTGTGGTCTCAACCCCTGGGAGAGAACCCTTTCCACTGCCCCAAATGCCGATGGAGAGCACACCTCCATAGAACGTAAGGAAGAGGCTCTCCCTGGCACCGAAGCAGGTATCGGAGCCGGCGAAGGGGTAGTCCAGGCACTGAGGATGGAATCCGAAAGAGCGAGATCTCGACCCCCGGGTCCGACTCCCCGCCACGGCCCCGAGAGTCTCCTGGATCAGAGATCGGATCCGAGGAACTCAAGGTGACGGATGGCATTGAGGAAACAAGAACCATCGGCGCTGACCCAACAGCTCCGAAAGATCTTGGACCTGAGAACCCAGAAGCGTTGGGTCGGATCGGGGAAGGAGCAATAGGGTGGAACATAGTTGAAGAAGGAGGACTCTCTCCAATGGGAGAGGGCCCTGGTAAGACCCCCATCTGAATCTGGTTCTTGATGAACCTCCTCATCAGCCTGTCCATATCCAGGTCGGAGACACTCTGAGTCGACCTGAAGGAAGCGACTGACTCGGGTCTGGCCGGATCTGAGGGGAGTGCCTCAGCTCTGATGGCTCCGTCGGCTCCAGAGAGAAACGGGGAGAGTGGAGCCGAGGAGAACGAGACCTGGGTGCCTTTGAAGAGGGGCTGGAGAAAGGTCTGTCTGGTGATCTTTTTCTGGGCCTGTCCCTCTCCCTGTGGCGCTTCTCCTTATCCCTTCTGTCCCTACTTTTCTAGGATGACTCCGATGAAGCAGGCCTAACGGGAGGTTGAGTCCCTGCCTGCACAGTGTCACTGGCTTTAGAGGAAACCAAGGCAGACTCTACGGCACAAGCTGGTAGCAGATCCTTAGCCACAAGCTTAGCCCGGCGATCCTTCAAAGCCCTAGCGCTAAAGCCTGAACAAATGACGCAGGATGCAGACAGATGGGTGACCCCTAAACATAGAACACACAGAGTGTGGCCATCGGCTGGTGAGAGCTTGTGACCACACTCTGTGCACTTCTTAAAAAGAACCTTAGGCTGTTCAGCCATAGTAGAGACAGTAAAAGCCCTAACGGCCCACTCACACACACACACACACACACACACACACACACACACACTTAAATAGGGATTGGACCTAGGCAGGAAACCAGTATCACAAACAAAAACACTTATAACTAACTTTTTTTTTGCAACTAACACGACGATCAACGTGAAGGGAGGAAAAAAAGGGAAAGGTATTTACACTCAACTATCACAAAAAGACCAAAAAACCTTGCCACCTTGCTTAGGGATCAGAGACCACAATGCTGACTCTTAGATCGGCAAACGAGATCTGGGGCTAGATAGGAGGAAGTGATGTAATATAGGTAAGGGAGGAGCTTGGAGCTGATGCTTGAAAAGTTTTGCCGGCCGTATACCCATATGTGCAGAATGAATGAAGTCAACTACTTCAGATCTAGTATTTGCCTAAATGTCAAATATTTAAATTATAGTACTTTAGAACATGAAAGTTATAAATGTTTATTACTTCTCATAAAGGTGGACACAATACATACCTGTCGCTCATTCATCTCTAACACATATAACAAGAAGGCTGGGGTTTTGTTTAGATGCTTTAATACATAGAAACACATCAGAATGGATAGCAGCATCTTCAAATACGCACTAATTAACAGACAGACCTTACATACATACATGCTTACATCTCAACAGCTAACTACAAAATGGCAGTCAGACTTGCATGTGCTCAGCATTTATATACTTTTGCAAGCCCTTGGGTACCTTCCTAAAGGTATAAGCACACATGTTGATCTACATCCTCCCTCTTAAAAAGATTGCCCTTTATGTAAAATAATACAAAGTTAGACATGCATTACTATATACATTGGGAACAAAATACAGTGTTTATGTCGAAGTTGCTTCATATCTGCTACAGGGTTTAGAGATTTGACCATATCTCGTAACTTAACAGTTGGAACTAAATTTAGCAACAGGGACAGCCTTCAGTGTACAACTCATATCAGGAACTTCTGGAATCATCATAGGAATGGGAATGTCCTCTGGAATTGAACACCGGACAACTCACTCAGAGATATAGTCTTTCCCACAGGCTCTGTGTTGTGGTATAGGCTCAGTTTCCATTTCTGCCTAAAAATTGCTCATTCTGATTCCACAATGTATGAATCTTGGCTCTGGACCAATATTCTTCACAACATCTCTGGACGTTTGCATCCTTACCAATTCTCCTCATAATGGATTGCGCGGTTTACTGGTCTTATCATAGTAGGACTCCTGGGTTAGGCGCTTCAACAAATTTGCTTTCACGGACCTCTTGTTCTTGACACAAGGAACCAATAATTGACTACTGACTGGTAATGTGGTTCTGGTTTGTCTTGACAGACGTCTCTGAGCAGGTGAACCAAGATGTTTATCATGAGGAACATTTCTGAGATTCATGAGATTCAGGAAAACATCACTATTATCTTGTTTTGACCTCTCTAGTAACTGCTTTGCACGTTGAACTGCATTGTTCTGCCAAACCATTTCACTGCAGGTATTCTGGACTACTTGTGACATGAGTAAAGTCCCATTCTTCAGCAAATCTTTTGAACTGTTGGCTTGTAAACTGAGTGCCATTGCCAGAAATAACTTTGTGTAGACTTCCATGTACTGCAAAATAACACTTCATCTTAGTAATGATTGTACTGGATGCTAGGTTAGGAAGTAAGTCAATCTCAGACCATTTGAAGTAAGAGTCTACTAACACCAAATAATCTTGACTATTCCCACTTGAAGACGTCTGCGCTACTGTCGATCAAGGTAGTTCTGGAATCTGGTTGAGCTGAAGTGGTTCCTTCTGTTGATGTGGTTTTGTACTATTACACAATGAACAAGATGAAAGTGGTCTCTTAATGTCTTGTGACATAGCAGGCCAAAATATTAGTCCCCTCACCTTTCTTTTGGTAGATTCAGTTTCTGGGTGACCATGATGTAAGATAGTAATGTAATCTGGTTGCAAGGACATTGGAACAATTAATTTCAGACCTTTCATTATGATTTCATTATCAGACAAAATCTCATCTCTGTATGGAAAATAAGGTTGCAATTCTTGAGGTAAACTAGATTGCTTTGACAGCCATCCTTGATTGATAAAGTGGTTGAGCCTTTGTAAAACTGGATCTATGGCTGTATGATCTCTCAGATAATAGAGACATGTGGAGATAACATTTCTCACTTCCATGACTTTAAAATCAAGATTGTGATGTTCTGTGGCATTTCTAAGTTATCCGGATAATGTATCAGCAAGCTAAAGAAGTTTGCCTTTTTTTTGTAGACAAGACTGAAATTATACTTTTGCAATCTCAGCATCATACGTTGCATCTGGCTGGAGCTGAATGCATAAGCTTTCTCAAAACTGTGATTAATGGTTGATGGTCTTTTTCAATCTAGATAGTTCTACCATAAACTTAATCATGGAACTTCAAACATGCAAACACAATTGACAAAAGCTCTTTCTTGACCTGGGCATATTGCATCTCAGTTTGGGTAAGAGTTCTCAAGTTGGGAGGGTGGCCTAATGGTGAAGGTGTTTGCCTTACAAACACAAGGTGCAGGGTTTGAGTCTCACAAGGGATACTTGGCTAGGCTTAAACTGGGTCGCAAGGGCAGTTAGCTTAGTACTAACCTATGAACCTATGTGTAGGCAACAGGTTGAGCCTCTTGTGGAATGACTGCACCTAGACCAAATTTCGAAGCATCACAGGAAAGTGTAACTGATTTGTGAAGGGCATAGTATCCGAGAGCTTGTGGACTAGCAATTTCAGAACATCAAATGCTTTTTGGTGTTGTTCTGGCCAAGACCAGGACACATCTTTATGTGGCAGCTCTTTGAGTGATGCTCATAGTTGGCTCAAGTCTGGAGTGAACTTGCCTAGGTTGTTGACCATGCCAAGAAAATGTCACAGGCCTTGAACATTGTCTGCAGCTGGCATTTCGAGAATGGCTGTCTGTTTTGAAGGGTCTGGTTGTAGGCCTGTACTTGTAAATAAATGACCAACATAAGTAACTTCATGTAGCCTGAATTTGCATTTGTGTAGATTGAGCTTAAGATTCACTTAATGTGCTCTTTCTAGAACTTCTCTGATTTTTCCATCATGTTCAGCTTCATCTTGACCTCCTATTAGTGTGCCATCTACTATGATAGCACATGGATACTGTTGCTCATCTAGTCAGGATATAATAGACGAGTCTTTGTGGGTTCTGTTCAAGCAGCTTTATTATGTATAAACACACCATGATTGAGGCTTAATGACGAATTAAGATAAACATATACAAACTAGCTATTACATTCATACATGCTCACTCTCTGGCTGTACTCTCCAAATAGCACTTATTTTAGCATGTGCTTGGTATTTATATGCATGTTAATTCCTTGAAACACTTCTTAAAGATACAGCACACACACACACTGTTCTACATCCTCTTTCTTTGAGAAATAAGTCATGCAATATTGACAATATCAGTTGACATGCAATCAACACAAATAATTCCTCGTCATGCAATTATACAGAACTAGATACATATATACAATCATGTTTAGGTTGCTGTGTATTTCATACTAGGTCTGGAAATATGACCAAATCATGTGACATAAAATTTAGAATTCGACTTATCCACTGGGACTGTCTCTGCTGAATTTTCAGTCCCCAACGGGGTACTTAGCCTTTTAGAAGTCTTCGAAGTAGTATTCGGTAGTAGTAATCTCTGGATCTGACCGAACGGCACTTGCGAACAGCTTCTGTTTCGGGCGCCACGCGGCAAGAAAGACTGAGGAAAATGACGTCGGCTGATGCCTTTATACTCGAAGACCAGCAGAGATGACGTCGGGTGAAGTGCGACATCAGCCGAAGCCGGACCCAGACTTTGGAATCCGGCCGACCGAAGGGCTGCCTGACGACAGGACAACCCATTTGTTATGACTGCAGATGCACCCATGAAGGACATCAGGAACATTGTCTGCATTGCTCTGAGATCTAGAGTCTGTATCACAGGAACAATGCTGCGGTATCAATTCTGGTACAGGAAGATGATGTCTCCAATTCCTCCTGTACTCCACACCCTCAGAAGTAGGATCTCAGCTTGGTACATATACCTGTTACTTGACCAATCTGGTCAAAACTTTTGCCATTTGTATCCTCACACTCTCTCTCTCCTTCTTTCAATGGACAAAGAAATCTGCTCGATTTATCATAACTGGACTTCTGGAGGGAACGTTTCCTGAATAATTGGGTTCTGATGGTTCTTTTGTTCTAAACTTTAGGCCTCAATAAACTGGAACTAATAAGTAGTGTAGTTCTGGTTTGCCTGGATAGAAGTCTCTGAAAAGGCGAGCCAAGTATATCATCATTGGGTATGTTTCTGAGATTAAGCAAATTCAAAAAGACATCAGTATTATCACTCTGACCTTTCAAGTAATTGCTTTGCACGCTGCACTGCACATTCAGCTAGTCCATTTGACTGTGGATCTTCTGGACTACTAGTAACATGTACAAAGTCCCATTCTCTTGCAAACTTCTGAAATAACTGACTAGTGAATTGAGTACCACTGTCAGAAATAACTTTGTGTGGACGACCACGGACAGAGAAATGAAGTTTCATCTTAGTGATCACAGCAGAGGACGTTACATTAGGTCGTAAATCAACAGCAGTGGACGTTACATTAGGTCGTAAATCAATCTCAAACCAGTTTGAATAAGAGTCTAGCAATACTGAGTAATGCCAATTGTTCCACTTTAATATATCAGTGGCTACTGTTTACCAAGGTAGTTCAGGAACTTGACTTAGCTGAAGCAGTTCTGTTTAAAAATGCAGTTTAGTACTATTGCATACTGAACAAGAAGAAAGTACTTTATCAATGTCTTTTACTAGAGAAGGCCAAAATACTAGTGTTCTTGACCTGCTTTTAGTAGACTCAGAGCCTGGGTGACCACGATGCAAAATCTGGATATATTCATGCTGTAAGGAAACAGGAAGAACAATTTTAGGACCTTTGAAAATAATGCCATCTTCCATCAACATCTCATCTCTGTAAGGAAAATAAGTTTGCACTTCAGGTGGTACACCAGATTGCCTTGACGGCCATCCAACATTAATGTAGTGGTTGAGCTTTTGCAAAACTAATCAGTCTGTTTATGATCTCTCTTCTCATCAAGTCTCATTGTAGAAAATTTATGCACTTCCATTACAATTCAAAATTCTCTGCAACAAGCAGTTCCGTTGTATTTCTGGGTGATCTGGAGAAGGTATCAGCCAGATAAAGAAGTTTGCCTTTTGCATAGATCATTTTGAAGTTGTACTTTTGCAATTTGAGCATCAGTCTTTGTAATCTTGCTGGAGCTGAATGCATAGGCTTTTTTAGAATAGGTCATCAGTTTCAATCTGAACAGCGCGACCATAGATATAATCATGAAACTTTGAACATGCAAATACTATTGCTAAAAATTCTTTCTTAATTTGAACATACTGCATTTCAGTTTGGGTAAGGGTTCTAGATGCACAAGCTACTGGTCTGCCTTTCTGAAGAATAACTGTGCAAAGACCAAATTTTGAAGCATCACAGGAAAGAGTGACTGGTTTATTGACATTGTAGTATCTTAACGTATGTGGGGTGGCAGTTTTCTACTTAATATCTTCAAATGTGTTCTAGTGCTTTTCCAACCAAGATCATGTAACATTTTTGCAAGTCAGCTCTCTTAAAAGTCCTGTCAACTCATTGAAGTCTGGAATAAACTTGCCTAAATAGTTGACCATGCCAAGAAAATGCTGTAGAGCTTGAACATTACCTGGTGCTGACATCTGTAGAATGGCTGCAGGCTTGGATGGGTCTGATGTCAAGCCAGTGCTGGTAAATAAATGACCTACATATGTAACTTCTGGTAGTCTAAATTTACACTTCAGACAACTGAGTTTTAAGTTCACTTCACATGCTCTGTCTAAAACTTTCCTAAGGTTTCTGTCATGCTCTGCTTCACCATTGCCTCCAACCAATAAATCATCTACTATTATGGCACAAGGGTTAACCTGAAAAAAATTTGCTCCACTGCAGCTCAAAGACTTCACTTGCAGAATTTATTCCAAATGGCATTCTTAGGAATCTATACCTGCCAAACGGGACAGTGAAAGTAGTCAGTAATGAGGATTGCGATTAATCATCCAAGACAGAAAAAAAACAGTGGCATTTGGTATCAGGGCTCAGACTTTCTCTACTAAATGCATTGGATGATGTAGTCTCTTCAATGTTTTGTTCAACTCTCTTGGGTCAATACATATTCTGATTTTGTCTGAGCCTTTTTTGTGGGCTGCTACCATGGATGACACCCATTCAATTGGTTCTGTAACTAGGCAAATTACACCTTGCTGCACCATTTTATCCACCTGAGCTTTGACTATCCTGCATGCCTATCAGAAGTTTTCTTGCTAGTCTGACTACTGGACTGACGTCTGGGTCTAACTTCATGGAATACACAACTGGAAGTTTGCCCAAACTGTCATCGAAAACATCAGCATACTCTGAGAAAATAGCTTCAGAAAAATTGGAACTAGGATATGTGCTTAATATGATGAACTTATTTGGTAAAAAAAAAAAACAGATTCATTCTCAAACTGTATCTGAGACCTAATAATGACTGCACAGGTCTTTAAACAACATAGAATAATAATATGTAACAGTTCCTAGCCAAACAACATGAAAGCGCTAATGAGCCTTCAGTATGAATTTCTTCTCCTCCATAAACAAGTTTTCGCACTACTAGCAACATTGAGTTGTTCATTAGTTCTCACCTTAGTAAATGTGTTTGCTGACATAACATTACGTTTTGAACCAGTGTCTACTTTAAGCTCGGTGGATTTACAATTTGTCTGAACAGTACAAAGCACGATGTCCTTTGCCAACAAATTCACTGTATAATCCTTTTCACCAATTACTGATGCACCATCTACATAGAAAGTAGACTGCAACCTACTTGATAAATTTGCTTTTCTGAGTGGTCCTTCTTTATAACTGTGTGAGGTACACTTAACTTGCAAAACTTTTGAAAATGGTTCCATTTTTTTGCACTTGTGGCATTGCTAACCAAATGCTACACATTTCTTTCTTTTAGACACATGATTGGTACCACAATTGTGACATTTAACAATAAACGTAGATTTAGGTTTTGCTGATTCATGCTCATGCTGCACTGAGCATGATCCTTTCTTCAAACTTACTGGAAAACTATGTGGTTTCCCTTGAGAACCAGCAGGGGCTGTGACTGCCATGTGCTTAGGCATGTTTCTGTTTGCCATGTGTTGCATGCTGTCTACATGTGCTCTGGAGCCTGCTGAAACCACGCTCTTATCACTTGCAAGCATACTTGTGTGTCCTTCTGTAACTTCATGAATTTGACAAGTCTCAATAGCTTTAAATCACTGTCACAAAGCAAAATCTTTCTCATAGCAGCACTATTAATACCACACAAATGCCTGTCTTTTATTAACTCATCTTTTAAGCTATTAAACCAACACATTTTAGCCTCGTTTCTCAGGTCAGTAATATAAGCTGCAGAAGTTTTCCCTGGTTTTTGATCTGTTGTATAAAACAAATGCCTCTCTGATGTAAGATCTGTCTGGGGGGTTACACATTTCCCTGAACTTGCACTTTAAACATTCAGAGTCTTCCCTTGATTCAACCTGTACAACATGACAGTTTTCACCTTCTCCCTCATATGCTGCTGGAGCATACATAATTGAATGCTCTCTTTCAATGGCCTCTGACCCAGTTAGGTTTAGCAAAATGAATTCCCTGGTGCATGCATTTTTGCTAGAATAAGTTGCTTGTATAAAAATATCATACTCTTGCTCAAATATTCTCCAATTATCTGCAATATTGTGATCAAATACAAGTGGTAAGGGCTTTCAAAATCCATATGCCATGTTAACACATGCCAGTGAAGGGTTTTCCAAATATGCATGAACACAAACAGATACATATGCCAGAAATGTATGCCAGTATTTGTAACATTGTCCAATAGCACAACAAGTCTCTGAATAACTGGACTTTGTGAAATAAGTCTCTCAGGCACTGTAATACTCTTGAAATTATTGTACTGCAAGAAATCACCTCTTATCAGAGTAAGAAACATTTCAAAATAACTGCACTGTGTGAATGAACTGGGCAGAAGAAGCTCAGAGTAAGAAACATTTCAAAGTAATTGCACTTAGTAAATAAACAGTGCACAGCACACTGAAACTTCTCTAAACTGGTAGTACTTTGCTAGATAATTCTTTACAGTGTAAGAAACACTCTGTAATGGTGGCACTTTGCGAATAGACACACCCAGCACAAGAAACTTTTCAAAATGGCTGTACTTTGACTGTGCTTCACAAAACAGTTGCACTTTGCACACAAATAAACTCTTCAGAATACATGCACAGTTATAAGCATACACTATAAGCACTTTTACACACTTTGAGATACTTCCAATAACTTTAGTTATGCCCTTGATACAATACGTAGTAGTAGTAGTAGTTATGCCAAGACACAGTACTTTGCCAAAAAATGCCATTGTCTTGCTTTAGTTATGCTGAGTGTGCCCTTTTTGCCCTTATTATATTTGTTTTGCTCGTTTAATCTCTTTTCATGCCCGGTTGTACGTTTCTTGTGCTCGTTTTACTCTATTTAAACATCTCGTTTTGCAATTTTGAGGTAATTCCAAACCCCTTCATGTGCTTTTCTGATAATCACTTCATCAAGTATCTTAGTTAAACAAAATATTTAAAATTAGTAAACCTTTTTGTGCCTCCCACTTATTTAATAATGCAGTTTATGCCCTTGTAATGCTCTTGTTTTATCTTTTTTATAAAATAAACGGTTTGTGCAAGTTTTCATTCCCTTTGGTTCTTATCTGGCTCTTTTTCATGCTCGTTTCTCTTAATTTACCTTCACTGTTATCTCTGTGCCTTATAGCTCTGAATATCAGTCTCTGGAATCCTGGTTCTGACACCATGTCGTTTGTCTAGTCAGGATGTAGTAGACGAGTCTTTGTGGGTTCTGTTCAAACAGCTTTATTATGTACAAACATATCATGATTGAGGCTTAATGACTTTAACTAAGAAAAACTTATATACAAACTAACTATTACATTCACACATGCTCATTCTCTGGCTGCACTCTGAAAATGGTACTTAATCTAGCACATGCTTGGTATTTATATGCACTTTCAGTCCTTGAAATTGCTTAAAGATATAGCACACACACACTGTTCTACAGATACCCAGAAATAATTTGCTCAATTGCATGCTGAAAGACTTCACTTGCAGAATTTATCCCAAATAGCATTTTCAAAAATCTGCCAACTGGAGTACTGAAAGTAGTGAGCAATAAGGAATTTTTTGTGAAGCTGAACTTGCCAAAATAAACTCTTTGCATCTAGGACAGAAAAAATAATGGCATTTGGCAACACGGCTGTGACTTCGACTGTGTGCATGGTATGATGAGGTCTTTTAAGTGCTTTGTCAAATCTCATGGGTCAATACAAATTCTGATGTCATATTAGCTTTTCTTATGAGCTACTACCATGGAAGATACCCACTCAGTTGGAGTTTCAATTGGACAAATCACATCTTGTCACACCATTTAATCTAACTTGGCTTTGACTCTGTCTTGCATGGCTATTGGAACTTTACGTGCTGGCTGGATAACTGGACTGACCTCTGGGTCTAACTTCATGGAGTACACAACTGGAAGTTTGCCTAGTTTGTCTTCGAAAAGATCAGCATAGGTTGAAAAAATGTGCTGGACAAAATTAGAGTAGTGGTCTTTTAAGCTAACATGGTGGACTTCCTTATTAAATGGAAGCAGTCCCATTTTCAAACTGTCTCTGAGTGCTAATAATGACTGGACATGTCTCTTGATCATGTCTCTTGATCACATAAAATAAGTCATAACTTCTTCCAGCCGAGTAACATGAAAGCACTATTGCACCTGCATTTTGAATTTCTTCACCTCCATAAGCAACAATCTTCACATACCTTGCCAAATCAAGCCTTTCACCTTATACACTCTAGCAAATGTTTCTGCAGACATAACATTGCACTTGGACCCTGTGTCAACTTTGAGCTCAGTGGGTTTGCCATTTATCTGAACAGTACAAAATACTTCATTTTTGGCCCTTAAATCTATTGCATTGACCATTTTATGAAGCACTGACACACCATCAACACAAAGAGTAGAATTCTCACTGTCTAACTGATCAACTCATTTCTTAAAATGTTCACTTTTAATAAAAGAATGTGGGCCTTTTGATTTACAAAATCTTTTGAAATTATTCCATTTATTGCATTTGTGGCATTGTTGACCAAAAGCTAAACATTTCTCCCTTTTAGATTCATGACTTCTACAACAATTACGGCAGTTGGTAATGAAACTAGGTTGGGACCCATGCTTTGAGTTTGCTGACTCACTCTTATGGTCCACTGAGACTGTGTGAACTCTGGAATTTGCTGAAAAGTTTTGGGGCTTACCAGTGAGTGCTGCAGGGGTTACAGTTGCTGCCATGTGTTTTGGCCTGTTTCTTTTAACTGCATGCTGCAAACTATTAACATGAGCTTTATCACTGTGGCTTCTAGAGCTATTCTCATTTGTAAGCATATTTGTGTGCTTTTCTGTGAGCTCATATATCTGACAAATCTCAATGGCCTTATTCAAAATTAAATCACTGTCATGAAGAAAAACGTTTCTCACAGCATCATCTTTAATACCACACACAAGTCTGTCCTTTATCAACTCATCCCTTAAGTCACAAAATCTGCACATTTTAGCCTTATTTCTCAGGTCAGTTATATATGCTGCAAAAGTTTCACCAGGCTTTTGATCCCTTGTGTAAAATAAGTGCCTTTCCATAGTAACATTTGTCTGAGGGTTACACTTTTCTTTAAGTTTACATTTTAAGCACTCTGGGTCCTCCCTTGACTCAGCCAGTACAACAATATGACGGTTTTCCCCCTCTCCTGTATAGATAGCAGGTGGATACACAAATGAGTGTTCCCTTTCTACAGCTTCTGACCAGCTAAATTAAGCAAAATAAATGCCTTTGTACAGTCATCTCTATCAGAAAATGCAGTCTGTATGAACATGTCATACTCCTGCTCAAACATTCTCCAGAGTTCTCAGCAATATTACTGCCAAATGCAAGTGCACTGGGTTTTCAAAATCTATCTGCCACACCCGCAAAGTATACACAAACACACTGAAAATATGGCCCTTGTAATTATACACAAACGAACTGTTCTGTGAACTTGTAACAACATTCAAATGCACTTTAAAATACTGTACTTTGTGAAAAATGCTCTGTAATGGCTGTATTCTGCAAAATATGCCTTGTAATGGCTGTACCTTTGTGAAATAACTTTTCTGTAACACTGTGCAAACATGCAAACACTTTATACACTTCTGATAACTCAAATGTCTTTGCTTAATACAAATAAATACATGCTTTGCGAAAATGCGGTCGTCTCCCCTTATTTTATTCATTTTATGCAATTCAGACTTTATTCCAAACATTTTCGGTAGTAATTTGATTATTTATATCAATATCGTACATATTGGTTTATGTAAATATTATTTAGAATGTTCTGTATGCCTCATTTCATATTTTACAAAAAAGAAATTGTGCTAAGCAATTTTTAACATCTGAAATTCGTTTATAACCTGTTTTGTGAAGTTTACACATTTTAAGGATGATCCACTCATGTATATTCCACCAGCCCTAAGCAAGTGCCTCTAGTCATTTTAGCCAAGCCACTTCATGCCCTTTGGATATGCCGGTTCTGACTCCACGCCCTTTAGACATGCCACCTCTGGCACCATGTCGCTTGTTTGTCATATAAGAAGAAGACATGGGGTTTCATTTAGATGATTTAATACATAGAAGCATATCAGGATGGATAGTAGTAGCTTTAAATATGAGCAAACTAGTTAACAGACAGACCCTAAATACATACATGCTTGCATCTCAACAGCTAACTACAAAATGGCAGTCAGACTTGCACATGCTCACTTTTTATACACTTGTTCAATTCTTGGACAGCTTCTTAAAGGTATATACACACATACTGATCTACAATACCTATAACCCAATAAGTATGTCATTCCATTTAACATATTTTAGAATCAGCAGGCATTAAATAAAGTACAGTTTTGTACCTACCATAAATGTAGATGTTCGAAGATCCACATTGCTGCAGTCCTTACTTATGGGGTAGTCCGCTGTCCTCGGTCGGCCCGAATACCAAAGTATTAGGCTGACGTCGGTCATGGGCGCTTAGATCTGACATCAGAGCGTCAGGGTATAAAGGCGCATGACCGACGTCATATCCTCAGTCTTTTTTGCTGCATGGTCTGATGCAGAAGCAGCGTTGCAAGTGCCGTTCGGCGTTCTGAAATTTTTCGTTTTCGGAGTTTCAGACCGATACCAAGTTGGGCTAAGTACCCGTTAGAATATTTTTGTTTTTCTTGCCTCAGTTACTTACGGATGTCAGAAAAAGTGAATAATTGTATTTCTTGTGGGAAACAGATACCGCATGGGGATTACCACTCGCTTTGTATTCCTTGTTTGGGACCGGAGCACGACGTAGTCGGGTGTCTGTTTTGTGCTAGGTTTAATAAGCGCACTATAAAACGGAGGTTAGATTGCGCTAGGTTAGTCTTTGGCAAGAGGTGTAATTATAATATGCCGTCGGATGTTCCGACGCCTGCTTCTACTAAGAAGCGCAAAGACAAATCTTTAAAGCCTAGGAAGGATGATTCGTCTGTTTTGGACGCCGGACCTTTAGAAGCTACAGCTGAACAGGTGGATCCTGCTGAAGTTTCTGTTGAGTCCCAGGGGAAACTTTGATTTTACAGGATGTGGCCTCTCAGGAGGCAGGTCAGGCTGAAGGGGCCTCTCAGGTTACTATTCTCCCTTCTATGCCTAAGGTGGTTAGGCCTTCTGCTACTGTTTCTAAGGCTCCTTCTAACGGCAGGTCTGTCTTGCCTTCCTCTGGTGTCAGTTCTGGTTCTTCAGGGTCTGTGCCTAAAAAGCACATGCTTAAAATGGCAGAGGATTTGATTACTTTAATTAGAGGTTCTATG
The DNA here is from genome assembly GCF_019279795.1 of Protopterus annectens. Taxonomy (NCBI): domain Eukaryota; kingdom Metazoa; phylum Chordata; order Ceratodontiformes; family Protopteridae; genus Protopterus; species Protopterus annectens. The sequence continues at coordinate 958,859,508 of NC_056728.1, forward strand.
CCCCCTCCTGATAAAAGGCCCAGGATGGAGCCAGAGTTGGAAAGTTTGGTGCAGGCTTCAGATGATTCAGAGTCTTCTGCTGAAGACATTCAAGATTTCCCTCCTTATTCTGATTCTGATGCAGAGGATACCTCTCCTTCTGCTTCTCCTCCAGAGGATTTTTCATTTTCAGAAACTCTGCAATCCATGAGGGAGCATTTTCAGTGGGAGGGACAGGATTACTCTGACTCAGGGAAGAGACTTTACAAAAAAGAAATTGTGCTAAGCAATTTTTAACATCTGAAATTCGTTTATAACCTGTTTTGTGAAGTTTACACATTTTAAGGATGATCCACTCATGTATATTCCACCAGCCCTAAGCAAGTGCCTCTAGTCATTTTAGCCAAGCCACTTCGTGCCCTTTGGATATGCCGGTTCTGACTCCACGCCCTTTAGACATGCCACCTCTGGCACCATGTCGCTTGTTTGTCATATAAGAAGAAGACATGGGGTTTCATTTAGATGATTTAATACATAGAAGCATATCAGGATGGATAGTAGTAGCTTTAAATATGAGCAAACTAGTTAACAGACAGACCCTAAATACATACATGCTTGCATCTCAACAGCTAACTACAAAATGGCAGTCAGACTTGCACATGCTCACTGTTTATACACTTGTTCAATTCTTGGACAGCTTCTTAAAGGTATATACACACATACTGATCTACAATACCTATAACCCAATAAGTATGTCATTCCATTTAACATATTTTAGAATCAGCAGGCATTAAATAACTTGATTGTTAGCTTTAATTTAGATGCAAATTATTTATACAAGTACCTTGATGGTGATTAAGGGCAAAACAAATGAAAGATTCAAACACAGTATTCTATCTTTAGTGTTTTAAATATGTACCATCACCAAGCAAAAGTTCAGCTTTTGAAAATCAGCAGTTTCTATTTAACAGCCATGCTCAAAGCTGCACAGACTGCAAATGGACACTGACAGAATAAAACACTGGACAACTGACTAAAGTACATCAGAATCTTTCTCTCTCTAACTTCAAGAGAGGCTGAAAAGTTTCTGCTGGTACTGCTGAAGATATGAGGTACTCAACACAGACTGTGCAGGAACATGTAGAGCCTGGTTCACAAAATGATATGCCAGACATTTCAAAATGACCAGTGATGGGATTAGATGTAATGTACCTCTCTGACTGTCTGCAAAAAAATTCATAAATACCCCTAAAGAAGATATTTTGTGATGCAGCATAAAAAAGTATCAAATACATCTAGTGACTCAGTACTGCTGGCCTGGGATGGCCACTGCTGCTGTACAAAACCAAAAAAAAATTCACAATGCACAGCAACACAATCCAGTTTTTATGAAGTGAGTAATTTTTCTACTGCATCCCTCTCCGCACAGCACTAGAAACTCAAATTTTAAAGTGGACAGTCATCTCTCAGTTTTTATCACCATGATCATCTCCTACAGCTTGTGCTACATGAAAACCCAGTCCCTGCTGATACACTGTCCCATCTTGCCCTAATTATCACAAATGACTTCACTAAGTGAAAACAAGGCATTCCTGACAATACAGTTGAATGAAATTGTTTTTATATTACACTGTACATAATGTTTACATTGTATGTTTGCTTATGTAAACATTACCTTAGCCAATCTGTTGCCTGTTTTGGGCCTTGTTTTGGCAAGAGTTTCTGGTGTCCAGTCTACTCACACTGTTACTAATTTGAAATTAATAAAAATCCAATGACATTTCCTTCTGTAGAGCTCTATGTCTTTTCTGTGTAAAACAGATTTATAGATATTTCAGAGACATGAACACTTACACATTGGCAGTACCCACTCTATCAGGCTGCACGGCCTTTCTCCAGGAGGGCCACACCAGCCAATTCTGGACTAAGTGCATGGCTACCCATCCAGTAATCTGGGTTATGTCTAAAGGAAGATAGTGAGTTGCACTGCTTAACATGCAGGGAAGTACACTGTAAAGGTTAAGGATGCACTGCTTAACATGCAGGGAAGTACACTGTAAAGGTTAAGGATGCACTGCTTAACATGCAGGGAAGTACACTGTAAAGGTTAAGGATGCACTGCTTAACATGCAGGGAAGTACACTGCAAAGGTTAAGGATGCACTGATTAACATACAGGGGAAGTACACTGTAAAGGTTAAGGCTGCACTGCTTAACATGCAGGGAAGTACACTGTAAAAGTTAAGGATGCAGTGCTTAACATGCATGGGAAGTACACTGTAAAGGTTAAGGATGCACTGCTTAACATGCAGGGAAGTACACTGTAAAGGTTAAGGATGTACTGCTTAACATGCAAGGAAGTACACTGTACAGGTTAAGGATGCACTGCTTAACATACAGGGGACACACTTTAAAGGTTAAGGATGTACTGCTTAACATGCAGGGGAAGTACACTGTAAAGGTTAAGGGTGCACTGCTTAACATGCAGGGGAAGTACACTGTAAAGGTTAAGGGTGCACTGCTCAACATGCAAGGAAGTATACTGTAAAGGTTAAGGATGCACTGTTTAACATACAGGGGAAGTACACTGTAAAGGTTAAGGATGCACTGATTAACATAGAGGGGAAGTACATTGTAAAGTTTAAGGCTGCACTGCTTAACATGCAGGGAAGTACACTGCAAAGGTTAAGGATGCACTGCTTAACATGCAGGGGAAGTACACTGTAAAGGTTAAGGATGCACTGCTTAACATATAGGAATTACACTGTAAGGGTTAAGGATGCAGTGCTTAACATGCAGGGAAGTACACTGTAAAGGTTAAGGATGCTCTGATTAACATGCAGGGAAGTATACTGTAAAGGTTAAGGATGCACTGCTTAACATGCAGGGAAGTACACTGTAAAGGTTAAGGATGCACTGCTTAACATGCAGGGGACATACACTGTAAAGGTTAAGGATGTACTGCTTAACATGCAAGGAAGTACACTGTAAAGGTTAAGGATGCACTGCTTAACATGCAGGGAAGTACACTGTAAAGGTTAAGGATGCACTACTTAACATGCAGGGGAAGTACACTGTAAAGGTTAAGGATGCACTGTTTAACATACAGGGGAAGTATACTGTAAAGGTTAAGGATTCACTGCTTAACATGCAGGGGACATACACTGTAAAGGTTTAGGATGCACTGCTTAACATGCAAGGAAGTATACTGTAAAGGTTAAGGATGCACTGCTTAACATGCAGGGGAAGTACACTGTAAAGGTTAAGGATGCACTGCTTAACATGCAGGGAAGTACACTGTAAAGGTTAAGGATGCACTGCTTAACATGCAGGGGAAGTACACTGTAAAGGTTAAGGATGCACTGCTTAACATGCAGGGAAGTATACTGTAAAAGTTAAGGATGCACTGCTTAACACGCAGGGGAGTATACTGTAAAGGTTAAGGATGCACTGCTTAACATGCAGGGAAGTACACTGTAAAGGTTAAGGATGCACTGCTTAACATGCGGGGGAAGATTACTGTAAAGGTTAAGGATGCACTGCTTAACATGTGGGGAAGATTACTGTAACGGTTACGGATGCACTGCTTAACATGCAGGGGAAGTACACTGTAAAGGTTAAGGATGCACTGCTTAACATGTAGGGGAAGTACACTGTAAAGGTTAAGGATGCACTGCTTAACATGAAGGGAAAATTACTGTAAAGGTTAAGGATGCACTGCTTAACATGCGGGGGAAGATTACCGTAAAGGTTAAGGATGCACTGCTTAACATGCGGGGAAGATTACTGTAAAGGTTAAGGGTGCCCTGCTTAACATGTGGGGGAAGTTTACTTACAGGTTAAGGATGCACTGCTTAACACGCAGGGGAATTAGACTGTAAAGCTTAAGGATGCACTGCTTAGCATGCAGGGAAGTACACTGTAAAGGTTAAGGATGCACTGCTTACCATGCAGGGGAAGATTACTGTATAGGTTAAGGGTGTACTGTTTAACATGTAGGGGAAGTATACTGTAAAGGTTAAGGATGCACTGCTTAACATGCAGGGGAATTAGACTGTAAAGGTTAAGGATACACTGCTTAGCATGCAGAGAAGTACACTGTAAAGGTTAAGGATGCACTGCTTAACATGCGGGGAAAGATTACTGTAAAGGTTAAGGGTGCACTGCTTAACATTCAGGGGAATTACACTGTAAAGGTTAAGGATGCACTGCTTAACATGTAGGGGAAGTACACTGTAAAGGTTAAGGACACACTGCTTAACATGCAGGGGAAGTATACTGTAAAGGTTAAGGATGCACTGCTGACCATGTAGGGGAAGTACACTGTAAAGGTTAAGGATGCACTGCTTAACATGCAGGGAAGTATAATGTAAAGTTAAGGATGTACTACTTAACATGCAGGGAAGTATACTGTAACAGCTGGAAGGAATGCAATCTGGAAGAAAAAATATCAATATTAGGAATTGATTTTGGTGAATATTCTACATTAAATGAATAAATGGAGCAGAGACTCCCCAGAGACCCAGAGACTCCCCAGACTCTGGAATAGATTGCCCATACATGTCAAGCAGAGTGCCTCTTTGGACCTCTTCAAGAGGAACCTTGACGACTGGATGGGAGAAAGGAAATTCACCCCAGGGGATCACGTCAGTCGCCCTGCTAGACAGGGGTCCAGGAAAGTAAATAATGTGGGGAGAAATAGCCAGGGAATTGTTATGGCTAGGCTTGTATAGGCCCTAGGGCTGATAGCCTAGTACCAACCTATGAACCTATGAATTTTGAGAGAATTAAAGGGACTTAATGTCATGTGGAACAGATATAGGTCGTCTTTTAAGAAAAAAAAGTGCACCTAATAAATAACATATGGATGGAAAAATATCATACATATCTAGTATGCGTATGATACCAAGAGAATTGGAGAAGCAATTTCTTGAAATAATATTTGGATTCATATGAGGGACTAGGTTAAATCAAATTAAAAGAGGAGTGTTACATATGGATAAGGAGGATGGGGGTTAGATTTACTGAACCTCCTGTATAACATGGGGCCTCAATGAACCTATATATGGTATTAAAATATATAAATGGAAAGATAAGTTGATAATAAGAAAATTAAAGAAAAAATATTAAAGTGGATGGGAATTAATAAAACTGAATAACAGGGAGAATGAATGGAGAGATGAAGAAATAAGGCTGTATCAAGAAAAAAATAATGTGGAAATTAAGTATAAAGGGGAAAGGAGAAAACAGAAAAATATGGTATAAAAATATAATGATACAGAATTACTGTATGTACCCATGGGGACATCTAACAGAAGAAAAAGTAAAAGCTATAAAACATAGGAGCAAATGGTGTATGACAATTATTGTATGCCAAGATTTTTTATGGTTGTTACAAAATAATGAGTTGCCAATAAAAGGAAATATGCTTTATAAAAAGCAAGTGAAAGGATATGTCATTTCTGTAATGAACTAAAAGCAGCAGAGCATGTTTTTAACATGTAAAAGGGTTAAACTTTTATGGGAAAGAATAAGAGAAAATAAAATTGTGAGAATTACGAGATTATAAAAGGACAAATAAGGGTATAATTGAATGTTGATTTTATAGGAAATAAAGTAAAGAAAATGTTAGTAATAATGACAGAAAGATGGTTTTATTGTAAGGATAATTTGGAATGAAGCACTGACTAAGATTATGTTCAATGGCAAGTGGATATTACCAAACATGATATGGAAAATCAAACAGTAGTTATGGAAAAAGGAGTGGGGGGTCTACACAAATGTAACATTTTGTTAGTGATGGAGGAATGTAAAATTAATGAGATTTTTGTAAATATATAACTATGTCAATTGTTTATAGTTATATAATAAAGGACCCCTATTCTTTCTAATATGTGCTATGGGATCTTTTACAGACAGTTGAGTTACTCCCAACGCAGGCAAATGGGACCTTGGTTTAATGTTTCATCTGAAGGATAACAAAATACCAATGGCAAGGCACAAAAACAAAACTAAATAAACCAACATACTTACAAATACAAAAAGGCCACTCAAATTAAAATAATTATGTTTAGCACTTTCATTCATTTAATACATGAACTTCATCAGAACAGGAAGACAGATTAGACAAAAAGGTACATTTTATAATAAAAGCTGTTTATAAGCCAACTAGTAGGAGCAATGTGCCAATACAACTGGTGAAACAGTTTAAACATACAGCCAATAAAAAACAGCCATTAAAATATTAGACATCCACTAGCAAATTATTCTGTTTTTCAACAAGCCCATTGAGCCCAGGAGCCTGATCTGTCCTTAAAGCAATCTGCCACTTCAACTCTTTGATTTCTAAAATAGCATTAAAACTGTCAATAAATTAACATGGATCAATAAAATCTAATACATAGAAGGAAAACTTCCTGAAATTCATACAATCAATAGCATGTTTTACCAAAGCATTGACTGTTGTTGGCAAAACCGTAAAAACTCTGTACAAAATAATTTATTAACATCATGCTGCATTAAGAGAATGGATGTTGCCAATCCTTTGGGAAAACATGTTACTGATTGTATGAATTTCAGGAAATTTCCTTCTTTGTATTAGATTTTGTTGATCCATGTTCATTTGGCGGACTGTGCTCAATGGGATAATTAATATTAAATGCTTGTTGAAAAACAGAATAATTTACTAGTGCCCACACAATATTTAAATAGCTGTTTTTTACTGGCTGTATTTGTAAACCGTTTCACTGGTTTTATTGACACGTTGTTCTTACTGGTTGACTTACTAACAGCTTTTGTTATACAAGGTACCTTTTCTTCTCATTTGTCATCCTGCTCTGATGAAGTTTGTGGATTAAATGAATGAAAGCACTAAACATACTCATTTTGCTTTGAGTGGCTTTTTTGAGCTTCTAGGCATTTTGGTTTATTTCTTCTGAAGGATGGCATACTCAGATGGGTTGATGTGCAGCAAACCCTTTATGATTCACCTCAGTATCAGCAAGCCATCTACCTTATGTGGGAATATATCCCACAGCCTTCTGCAAAAAAGGCAAGGGTGATACCTCTTGCAGCTCTGACACTGACAATGGAAAATTCAAAAAGATGGATTCAGTATAAAGACATACAGTATGTTTAAAAAAAATTGTTCCTTTTACCAAATAAGGACTGAAGGGCTTTGGTACCTTTGACTGCTGACAATACTGGAAATGTGGTAATGATGGCTAGCCAAATGTACTCAGATATGTCATAGGATTTATTAAATCAGTTAGTTGAATATATGACAATATGGGGGAGATCTCTCTCTCTCTCTCTCTCTACACACACACACACACACACACACACACACACACACACACATATATATATATATATATATGGATCTAGGTCATAAGATCGACAGCTCATATGACTGAAACTCATTTCATCAACAGCTCATTTGGCTGACAAAAAGTATAGGTGGGGGGCTTCCACCCCCAATGTGGGGGCTGTGCCCCACACCCCTAACTATATATAACAACTCCACAGTCGCACAACAGTGGGGAGGGGCAAATCCCAGGTTTTTGCCTTGAATACTTTATGCCAGCCAAATGAGCTGTCGACCAACTGAGTTTCAGTCATATGAGCTGTCGATCTTATGACCTAGACCTATATATATATATATATATATATATATATATATATATATATATATATATATGTGTGTGTGTGTGTGTGTGTGTGTATATCTATATCTGTGTGTGTGTGTGTGTGTGTGTGTGTGTGTGTGTGTGTGTGTGTGTGTGTGTGTGTGTGTGTGTGTGTGTGTGTGTGTGTGTGTGTGTATGTGTGTGTCAGAAAAAGCTATGAAAAAATTAATGTAAATGTAGCTAGTGGGGGTTTCAAGAGATGTTTTTTAAAAGAGAATATCAACAAAAAATTAACAAAAGAACAAAACACTATTTAAATCAGTATCAATAAATGAACTAAAGGCACACGTTTAAAGTATCAAAAACAACAAAGCTCCAGGGTTAGATGCACTAATACCAGAGCTATGCAAAATACTTCTTGACAGCCCTTTAAAGATATTAACGGAGGCATTTGAGGAATTTAGAAACAATGAAAGTAACTTTCCTTCATGGAAATATGCCATGATCTCTCCTATTTTAAAACAAATTAGTCTCTTTGTATCTTCCCATCTCCCTTTTGAATGTTGAATATAAAATCTTCACCTCAGTCCTGAAAAAGAGATTGATCAATTGATTCCAAATTTAATACATGATTACCAAACAGGTTTCACTTAAATAGGAAGGTGCAAAATAATGTCATCAGGCTTTCTTCTCTAACAGATCTTGCAGATGAAAAGAAAAAGGAACATTCAATCATCAGTCTAGACTTAGACAAAGCATTCGATTCTATGCGTTGGCCATATTAATTCAACATACTTAAAGAGTATAATTTCTCCCTCAATTTTACTGACTTAATAAGTAGATTATATGAAAATTGCATATCATATATTAAAATTGGTGCATTTCTGTCAGGTCCTTTAAAAATATTAAAAGGTACAAAACAAGGTTGCCCATTATCACCCTTATTATTTGCCCTGTCGATTATCATTCTTATTATTTGCCCTGTCGATAGAACCTTTTGTAAACTACATAAGAGCTAATCCCAATATAAATAGGTTTTCTATCAATATAAATCATTGTTCCAAAATCCAACTCTTTGCAGACAATATTTTATTAACAATTGGGGATAATGACTCCACTATTGACTATATTGTACCCTCATTGCAGGCTTTTGAAAAAATCTCAGGCTTAACATTTAACCATAATAAAACTGAAACACTATTAATAAATAAAAAAATAAGTGTGGTTTTAAAATCACGCAACAAATTCAAATGGGCACATGATAAACTCAAATACTGAGGTGTGATCATAAAATCTAATTGGAAAACATCCATAAAAATAAACTACAGAAATTTAGTGGATACCATCAAAAATATTTGGAAAATTGGAATAAAATGTTTTTTCACTCTGGAAGAACGGCTATCTTTGATAAAGATGCTTAGATGCTTACAATGCCAAAAATACATTTTTTTCTACAATCCCTAGTAGCCTCTCCTTCAAAAAACTAATTAAACAAATAAATTCTTTCTTGATAAAATTTTTATGGCATCCTCAAAAAATGAGAATAGGTCATGCCTGGCACTACAAAGCTTGGGATGAAGGAGGAATAGCCTTTCCAAACACTGAATGCTATGCAGAATCAGTTATGCTTAATGTAATGTGCCAATGGTTAAACACTAATTATGTCTCAAATTGGAAAGACATACATAAGGCCATCCTACTTTCCAATAATTTTAATGTTATGGATTATGATCTTCTCTCAGAAAATAAAATATTTCTAGTAATTAAAGACATCATCCATAATATCAACAAAAACACTAACTTTACTAATTTTGTCAATTATATTTTGAATAACTTTAAGAAAATAATGCACAGTAATTCCATCTCAAAATATCTATTATTTGTAATATTTCCCACTGCTTCTACAAAAGGATGTCTTAACTCTTTCAACATGTACAACGTAAAAGAAATGGAAGACAATGGGCTGGAATTCTGGCATCAATGTTTAAACAATAATAATATATCTGAATCCAATTTTCCTATAGCTAGATATAATACAAATCATAATAATTGGATAGATATACAAGTATTTAGAGAATATATTTCCAATGAGTTGAAATTATTTTGAAGTTTATTACCTAAAACACTAACCCTCTTTTATGAGTTAAACACATTGAATCATAACAATAAAATATCTTTGTCGAAGATTCACAAAATACTAAGAGCTGGCTTCCAAATTCCAGATGAATCCTTATGGAATTATCCAGCAAAAGTGAATAAAAAAGTTTTTCTGACAGCGCAAAACCTCTAATATTTAAATCAATCAATGATACTACCTCATCTCCACCTTGGAAAATCTTTAGATTTATACACCAGAGTTTTACTACACCTCATAAAGTTGCATTGATAGTAAAGAAGGAGATTTCTGAATGCTGGAGATGTGGCGAAATATTAGACACAGATTGGATACATATATTCCTGAATTTGTAAGATGATAATCTCAATTCTGGTCTGACTTCAGATATTTTTCTAAAGCACTGTGGTCAGAGAAATGCGAACTATCAGATTTTTTTGCATTCCAAGAACTCAAGTACACCTTCTCTGGACACTTCTTGCAATTGCAAGGAAAAATACCACCTTAAATTGGAAATGTAAAAAAGTCCTCTCGTTTAAAGGTTTTCTTTCATTAGCTAAGATTGTTTGCAGTAGTTTTCTTACATTTGTAAGACAAGCTTACAAATCATATTAATATTTCACAAATGGCATAGAATTATTTACATACTCTAGATAGCTGTGCTGCCACCAGAGCACCCGGAGAAAACCCACACGAACACAGGGAGGACATGCAGACTCCACACAGAAAGCACCCCAGCCAAAAATCGAACTGGAGAACCTCTTGCTGTGAGGCGACAACTCTAGTGCTGCACCACTGTGCCATCCAATCATCTTATATCTAATACACCCTTATATCGTGTCCACTTTCAGATAATAATGCTATAACTTTTGATTCAATCCTAAAGCATAATAACAGTTTTGATTAAATGCATACCTGCCTATTTAACTAACTTAAAGCACTTTAAAGATTTTTTTAAAGGAAATGTAAAGGTTTATGATTATTAATTATATGAAGGATATACCCGAGATATATCTATGGGATACTTTAAAATCATATTTATATGGTATAATTACATCCTGGTATACATTAAAGGGAACACAATGGGATTAGAAACCTGACTGATGTACAAGAAACAAACACTGTAGATAAATTAAAATTAGATAGTCAAAAAACAAACAAAAATATAGTAAAGGAAATTAAATAAATAGTAAATATTTAGAAATTCTAAATCACAAGACCATGATTAATTTGGAAAAGATTAAAATAGCTAATCATTCAGTTAACCCTAAATATATGCATAAGTGAACTATCAGAACAAAAAATATTTAACAAATCCAACCACATTAAAGAAATATACACTGCCCCAAAAAATAAAGTTACTCAATTGGAGGACATCCTGAAATAATTTAGTGATCATTTTAAAGCTATAAATAGTAATAAATCATTAATGGACTCTCTAGAGAAAAAAAAAAATATATATATATATATATATATATATATATATATATATAAATATAAAAAATATACCATGAAAAATTTAATAGAAGATCAAATGAAGCTCATTGACAGGCCTATCTCGAATTCTGAATTAAAAGCACAAATTAATAATCAAAAGCACAAATTAATAATTAAAAGCAAAAATAATAAATTAAAAATCAACAATGCTTGTGGGAATTATGGCATTATTCCTGAACTATATAAGCTAATGCCAAAAGAAACTTTGGATATATTACTTAAAGTTTTTAAGGTAGTTAAGAACTTAGAAAATATTCCTCCCTCCTGGAAATACACTCTTATTTCCCCAAGTCTTAAATCAGATAAAGACCCTGCAAAATGTTTTGCTTATACATCAATTTATCTATTAAACATAGACTACAAATTGCTTATGTCTATCCATGCCAACAGATTAAAACAATTTCTCTCATTTCTGACTGATGATGGTCAAATTGGTTTTACTTTAAACAGAAATTCTTGCAACAATATCAAAATAATTTTAACATTAACTGATTATGCAAATAGAACAAATGAGAAGTGAACTATAATAAGTCTACATACAAATAGTGCCATTGACTTGGTTAATCGGAATTCTCTCTCACTGGTGTTAGAAGAAAGTAACTTTTCAAATAATTTTATACAATTTTCAGTCTTCTATATATTAATTCTTATACGTATGTAAAAATAAGTCCTCTTCTAAAGGAACTAAACAAGGATGCCCACTTTCACCTTTACTTTAGTTATAGAGCCATTCTCTAATTTGATAAGATCATACTCAAACATTAAGGGTATTCAGAAAGGTAAGAATCTAACTTCTAAAATTAAATTGCAGATTATATTCTTTTGACAAATTAATGTAATCATTCACTTTCATTTCTTTTTATCTTAATGGAAATCTTTCAGAAAAAAATGGTCTTACTTTTAATGAAAATAAAATGAAAATTTTACCTATAAATTATAACATAAATGATCTAGAAATAAAATGTAATAAATACATAGTCCAAGGAAAAAAAGATGTATTAGTTGGGAATAACTATTGCTGAAAACATCAATAAAACAATAGTCATCAATTATAAAATTAGCCTACCTTGTACAGAGAATCTTATAAATAAGTGGAACCAATATTTATTTGTTATGGATGAGAGACTTTTCTTAATTAAAATTATTGTCTTACCAAAAATTCTATATATTGTACAATTATCTTTAACTCCTCCTAAAGGTTTCGTAAAATAATTTAATTCTTTAATATTAAAGTTCTTGTGGTATCCTAACAAGGCTAGAATAGCTTTAAGTTATCATATTAGCGAGTGGTCCATTGATAGAACTGGTTTACCAGACTTATAAATATATTCATTATTATCTATTACCAAAATGATAGCTTTTTGATCAAATAATTTACTGCTAAATGGAAGGATTTCCAATGCAAGTTTTGAATACAATCTAACTTCCTTAAACATTGTTGTATATTAAGTGTTTTACTGTTTAGAAATCTTTTCCTGCATTGGTCCTGTATATACTCAAAATGTATATGTATTCTATTTGTGTTTCATGTGGAGATTTTCTCATTGGCTCTCCACTGAAAACGGGTTCTGTTTGGCCCGGTGAACTTTCCTGGTAAGCAAATGCAAATAAATAAAATAAATAAATAAATATTTAACTTCAAATAATTCTTTGCTCTGACTATTAAAATAATACTTCATAAATCATTATAATCAATTAGCTCTAATTACATCACTATCATAATGAATGCCATGAGAAATTTTACTCACAAGAATCCAATGTATAAAGCATGTTTTTTTTCTTACTTTTCCAAGTACTTATTCTCAAGACAATATTTCTACTCTAAATGTATCCACAATGTCTACTTTCAAGGAAAATAATCTGATATATTGGCTTCAGTTAATGAATAAGGGAAATTTATATTGTGCTCAATACATAATACATTTGATTTGGGTGAAGACTTGTGGTTGCATGTACAAATTTGTAGATAATTTGTTGAACACAAAATTAAAATTATGAAATGATCAGTAAGATATTCTGACATTAATTGAACGTTTAGCTCTTATGGTAAAACAACAATATATGGAAAAGGTCTTTTATCCAAAATTTATGAAGTAACCAAAAATAATTGGAATACAACAAAGAAACCAGAATTTCTTAATTTAAACTCATAAATAATAAATCCCCAATGATGAGGATTAAAAAAAATAATTTGCTTATCATCCACAGAAACTACTTCTTCATTTAAATGAAAATTATTTTCATGGAAGCTTTTGCATAGATCCTTTTTACTCCACACAGAATTGAATTAATATCCAAAAATAAGACAGTCTGTTGGAGATGGAAGTTAGACCTTAAAGCTGACTGGCAGCATATGTTTCTTGATTGAATACAATGTCTTCCTAAAGGCTTTATTTTCTGGCAAACTGTATTTAACTAAATTAGCAGTTCTTTTTAATACTCCAATCCAAGAGTGCGTTACAAGAGTGAAATATCTGATTCTATGGAGTATATTAAAATTGCAAGGAAAGTAATAAAAAGAAACGAAGAATTAATCTATTCCCTCATTCAATGAATTCTCGAACATTGCAACTAAAGTTTGTCAGCTGGAACTCATTACCACTAACTCGAGATCTGCAAGAATCACTTCTTCATATAATGCTTGGAAAAGATTAAAAGAACTATTAAATAAACAAAATGATTGATATTTTCATGACAATTGATAGCAGCTGTACTCCTTATATTTTTTTATTTAGTAAACACCCTTGTAAATAGTTGTTTTATGTGTTTGTTTCCTAATTGCAATATTACTTGTTTTTTATTTCTATTTTATTTATTTATTTATTTTATTTATTTCTTATGTCAAATATTACCTTTTAATTAAAATGTTACTATTTGTGTTCATGTTTAAAATGCAATAAAAATTATTTATGAAGAAAAAGCTATGAAAAGGCATATTTTGCCTATAGGCATGTTTCACAATTGATAATGAACACTTTTAATATACCCTTGTTTTATTGCTCACCCAAGGTATATTCAAATGTCCAATCTTCATGGGAAGTCCTACGGTGTCACAGGTTGAGGCCCTATTTAAAAGAATAGGCATCATCAAAGAGTTTTAGTAAGAGACATATGCAACTGTTGTAGATTCTTACTTATGAGATAGTTAGCATTTAATAGAAAAACTACACCATGTGACATAGCAAGAAGATGAGTTAATCCTTTATACTCTGAGTTTTCATAAATGGACTTTGGAAGCTACCTTTGTGATTTGTCTATCAATGGATTTATTCTGTCTTTCGTAGAATTTTCTAATAGGTTCATATGATGATACTAGGCTATTGGCCCAGAGGCCCTTATAAGCCTAGCCAAGAATTTGCTCAGGTTCCCTCAAAGTCAGCACCTGTTTCCCCTGTCCAGCAGACACACAGGTGGGATCCCAAGGGTGTATTTTCTGTTTCCCATCCAGTTGTCCAAGTTCCTTTTAAAGAGGGCTAGAGAGGTACTCTGCTTGACATAGAGAGGGAGTCTATTCCACAGATGGGTGAGTCTTTGGAAAACAAATCTATCCCGCCAACAAGTTCTACTCACAGACCAGGTTAAGGCCTTGTGTGTGGGTTGTGAGAGTGGAGTTTGACTTAGGATATGCAGCAACTCCTTTAAGGCTGGGTCTGAGATGGCCTTGTATGCCAGACACAGGTCACCTATGAGCAGTCTGTATGAAACTGAGTAGAGGGACAGGCCTTTTAGCCTATCTGTATAGGATAGGTGTTTGAGACCCTGAATTTTCCTGGTCAGGAACCTCTGTGGTCTCTCCAGCTGCTACATGTGCTTGGCAAGGTACATGGCAGGGGGCATTGTACTTGATAATGATGTCTGATAAGGGAAGAGTACAGGGATGTTATGACCTCCTTGTTCCTGGATGAAATCCCCTTATTTATGAGGTGGGCCATGTAGAAAGCCTTCCATACAATGGAGGCAATGTGGTGGTCAAAAGTCAGGTTGCTATCAACCTGGGTGGCTATGCCCTTCACAACTGATTGTGTGCTTAATACATTGTTATTAATATGTTAATTAGTAGGGATGCCATTTACCCCAGAGGGGATAATGATGCATCTCTTGGCATTCAATTTGAGGCCATGCTTCTGGCACCAGTCATTAGTTTGGGTAAGCCCCTCTTGAAGGATGTTCACATCACTAGGGGAGTTTAAGACAGTACCCAGTTTACAGTCATCTGCAAACCTGGTCAGCCACAGACCAGTGGTTTTGGCTTGCACCTCAGATTCTTTTTTTGGCAGAAGGGGTGAGATATTGACCCAGTTGTGCTAATCCTTTTATGACCCTTTTCTTAGAAGACGTATTTATTTACTTAGGAGAGCAAAGGATGAGTTTTAAAAATGTTTACACAGAGTGACTTTAAATAAATATGGTATTAAGTACAGATGCAAATGTCAAAACTACTATAACTGAGCACATGAATTTCATTTATGTGAAAAATTATAAGCTTTTGATGAAGCTTGTTAGAAAGCCATCATCCAGGAACATCTTTCTTTCAGCTACCATGTATACTTTTCACACTTACTGAAGTCTCTCCTCTAAGGAGAGTTTTTGAAACTACATTGGATCTGTACGGAAGGTGATTCTGAATGTGCAGCAACAAAAACATGGCAAAGGTTAAGTAAAAGGGTATATGCATTTAGTAGCCTTGCTTCATCTTTACAGTGTGTGCGCTCTTTGACAGATGGTGCTGTTAAGTAATAGGGTATATGCATTTAGTAGTCTTACTTCATCTTTACAGTGTGTGCTCTTTGAGAGATGGTGATATTAAGTAATAGGGTCTATGCATTTAGTAGCCTTGCTTCATCTTTACAGCGTGTGTGCTCTTTGAGAGATGGTGCTATTAAGTAACAGGGTCTATGCATTTAGTAGCCTTGCTTCATCTTTACAGCATGTGTGCTCTTTGAGAGATGGTGCTATTAAGTAATAGGGTCTATGCATACAGTAGCCTTGCTTCATCTTTACAGCATGTGTGCTCTTTGAGAGATGGTGCTATTAAGTAATAGGGTCTATGCATTTAGTAGCCTTGCTTCATCTTTACAGTATATGTGCTCTTTGAGAGATGGTGCTATTAAGTAATAGGGTTATGCATTTAGTAGCCTTGCTTCATCTTTACAGCATGTGTGCTCTTTGAGAGATGGTGCTATTAAGTAATAGGGTTATGCATTTAGTAGCCTTGCTTCATCTTTACAGCATGTGTGCTCTTTGAGAGATGGTGCTATTAAGTAATAGGGTCTATGCATTTAGTAGCCTTGCTTCATCTTTACAGCATGTGTGCTCTTTGAGAGATGGTGCTATTAAGTAATAGGGTCTATGCATTTAGTAGCCTTGCTTCATCTTTACAGCATGTGTGCTCTTTGAGAGATGGTGCTATTAAGTAATAGGGTCTATGCATTTAGTAGCCTTGCTTCATCTTTACAGCATGTGTGCTCTTTGAGAGATGGTGCTATTAAGTAATAGGGTTATGCATACAGTAGCCTTGCTTCATCTTTACAGTGTGTGTGCTCTTTGAGAGATGGTGCTATTAAGTAATAGGGTCTATGCATTTAGTAGTCTTGCTTCATCTTTACAGTGTGTGTGCTCTTTGAGAGATGGTGCTATTAAGTAATAGGATTATGCATTTAGTAGCCTTGCTTCATCTTTACAGCATGTGTGCTCTTTGAGAGATGGTGCTATTAAGTAATAGGGTCTATGCATTTAGTAGTCTTGCTTCATCTTTACAGCGTGTGTGCTCTTTGAGAGATGGTGCTATTAAGTAATAGGATTATACATTTAGTAGCCTTGCTTCATCTTTACAGCATGTGTGCTCTTTGAGAGATGGTGCTATTAAGTAATAGGGTCTATGCATTTAGAAGTCTTGCTTCATCTTTACAGCGTGTGTGCTCTTTGAGAGATGGTGCTATTAAGTAATAGGGTCTATGCATTTAGTAGCCTTGCTTCATCTTTACAGCATGTGTGCTCTTTGAGAGATGGTGCTATTAAGTAATAGGGTCTATGCATACAGTAGCCTTGCTTCATCTTTACAGCATGTGTGCTCTTTGAGAGATGGTGCTATTAAGTAATAGGGTTATGCATTTAGTAGCCTTGCTTCATCTTTACAGTGTGTGTGCTCTTTGAGAGATGGTGCTATTAAGTAATAGGGTCTATGCATTTAGTAGTCTTGCTTCATCTTTACAGCGTGTGTGCTCTTTGAGAGATGGTGCTATTAAGTAATAGGATTATGCATTTAGTAGCCTTGCTTCATCTTTACAGCATGTGTGCTCTTTGAGAGATGGTGCTATTAAGTAATAGGGTCTATGCATTTAGTAGTCTTGCTTCATCTTTACAGCGTGTGTGCTCTTTGAGAGATGGTGCTATTAAGTAATAGGGTTATGCATTTAGTAGCCTTGCTTCATTTTTACAGCGTGTGTGCTCTTTGAGAGATGGTGCTATTAAGTAATAGGGTCTATGCATTTAGTAGCCTTGCTTCATCTTTACAGCATGTGTGCTCTTTGACAGATGGTGCTATTAAGTAATAGGGTTATGCATTTAGTAGCCTTGCTTTATCTTTACAGCATGTGTGCTCTTTGAGAGATGGTGCTATTAAGTAATAGGGTTATGAATTTGCAGCCTTGCTTCATCTTTACAGCATGTGTGCTCTTTGAGAGATGGTGCTATTAAGTAATAGGGTTATGCATTTAGTAGCCTTGCTTCATCTTTACAGCATGTGTGCTCTTTGAGAGATGGTGCTATTAAGTAATAGGGTCTATGCATTTAGTAGCCTTGCTTCATCTTTACAGCATGTGTGCTCTTTGAGAGATGGTGCTATTAAGTAATAGGGTTATGAATTTGCAGCCTTGCTTCATCTTTACAGCATGTGTGCTCTTTGAGAGATGGTGCTATTAAGTAATAGGGTTATGCATTTAGTAGCCTTGCTTCATCTTTACAGCATGTGTGCTCTTTGAGAGATGGTGCTATTAAGTAATAGGGTCTATGCATTTAGTAGCCTTGCTTCATCTTTACAGCGTGTGTGCTCTTTGAGAGATGGTGCTATTAAGTAATAGGGTCTATGCATTTAGTAGCCTTGCTTCATCTTTACAGCATGTGTGCTCTTTGAGAGATGGTGCTATTAAGTAATAGGGTTATGCATACAGTAGCCTTGCTTCATCTTTACAGCGTGTGTGCTCTTTGAGAGATGGTGCTATTAAGTAATAGGGTCTATGCATTTAGTAGTCTTGCTTCATCTTTACAGTGTGTGTGCTCTTTGAGAGATGGTGCTATTAAGTAATAGGATTATGCATTTAGTAGCCTTGCTTTATCTTTACAGCATGTGTGCTCTTTGAGAGATGGTGCTATTAAGTAATAGGGTCTATGCATTTAGTAGTCTTGCTTCATCTTTACAGCGTGTGTGCTCTTTGAGAGATGGTGCTATTAAGTAATAGGATTATGCATTTAGTAGCCTTGCTTCATCATTACAGCGTGTGTGCTCTTTGAGAGATGGTGCTATTAAGTAATAAGGTCTATGCATTTAGTAGTCTTACTTCATCTTTACAGCGTGTGTGCTCTTTGAGAGATGGTGCTATTAAGTAATAGGGTCTATGCATTTAGTAGCCTTGCTTCATCTTTACAGCATGTGTGCTCTTTGAGAGATGGTGCTATTAAGTAATAGGGTCTATGCATACAGTAGCCTTGCTTCATCTTTACAGCATGTGTGCTCTTTGAGAGATGGTGCTATTAAGTAATAGGGTTATGCATTTAGTAGCCTTGCTTCATCTTTACAGCATGTGTGCTGTTAATGGTCAGAGTAAAACAAAGTGAGAGAAGGAAGTCAAAAGGTGTTAAGGAAATAAACCAGGATGTGCATTTCATTACTAGATATGCCCCTTTTGTGGAGGGTGACCCTGAGTCATTAAGAAACACAAGAGGTATCGATTGCTGTTTGGAAAGATTTTTTTCAAAAATCTCTTCTGACTCCCTCTTGGACTGTTTGGTCTGATCAAGTATTGCCCTCAAATCAGAAAGTAATGACCTTCTTTGCCACTGTCAGGACTTTGCTGAAATGCGTTTTGCTAATGTTAGAGTTATAACTTCCAGTATTGAAGGTTGCTTTCATATGGTAGCAGATTATTGTTGCATTAGATGTCCGTGCAGTAAGTATTACATGAGTAAGCAAATTTTAGAGCATCAGGAGGCTAACAACATATAATTAGTGCACATATGATAACTCATGTAGTTAGTACTGATGAGAAACCCCCCGTAGTTATTACACATCTGAAGACTATTGTAATAACTGCTAGTTAGTAGTAATGTAATAACCACTGCAGTTATAATGTGGACAGTCCTGTAGTTAGCATACATGTGATTGCTCATTTAGTTAGTAGTCACATGATAATTCCTGTAGTTAGTACTCATGAGATAACCCTAGTAATTATTACACACATGAAGATTATTGTGGTTATTATACATTTAATAACTCCTCTAAGCTAGTATTCACATAATAATCCCTGTAGTTAGTACTCATGTAATAATCTCTGTAGTTATAACAAGAAGACTCTTGTAGTTACTATACATGTAATTCCTCATTTAGTGAGTAGTCACATAATAACTCCTGAAGCTATGACCCTTGTGATAATCCTGCAGTTAGCAGTCATGTGATAATGCTTGTAGTAAGTATTTATATAATAACTTTGGAGGTTAGTTCTACTTTGGAGATAGTAAACCAGTATCAGCAGAGTCTGGTGAGTTCTCTGCGATGGATATTTCAAATGGAGTCTGGTCAATTCTCGTCTCTGATGTTGCTCAGTAAATGTCTGCATTTACATTTGGGTGAAAAGCATTACAACACAGCATTACTCAGCAATTACACAGCATTACTGAGCAGTTTGCAGTATAACAACATTATTCAGCAGTTTGCAGTACAGCACAGCATTACTCAACAGTTTTCAGTACAACCCAACATTACTCAGCAGTTTGCAGTATAAAACAGCACTACTCAGCAGTTGCATAGCATTACTCAGCAGTTTGCAATATAAAGTACAGTTGTGTACACTTACCATAAATGTAGATGTTTGAGTGTATTCACTGTTGCAGTCATTACATTTGGGTAATCCTGCTGGCAGGCTGCCCTCAGCCAGCCTGAATTCCAAAGTCTTGGGTTCTACGTCAGTTGCTGTCACCCCTTCCCTGACGTCAGGTCGTCAGGGGTATAACATAAGCAGCTGATGCCATTTTCTTCAGTTTTTCTTGCTCCAGATGTCAGGTGCCCCCTAAAAGGGTAGGCAGAATTTATAAATATATAAAAATACATGCACCAATATAAGCTTTACCTTCATCTACAAGCAAATACACCACACAGGTTGTATGAATCAGAGAAGGAAAGATAGGTTCCATCAGAAGAAAAGGGGGGGGTGGTGAGTGGGTAACCTGGACTGCAACAGTGAATACACTCGAACATCTACATTTATGGTAAGTGTACACAACTGTAGTATGTTCTTCGTGTTTCAGTGTCGCAGTCATTATATTTGGGTAGAGTCCCAAAGCTATGACTGGGAGGCTGGTGCTAAACAGCATTAGGAGCAGCTGTGAGGCCCTGCAGAACTGCAGTGGCAAAGCCTGAGCTGGATATAGAGCAGAGTGGCAGATGATAGTGCTTTGTAAAGGTGTGCACTGAACTCCAAGTAGCAGACTCTAAAATGTCTTTGGTTGGTACTCCCCTGAGGAAGGCTGCTGAAGTGGCTGCAGCTCTGGTTGAATGTGGCCTAATGCCCTTAGGCACTGAATTGCCATGCTGTGAATAGCAGAAACGAATGCAGTGGCCTATCCACTTTGAAATGGTCTGCTTTGAGATAGCCTTTCCTTGTGATCCTGCAGCATATACCACTAGTAATTGCTCTGTCTTCCTGAAAACTTTGGTTCTGTCCAAGCAGAATGTAAGCTGTCTGTGTATGTCCAAAGAATGCAGAATTCTCTCCCCCTTGTTCTGTAGATTTGGATAAAAAGTTGGCAGATGAACAGTTTGGTTAAGAGCCACACTGGACACCACCTTAGGCATAAATGTTGGGTTTGTCCTCAGAGAAACCCTGTCTGGATAAAAAGTAATAAAAGGTTCCACAGCCATGAGTGCCTGCAACTCTGAAACATGTCTTGCAGAAGTTATTGCTAGGAGCAGCACTGTTTTCCAAGATTGTTGTTGTTGTTGCTGTGTCTTTCAGCTTTTCCTGGTTAAGCGTCGCCACAGCGAAACTCCGGTCCACTAATGATTGGCAGTAGATTTTTACGTGCTGAGTTGCCAGATCTGACGCACAACCTTCAACGAAGGTACGCCCATTCACGCATGTCTCCACACAGAAGATGCTTTAGCTGAGAATCTAACAGGACAACGGTCTTACTGTGAGGTGACAATGCTACCGCAGCACCACCACCACAGTTTTCCAATATAAAAACTTTATATCCGCAGTAGCAGCTGGCTCAAAAGGAGGCAGGGTGAGTTTTTCCAAGATATAGTTGAGGTCCCATGCAGGTATTGGTGATCTCCTTGGAGGCCTTAAAATTTTGGCTCCTCTGAGGTACTGCCTTAACAAAGGATGAGAAAAGATTGGTGGTTCTGTATTGTAATGAGCCGAAATGGCAGAGGCATGAATTTTAATTGATGAAAAAGATAGGCGTTTGTCCAGCATCTCAGTTAAGTATTGCAAAATCTGAGGAATATTTGGTACAGCTGAATCAGTTCCTTGTGCCTGGTTCCAAGCAAAGAATCTCTTCCATTTTCCAGCATAAGATTTTCTAGTACTAGGCCTTCTAGCTTCCAAAATGACATCCATCACAGCTTTACTGAGAGGCGTGTTTTGTATGACTACATTATCCGCCCTGCTGCCAGGTTTAAGGTCCTCAGTTGGCTGTGCAGGATTTGATTGTTTTGCTGGGACAGCAGATGAGGTATTTGAGGTAAGGTCCAAGCTGGGCATTGCTACAAGTTCCTTAGGATTGGATACCAGTACTGGTGGGGCCAGTCTGGGGCAATCAGTATCAACTTTGGCTTCTCCTGTCTGACCTTTAGGAGTACCTTGGGGAGGAGAAGCAGTGGCGGAAAGGCATATACTGATAGGTTTTTCCAGCTGAAAGATAAGGCATCCGCTTTCCATGCTTGTCTGTGATAAGTCCTTGTGCAGAATCGTTTTAGTTGGTAGTTGTGAGGGGAGGCAAACAGATCTAAGTCCGAGCATCCCCATTTCCTTGTTATTGTGTTGAAGACTTGTGGATCCAGCTGCCACTCGTGGGGATCCATGAGGTTTCTGCTTAGTTCGTCTGCCAGAGTATTTACCTTTCCTGGCAGGAATTGTGCCTGCAGATGCACTTGGCAAGTCAATGCTGTGTTCCACAAGGTCATGGCTAGTCTGCAAAGGGGGTAAGAATGTGTGCTCCCCTGCCTGTTTATATACCACATGACTGTGGTGTTGTCTGTCTTTATCAGTAGTTGTCCCGGATGAAGTAGGTCCTTGAAGGCTGTCAGGGCATTTTGAACAGCTAGCATCTCTTTTTGATTGATATGTAGATGCATTTGGTTTGAGGACCATGTGCCCTGAATGCATCTTCCTGCCATGTGGGCCCCCCAGGCATAATCTGATGCACCCGTTGTTAGTGTCTGCCTGGCTGGGGGTAATGTGAATGGTTGTCACTTGTTCTGGTGACAAGCCTTCGCCCACCATTGAATCTCCTGTTGCAGGCAGGGAATGAGAGTAATCATTGTTTCCAGGCTGTGGCAATGTTGAATCCAAACACTTTTTAGGTACCACTGAAGCTTCCTCATATGCAGTCTTGCATATGGAATTAGTATGATGCATGATGCCATGAAGCCCAAAGCCTGCAGAATTATTCTTGCAGATAACTGGGCCTTTGTTGCCAACATTTTGAAATAGGTAGTCATTTGCCTTTGTTTGTCTGGAGTGGGATAAGTCATCTGGGCAGTTGGATTTAAGCTTGCACCCAGGAATATTATCTCTTGAGAGGGTACTAGTTTTGATTTCTTTTCGTTGACTGTGTACCCTAGGCATGTTAGAAGTCTTTTCACAAATGCCAGATGTTGTAGAAGAATGTCATTGTTCTCTGTTTGAATTAAACAGTCGTCCAATAAGGATATATTTGTAGTCCTCTGTCTGCAGAATGCAATTACTGGTGCCAGGTACTTTGTAAAGACCCTGGGAGCAGTAGATAAGCCAAAGGGCAGTGCAGAGAATTGGTAATGCATTGTGCCAGCCTTGAATCTGAGGTATCTTCTGCATGATTGTCTGATTGGGACATGCAGGTATGCCTCTTTTAGGTCTAAAGTTACAAGCCAAGTATTCTTGCCCAGCATGGGCAGAAGCTGCTGCAACGTCAACATTTTGAATTTTGGTATATCCAGGAATGTGTTCAGAATAGATAGGTCCAGCATTGGTCTCCAGGCTTTGTCCTTTCTCGGTACCAAGAACAGTCTTGAGCAAAATCCTTGTCCACGCTCTTGCTCTGTACTTGTTGAATGGCCCCCATAGCCATGAGGGATGAGACTTGTTTTTGTGCCTCTGCCCCTTGATTTTTTGGCAGATCTGGCCAACTGTTTGCCTTTGGCAGGGTATGGAAATGGAACTTGTAGCCTTGTGACACTATATTTAGAACTCACTTGTCCTGGGTTATAAAGTGCCAATTTTGAGAAAAAAGTGCTAATTTTCCCCCTAAGGGTGCTGCCAGGAGATAAGTGCTTGGTGCAGGCAGGAGGAAGTCATTGGGACGGTTTCCTGTATGGTTGTGATTTGTCTTCTCCAACTTTGGAGATAGAAGCACCCATTGCTTTGACCTGTATGAACCTTGCGCCTGGGATCTGCCTCTAGGGCGTCTGGATCTGCCCCTTTGAGGTCCGTCTGACACAGGAAAGGACCAATTCTTTGTAGGCCAGTGTCTACTAAACCTAGGTGGCTGTACTTGTAAAAAATCATTGACAGTTTGCATAGATTTAGCTTTGTCCTCCATTTTCTTTAACACCTTTTCTGCCTTAACACCAAACAAAGCATCATGCTATAAAGGTGCATCTAATAATTTTACTTTGACATGATCAGGCAGATTTTGTTCCTTTAACCAAGCATGCCTCCTAATTACAGAACCCGTAACTGCGGCCCTGCAGGAGGCCTTCAAAGAATCAAAACCACATTGCAAGGTATGCTTTCCAACTTGTTCAGCTGCATGCAATAAATCCTGCATTTCCTTGTTTTCTGCACATGCACAGTTTAACAACATTTTCTGTTTAAGCAATGTCATGACATGTTGCTGATATTTGAGCATATGAAACTGACAGTTTAAGGCCCTTATAGCCAAGGTAGCAGATGTGTAAACCTTTTTCCCCCATCTATCCAGTGCCCTAGATTCTCTGTCAAAGGAGGCAGGGTTTTTGGCAGCAGAAGCCTTAACTCCTTTGGGACCCTGTAAAATAGTTTCTGGGTCTGCAGCAGGGATTTTAAAAAGGAATTTATGAGAGTCAGAAACCCTGTAGTATTTGTCAGGCTTAACAGGAGCTGGAGGTAAGGAGTCAAGGATCAGACTACACTATGAAAACACATCATCTACAATGTCTAACACAGATGGAATGGCTAGAGGCCTGTGCTGAGGTAGTAAAAGGAAGTCCCTGAGCCTCTTTTTAGATTCTGAAAAATCTTGGTTCTCCCAGTGGAAATGCTCCCTCATGGTTTGCAAGGTTTCCCCAAAAGAATAGTCCTCTGGAGGAGAAGCTGAAGGTATAGATTCTTCAGCATCAGAATCCTCATAGGTGGGAAGAGAATATTCCTGATCAGAAGAGGAGTCAGAAGAAACAGAAACCTGATCTAAAGATTCATAGTCTGTCTCTTGCCTAGGCCTCTTATCAGGAGGGGGATGGGAACCTCTGATCAAGGTAATCAAGTCTTCGGCCATTTTGAGCATCTGTTTTTTGGGCATAGAGGCCTGACCATGTGGCTCTTGAGTTTATTTCTTTGCTTTAGTACGTGCTTTAGTCTTTGCCTTTGAAGCTGAAGTCAGTTTAATGTAAAGATGTTTAGGTCTGAATACACCCTCAGAAGCCGGTGCCTGCTCAGCGGCTCCGGACCCATCTGAGGGAATAGTGTCCAGGGCTCCAATACCTTGAGTTTCCAGCGGCATAGCTGACTCCACGTGGGAGTCGGTAGTGGCCTGCGACTCCAAAGTAGCGGGCGTCAGGAGCTGCGAAAGCGCCTCACTGAGAACCGGCGAACCAGCGACTGGCTTAGGAGAAGCTTCGTCATCGGTTTTGGGCCTCGGTTGTTTCTCTCTCTCCCCTCTTTGCATTTTTTGTGAACTCCGGATGTCGGATGGCTATCCAACGACATTTATGGATAATTAAACCGGCGTCCAAAATAGTTTAAAGCAAAATCATACTGACGCTTAATAGTGCGTTGGTTAAATCTAGCACAAAACCAACAACCAGAAACGTTATGATCAGGGCCTAGGCAAGGAATACAGTAAGAATGAAAGTCCTTATGAGGTATTTGCTTTCCACAAGAAATACAATTATTTACTTTTTCTGACATGGGTCTGGAGCAAGAAAAAAGCTTCCCAAACGGGGTACTTAGCTTTATTGAAGACTTCGGATCTGAAACTCGAACACGAAAATCTCAGGAGTCGGCCGACAGGCACTTGCAAACTGCTTCTACTTCAGGCACCACGCGGCAAGAAAGACAGGAGTAAATGGCGTCGGCTGCTTATTTTATACCCCTGACGACCTGACGTCAGGGAAGGGGTGACAGCAACCAACGCAGGACCCAAGACTTTGGAATTCAGGCTGACTGAGGGCAACCTGCCAGCAGGATTACCCAAATGTAATGACTGCAAAAGTGAAACACGAAGAACATCACAGCATTACTCAGCAGTTACACAGCATTACTCAGCAGTTACGCAGCATTACTCAGCAGTACAATACAGTATTACTCAGCAGTATAACAGCATTACTCAGCAGTACAACACAGCATTACTCAGCAGTACAATACAGTATTACTCAGCAGTACAATACAGTATTACTCAGCAGTATAACAGCATTACTCAGCAGTATAACAGCATTACTCAGCAGTACAACACAGCATTACTCAGCAGTACAACACAGCATTACTCAGCAGTACAATACAGTATTACTCAGCAGTATAACAGCATTACTCAGCAGTATAACAGCATTACTCAGCAGTACAACACAGCATTACTCAGCAGTACAATACAGTATTACTCAGCAGTTACGCAGCATTACTCAGCAGTTACGCAGCATTACTCAGCAGTACAATGCAGTATTACTCAGCAGTTACGCAGCATTACTCAGCAGTTACACAGCATTACTCAGCAGTATAACACAGCATCACTCAGCAGTTACGCAGCATTACTCAGCAGTTACACAGCATTACTCAGCAGTACAACACAGTATTACTCAGCAGTATAACAGCATTACTCAGCAGTATAACAGCATTACTCAGCAGTACAATACAGTATTACTCAGCAGTCTCCTCCTCCATCTTCTTAACACCGTTTCACAAAGTATATCAGGTTTCAGCAGGTGCTCAATATCTCTAAAATGTAGCTTAGCATACGGACTCCAGTTTAGCCCGATCTGGGGGATGACAACACAGAAGCTGATTTAAAGAACATGTCTGAAATAATAGGATCCATAGAAAACCTACACTGCTACAAAATTTAAATTATTGGCAGCAGTACTGAATGTATATATAACTGAGTATTTTCTTGGGCAAGATGGAAGCAATGTCCAAGCTACCTATTTCAGTGATAAACAGCATCAAGGCAGTTGCTAGAAATGATCTCAATTTCTGCAGAACTTTTTTTTACTGAGACTTACTGTTAGGTGGCTAGACCACTGCAAGTTGTTAAAGGAAGACACTATTCAGGAAGTTTACGAACAGCAATAGCATTTGGACTTGGAGTTACCGGAAATACATTTGTAGGAGAACAAACACACTTAAGGAAGAACATTTGGAGACTTAAAAATGAGTAAATAACTATTCTGATTCAATCCAGTTGGTAGAAAGGATTTTGTTTTAGAAATAAATGTAAATAGTCTCCATTTTTCTTAAGTACTACTCCAAAGAAGTGCAAATAATAGGCTGCCTTCAGCAGTGCATTTCTCTAAGATCATGGATGAAACAGAGAAAGCTATGGATAATTATGCTGTAAAATAGAGCTGCAACAAACTGGGCAGTGATGAAAACAGAATATTTCACAGGATATAATCACAATAGTAACCAGCAATATCATTCTTCTATTAAACGTCTTCCTTCAGGGAAAGTAGTGTGAATATACAAAGACTAACAATAAGGATTTTGGCTTTACCGGACAGAAACATTTGTGCCATTGAAGAGCAGTATCAACCCAAGTTATCACATGTAATTCAGTTTAAAGGTACTGGAGAATAAGATTTATGGATCGATTCATACAATGAAAATGAACATGCAAATGTAATATCTGAATATACATTATATTAATAGTGGCAGAATAACAGACAATGAATAGCACATCATATATTTTTCCACTATTAATGTAACGTATATTCAGATATTACATTTGTAGTCAAATGTAGGGCTATTTATTCATGTGACATTTTAGGAAAATAAATGATTCAAAAAAAGAACAGGTCAAAAACTGTTTTAAGCAACTCAATTATAAAACATTTTAATGTTAAAAATAATTATAAAGTGTTTTAATGTTCAAAAAGATTAAACAGAAATTA
Source organism: Protopterus annectens (assembly GCF_019279795.1). Classification (NCBI taxonomy): domain Eukaryota; kingdom Metazoa; phylum Chordata; order Ceratodontiformes; family Protopteridae; genus Protopterus; species Protopterus annectens. Next base: position 958,887,498 of record NC_056728.1, read on the forward strand.
CACTCTACTGCTGTCAGTCATTAGTCGTAGCTCACAGATGTTTTTAAGCAACAATCAAAAAGCCAACAAGTAACTAAAAGAACCTAATGAGGTTGAAAAAGTGCAAAAGAGGTGTTCATTATGTACAAGGTGGAAAAGGCAATCACACTGATGAACAAAAATGTTGCAACAAGTGATCCTTAAATGAGGCTGAGTTTCTCAGAAGATGACAAAAAGTACAGTTGTGTACACTTACCATAAATGTAGATGTTCGAGTGTATTCACTGTTGCAGTCATTACATTTGGGTTATCTGCTTGCAGTATCCCTCAGTCGGCCTGATTAACAAAGTCTTGGGTCCTACGTTTGTTGCTGTCTCATCTTCCAAGATGTCAGGTAGTTAGGGGTATAAAGCATGCAGCTGACGCCATTACATCAGTTTTTCTTGCCCCAGATGTCAGGTGCCCCCATAATGGGAAGCAATTGTTTACAAGGTTACACCAACAAAAAGCAAATACAGCAGAAAGCGTAAATACAGTAAACAAGAGGAAAGGTATAGCCAATAGAAGTCAGGGGGCTGGAGAGAGGGTAACCAGGACTGCAACAGTGAATACACTCGAATATCTACATTTTTGGTAAGTGTACACAACTGTATTATGTTCTTCATGTTTCACTGTTGCAGTCATTACATTTGGGTAGATTCCCAAAGCTAAGGAAGGGAGGAGGCAATTAGAGAGCATTAGGACCAGCTATTAGGTCCAGCAAGACTACAGTGGCAAAACCAGCTCTGGATTTAGAAAAGACTGGCAAGTGGTAATGCTTGGTGAAGGTATGTACAGAACTCCAGGTAGCAGCTTCTAGGATGTCCCTGGTACACCTCTGAGAAAGGCTGTAAAAGTAGATGCAGCCCTGGTGGAATGGGATCTTATCCCCTGCGGGGTAGGTTTTCCATGGTGCTTACAGCAGAAATGAATGCAATGGCCTATCTACTTAGCAATGGTTTGCTTTGAAGTGGGCTTCCCCTATGCCCCTGCAGCAAAGGCACCTGTTCAGATTTCCTGAGAGGCTTAGTCCTGTCCAAATAAAATCTAAGTTGTCTGTGCACGTCCAAAGAGTGCAGTATTCATTCTCCTTTGTTCTGTGGATTAGAAAAGAAGGTTGGCAAATGAATGGACTGATTAAGGGCCACACTGGATACCTCCTTGGGCATAAAGGAAGGATTGGCCCTGAGGGACACCCTGTCCGCATGAAAGATGATGAAGGGCTGCACTGCCATGAGGGCCTGTAATTCAACACCCTTCTTGCTGAAGTGATGGCTAGAAGGAAGGCTGTTTCCCAAATAAGGAATTTCAACTATGCAGTTACAACTGGCTCTAAAGGAGGTAGAGTGAGATTTTCCAATACAAAGTTAAGGTCCCAGGCTGGAGTAGGGGCTCTCCTGGGTGGTCTTAAATTTTTGGCCCCTCTGAGGAATTGTTTCAGCAGGGGGTGAGAGAAGAGGGGTGGCTCAGTATTATAATGTGCTGAAATGGCTGAGGCATGAATTTTAACAGAAGAGAAGGAAAGGCCCTTGTGAACCATCTCTGTTAAGTATTGAAGAATATGCGGTAAACTGGGCACTGTTGTGCCCATCCCCTGAGTCTGGCTCCAGGAACAGAATCTTTTCCACTTTTCAGCATAAGATTTTCTAGTACTATTCCTCTTTGCCTCCAGGATGACATCCAGCACCTGCTTGCTGAGGGGTGGTATTGGAGAACTCAGGTAATTAGCCAGACTGCCAGGTTCAGGGTTTGAAGCTGGGGGTGCAGAATCTGGCCCTCCTGCTCGGACAGGTGAGGAAGGTGCCATGGTTCCAACAGTGACATACTGCGCAAGAGGGGGTACCAGTGTTGCATGGCTAGTCTGGTGCAATGAGTATTGCCCTTGGTTTGTCCTGTTTGATCTTTAGTAGAACTTTCGAGAGGAGAGGCAGAGGGGGAAAGGCATAAAATGAGAGGTTTTCCCAGGTGAAGGACAGGGCATCCACTTTCCAAGCTTGTCTGTGGGGGAGTCCTTGTGCAGAATTTGTCCAATTGGTAGTTCTGAGGGGAAACAAACAGGTCTATATCTGGGCTGCAACTAATTACATAAGCAACTCAGCCCAATGAACCAAAACCTGTAAAAACAGGACAAGGTCCGGGGGACGGAGGGTGGGAAGGTTGCAGAAAAATTAAGTATAACTACTCAGATGGAACGTAATGGTGAGTGCATAACTTCTTTATCTGAAGTAGTTAACTTCATTTTATCTGCAACCTGTGGGACAGAGTCCCCAGCTACTCCAAACCTGGGAGGCCCTTATGGAAGGATATTCCTGAGCACCACAGAGCCAAAGGATGCTCTACCCCTAGAAATCAGATCTAATTTTTAATGGGAAATGAAGGTATGTGAATTGGCCCAGGTCACTGCTGCACAAATGTCATCCAAAGGAACCCTAGACCAAAAAGCAGCAGAAGTCACCACGGACCTGGTAGAGTGAGCTTCAACAATACCAGGAGGAGATAAACCTTTCGCTTTGTAGGCATACGAAATGCAAAGAGTGATTCATCTGGCCAAAGAAACTTTAGAAATAGCTTTTCCCAGAAAAGCTTTGGAAAAGGAAACAAAAAACTGGTCAGTCTTGCGGAATAATTTTGTTCTATGACGATAGAAGCAAAGTTGTCTAACAAATTAAGTTTGTATTCACCTTTATTTTGAAAACTAGGGAAGAAGACAGGCAGATTAATGGACTGGTTTATGTTTGCTTCAGATGCCACTTTGGGTAAGAAGGAAGGATTGGTACAGAGAGACCCTATCCTTATGGAAGACCAAATAAGGAGGCACGGCAGATGGAGCTTGAAGCTCAGAAACCCTCCTAGCAGATGTAATGGCGACTAGAAAAGCTGTCTTCCAGGATAAAAATTTCAAATCCACCGAAGCTGCAGGTTCAAACGGAGGAGCCACCAATGCCTGTAAGACAAAGGTAAGGTCCCAAGGAGGCAATGAATACTTGACAGGAGGACATAACAGAAAAGTGCCTTTAAGAAAAGCCTTACACAGCCTAGAGGAGGCTAAGGCAATGTTGTCTTCACCAACATGAACATTAGAAATGGTTGCCAATTGTACTTTCACTGTGGAGGAGCTAGCTCCTTGCTGAAAAATGCCAGACAAGAAATCCAACACTTCTGGAACAGAGGCTGTAAAGGGATCCAATTTTGTCTGAGGCCCAAATGGAAAAATGCTTCCATTTACTGCGATAAAGTTTCCTAGTGGAGTCTTTAAGAGAAGCCACCAGAATGGATTTTACCGGGGATGAAAGACCAGGAGTCCTGGCAATCAACGGAACTGGAGCAACTAAGCTGTCAGCTTGAGGCTGCCCAGGTCAGGCGGATGGGCACCCTACGGATGGGAGATTAGATCCGGGCAGGTATCCAGAACCCACGGAGGAGCTAAGAGATGAGACCAAAGGAATGGGAACCAAATCTGACGAGGCCAGAATGGGACAATGAGGATAACTTTGCACAGCAGTTGGAAAGCTTTCTGAAGAAACTTCGGAATGAGTGGCAATGGTGGATAAGCATACAGAAGCCCAGGGGGCCAAGCATGGACTAAAGCACCTCTGGGGACTTCCCCTGGTGAGGGAATCAGAGCGAAGAACTCGCTGCACTTCGCGTTGGAAGGATATGCGAAGAGATCGCAGCAAGGCTGACCCCATGCAAGGAAGATATCTCCGCAACTGACTGTTTCAGAGACCACTTGTACGGCATCAGAACAGCCCGATTCAAACTGTCCGCTAAAATGTTGGAGCACCCCGGGATGTGCGTTGCTATCAGAAACAGACTGCTGGAGATCGCCCATTCCCACACTCTCATGGCCTCATCACATAGGGGGATAGGATCTGGTTCCCCCCTGTTTGTTGATATAACAGACAACCGACATGTTGTCTGACTGAATTGCAATCAATCCGAGAGGAAGTACAGTGTGAAAGGCTTCCAACGCTAAAAGCACTGCCCTCATCTCTAGAACATTTATGTGCAACTTGGTCTCGGACTGTCCTTCCCAAACAGTGCCCCCCCCACCCGAGTTGGGACGCATCCGTGGTCACTGTGGTTTGGACTGGAGATGACGCGAAGGGGCGTCCTTCTAATATCTCCAGTGAATTTAACCACCAAAGAAGGGACGTCCTGCAGACGTGGCTGATCCTGAATGGAATTTCCATGGGCAGGTCTAGCCAAGACCACTGAACAGCCAGAGTCCATTGAAGAACCTGCATATGAAGGCGCACACAAGGGACAATCGATATGGAGGCAGCCATGGAGCCCAGTGCCCGGAGAACCTCACTCGCCTTTGGAGACTTGAAGTTTGCTATGTGGCACCTGAGGTGTAAGATCCTGTCTGGAGTTAAGAATACCTTCATCTGCAAGGTGTCTAGCCGTGCCCCAGTGAAGTCTAGAACTTGTACTGGTTGCAACTGGGATTTCTGAATATTGACTCTAATTCCCAATAGATCTGCCAACTGAATGAAGTAATCTCAGGCCAGACAAAGGTGATGTTTGTTGGGCACAGCGAAGAGCCAGTCGTCCAGATAAGGACATACCTGAATAACCTGAAGCCTCAGGTGAGCCGCTACAACTGCCATTACCTTGGTGAACACTCTGGGGCCTGTGTTGAGACCGAAGCGTAGGGCTCTGAACTGAAAATGACTGGCTCACAGCCGGAAATGCAGAAACCTCCTGGAGCTTCTGTGGATCTTGATGTGGTAGTAAGCATCCTGGAGGTCTAACGAGCACATCCAGTCACACTCTCGGAGATAAGGTAGAATGGACTGTAGGGTGACCATCCGGAATTTCTGTTTGGCTACAGACAGGTTCAACTCTGACAAGTCTAGAATGGGCCTGAGGTCCTCCGTCTTTTTTGGCACTAAAAAGAACCTTGAGTAGAAACCTGATCTGGACTGATCGGGGAGGACCTGCTCGATGGCTCGTTTGAGAAGCAGCTTTGAAACTTCTAGAGCTGCGGCCTCCCTGAGAGTGGGTGGAACATCCTGGAGGTGTTTTGGAATATTTGGAGGGGCAACAAATAAAATAGTGTAACCTCTGGATATAATCTGTAACACCCAGCGATCTGTCATAATGGACTCCAATGCCGCTTGAAGAAGTAAGGGCAATCTTCCCTCGACTGCCTCCAGAGTAGGACAGCCGGGCAACCCCTCAGGGCTGCTGACCGGGTCTATCAGAAAAAGGTTCCCTAGACCCAAACTTCCTGGGACCCCCTCTACCTCTGGGTCGGCATCGATCCTGTCCCCCTCTGCCTCTGGGGGAATAGTTGTCCTGAGAATCCTGGGAAAACTGAGATTTTCGGAACCACATCTTCTTCTTCTGCCCTCTTTCATTCCTAGAGAAGGACTGCTGAGGGTTAGAGAAGTGGATCCCGATGGCAGAAAAAGTCTTCCCATCCTTTTCACTCTGGACAAGCATGTCACGTACTGGCTTCCCAAAAAGGGAAGAACCGTTGTAGGGAGCGTTAATAAACGACGCCTTGAAAGGGTCCGCAAACTGACACAACCTGAGCCAGGCATGATGCCTCATGGCTATGCCTGTCCCAGCTGCCCTAGCTGCTCCTTCCATGGCATGGGAAAGGAGCGACACAGACGTGTTTGACACTGACTTCAGAGTAGACATTATTGGAGAGAACAACTGTTTGTCCTGTTGCGATAAAGACTCTGGGGGCGACTCAGAGAATTCCAAATGCAAGGTCTCGCTGAAGCCGGATCACATGTGTCAAATAGTTCAGTGCATGGATTGAAAAGGTTGCTGAGGAATAGACGTGCGTCCCAAACCTATCCACTGACCTGGACTCCTTCTCTGGAGGGTGGACTGAGGAACTCTCCTGTGCTAGTTCCTTCTTGGTGGCTGCTGCGACCAACATAGCGTCAACTGGGGCTCCTTTTGACCAAGGTTGTCTGTCGGAAGGGGGAGATAAAATTTTGTCAGAGCATTTGGGGGTGGGCTCTACGGTGTCAGGCTCCTTTCATGCCCACGTGGTGATAATGTTCACCAAGGGGTCTGCTGGCGGGGACACCCAGGAAGTAGCTGGGGCCGTGCCAAAGTCCTCCAGGAACACTGACTCATCCCCAGAAGGTCTTGGGGCTGACCAACCTCCCCTCTGGTGGAGGATCTCCATGATTTGTCCAAAGGAGATGTTTTCGGGAGGTGACCTGGGGGAACCTTCTCCTTCATCTAAGTCAGTGTCCATAGTGAGGGACTCCTTTTGCACTTGCGTTTACGGTGACCCTCTTCAGTGGAACTCTCAGAAGAGGATTCGTGAGCCGCAGGGGGTTCCTCAGGGAAAATAACCTGGGGATCCTCTGGCACGGGCTGTCCCTGAGACAGGATGGAGTCATTGCCAAATCCAGGGGTGTCTGGGTGGAATCCGAGGAGATGGCCTGGGGTCTCAATCACCACTTCGAAGGCCAAAGGAGAGCTGACCTCCTTGGCACCCAGCAAGGAAGGCGCCTTCCCTGAATTCGAAGCGGGGACTGGAGCCAAAGCAAGGGTAGCCTGAGGTTCGAGGAAACAGGTCGGATCTGAAAAAAGCGGAACCGAAGAATCCATTCCCTCAGGTCCGACTCCCTGTCCACAGCTCCGAGAGTCACTCAGATCCGTACTAGTTGGATCCGAGGAACTCAAGGTAACAGCCGGAGTCGAGGTTGGGGGAACCTTCGGCGCCGAGCTGTCAGCTCCGAAAATCCACGGATCCAAGAGCCCCGAAGCCGAAGCACGGATCGGGGAAGGAGAGATGGGGTGGAAAAAGGGCATGGAGGTCCCCCCTCCAGAGGGAGAGGGGCCTGGCAAGACTCCCATCTGTATTTGGGTCGGAATGAATCTCCGCAACATCCTGTCCATGTCCAAGTCTGATAAGCTCCGAGTCGCTCGCAAAGAGGCCACCGACTCGGATCTGGCTAGTCTGCACAATGAAGGGGAGGAAGGCCTCAGATCCAAAGGTTCCAATGGCTCTGGTCAGAAATGAGGAGAACGGAGCCATGGAGAAACTGGCCTCATGGACTTAGAAGGGGGACTAAGAAAGAGCTCCCTGTCCGGGGATCTCTTGCGAGGTATGTCCTTTCTCTTGTCCCTATCCTCTTTGTGCCTTTCTCTGTCCTTTTCCTTGTCAGACATGCTGACTTTAGATTTGTCTTTACTTGACCCAGCACCAGAAGAAGAAGGAGTTTGAGTCCCTGTCTGGGGGGAGGTTGAGTACTAGGTACCAAGGTCGTGGCAGATTCCAGCATGGATGTGGGGAGAAGGCCTTTAGCTACTAATTTGGCCTTCTGATCCCTCAGGGCTCTAAGATTGAACCAGGTTCAGATAGCACATTGTGTAAACAAATGTGCTACTCCCAAGCAAATAACACACAGAGTGTGACCATCAGCCGGGGAGAGCTTATGGCCACACTCTGTGCATTTCTTGAACACAGATTTTGGCTGATCAGCCATGGTCCTGCACCAAAAAACCACTACCTACTAAAAAACACCACACAGAAACACAGGTAGGGGAATGGCAGGCCTAACAACTACTCTACCGAGTTTTACAACAAAATCTTTTTTTTTTTTTGACTAACCGACAAACAAATGATATACTAAAGGGAGAGGAAGGGAAATAATCAACTCAGACACACAAAGAGACTAAGTATTAATAAACTTACTATCCCTGAGCTCAGAACAAAGGAGACCACGATGCACACTACTGGCGTGGCACACGAGAAGTGGGGGAAGGTAGGAGATGGTAGTGCATTATGAGTATGGGGAGGAGCTCGGAGCTTGGAGCAGATGCTAGAAAAAAAGTTGCCGTCTCCGATCCGATACGGATCCAAATACCCACAGGTTGCAGATAAAATGAAGTTAAATACTTCAGATCTATATTTAAATGAGTTCCCAGTTTTTTGCATGCAGGGCGATCTTTCCCCCTAAAGGAGCAGTCAGTTGAGCAGGGCTTGGAAGGTTTAAGGTTACATCATTGTGATAGTTTACAATAGGGGGGTATCTTACTACTTCCAGCTTTGGAAGTGGGAGCCCCCACTGCTTAGGCCTGTGAATACCTTGTGACTGTAGCCTAGGTGGTCTGCTGTTCCTGGGTTTAGACTGAGAAGGCTTGGCAGAGACAGGAAAGGACCAATTCTTAGAAGGCCAATGCCTACTAAATCTGGGAGGCTGTACTTGCAGGAAATCTTTAACAGTTTGCATACATTTAGCTTTTTCCTCCATTTTTTTAAGTACTTTTTCTGCTTTATTGCCAAACAGACGGTCTTGGTTTAAGGGAACATCCAGTAATTCAGCTTTAACATGATCTTGCAAAGTTTTCTCCTTAAGCCAAGCATGCCTTCTAAGAAAAGATCCAGTGACAGCAGCCTTGCAAGATGCCTCTAAGGAGTCAAAACCACATTGCAAAGTATGTTTACCAACTTTTTCAGCAGAATACATTAAATCCTGTAAGTCTTTATTTTCAGCACAGTCAGGAATCAACATCAGTTTCTGTTTAAGCAATCCAATAACATGCTGCTGATACTTTAACACATGAAACTGGCAGTTTAAGGCCCTAATAGCCAAAGTAGCAGAAGTGTATACCTTCTTACCCCATCTGTCCAGGGCCCTGGAATCTCTATCAGATGGGGTAGGGGTTTTGGCAGTAGTGGCCTTAATGCCCTTTGGGTCCTTGTGAAATGGTCACGGGGTCCGCAGTGGGATTCTTAAAGAGGAACTTGTGACAGCCAGGTACTCTGTAATACCTGTCAGGTTTCCTGGGAGCTGGAGGTAGTGTGTCTGGGGTCAGGCTAGATTCCAAGAAGGCATCATCTACAATGTACAGTACAGGAGGGACAGCTAAAGGCCTGTGCTGAGGTAGGAGTAAGAATTCCCTAAGCCTCTTTTTGGAGTCTGAGTAATCCTGGCTTTCCCTAGTGGGAAGGGAAATTAGGGGTTGAGAGGGTAGCCTAATGGTTAAGGTGTTTGCCTTACAAACACAATGTGCATGGTTTGAGTCTCACAAGGGATAATTGGCTAGGCTTAAAAAAATGACTCACAAGGGCAGTTAGCTTAGTACTAATCTATGAACCTAGCGGAAATGCTCCCTAAAAGTGTGCAAAGTTTCACCAAAAGAAAAATCTTCTGGAGGGGAAGCAGAGGGTATGAAGTCCTCTGCATCAGAATCCTCATAAGGTAGATAAGGGCAAATCCTGGTCATCAGAAGAAACAGAAATTTCAGAATCCTGATCAGAAGAATCAGAAGGAAAATCAGTTCTAGGTCTCATAGAGGGAGAAGGCTGGCTTCCTCTAATTAGAGTAATAAGGTGTTCAGCCATTCTTATCATTTGTTTTTTAGGCATATGGGCCTGACCATGCGGTTTGGACATCGGTTTTCTAGGCGTGGATCGAGTTTTAGGCCTTGAAGAAGAAGATGGCGTCAGTTTGATACGCAAGTCCATAGGCCTGAATACACCTTCAGAAGCTGGTGCCTGCACAGCAGCTCCGGACCCATCCAAGGTAGAGACATCCGCAGGTTCCATAGTTGAAGAAGCATCTTGCGGCATACCGAACTCCGAATGGGTCTCAGTAGAGGCCTGTGAATTTGAAGTAGCGGGTATCAGGAGCTGCGAAAGTGCCTCACTGAGTACCGGTGAACTGGAAGCGTTGTCAGCAGCTTTGGACCTATTCGGTCTGTCTCTGTCTTTATCTTTACGTTTTATAGATATATATATATATATATATATATATATATATATATATATATATGTGTGTGTGTGTGTGTGTATGTATGTATGTATGTATGTGTGTGTATGTATGTATGTATGTATGTATGTGTATTATATATATATATATATATATATATATATATATATATATATATATATATAAAATGTGTGTGTGCGTGTATATCTATATATATATCTATATATATCTATATATATCTATATCTATATATATATATATATATATATATATATATATATATATATATATATATATATATATATGCATGCGTGTGTGTGTGTGTGTGTGTGTGTGTGTACTTGGTTCCTGTATACTGGCATCCTATCCAGGATCAGTTTCTCTGCTTTGAGCTCTTCTCAGTGCCAGGACAGACTTCAGCTCTCCATAAATCTGAACTGCATAAAGTTGGTATTGTAAATTAATAAATGAAGAGACAAAAATGAGGGTCAAAGACTCCACAGAAGAACATGCAGGAAGAAATAAAAATCATTATTTTCTGGTCAAGAAAGAATAAAGAAAACTGACAATCTGATCACAGAGGGGTAATAGTAGGTAAAATGCAAAAAGTCAATAATCAGTACTGTAAGAAATGTCTGATATTGACATACTATAACCTTGTCAAAGTGAAACCTAAATTAGTACAACTTAACTTCAGCCACTGAAAGCTCTTGGAAAGAGATCAGCCATCTCCCAGTACAAGAAGGAAGGCTTTCATAGTTTCTGGTGTTAGCAGTGTGCTTTCAAAATCATCTGAGGCAACTACTGTGAATAAATACTTTACACCATGAATGACAGAAGATATTTCAATTCAGATGTTCTTGTTATGGGTCTGCCCCAGAGTGACAGAATTTCAGTTTGACCCATTTTATAGTCACGCCTATAGGTAGTGAGTGTTCGCAGGGACTGATCATAAAATCAAGGTACCCCTTTATCCACAGAGATCAGGCATGGTGGAAAGTATGAACAGAACAAACCAGAATACGATTATGAAATTAATTATGGATTTGGGTAGTAACTGATTAAGCCAATTGTCAATTATTCTAATGACTGTTAGGATTTTTTTCTCTAAGGCCATACGGATAAGTTCTTCTGAATTTATAACAACTGGATAGCTTAGTGAAATATCTGAACTATCTGAATGAAAGACAAACCTAAGGTGGATATGAAGGTATCTTAAATGTACTAGTATAAAAGTGGTGCAATTGACAAAAGAAGTTTTAAGTACGAGTTATATTGTAGAGAGGAAACTTTGGACATTTAGGCCCCTGGAAGACAAACTGGATGGGTTGTTGGGAAGCAGAGGAGGAAAAAGGAGATCTTATAAATTTGATAATGCAAAAATGGAACAGAGAATCTAAATGTGCCAGCAGTAATTTATTTATTTGTCTTTGTTTACCGGGAAAGTTCAACTGGTTAATAACCATTTTCAGCAGACGCCCGTGGAGAAAAACTTAATTCGCTTACATTGCATTACACTAAGTTCCAGTTAAACAGAGTAGTTTATTTATTTATTTGCAGTTGGTTTACCAGGATAGTCCATTGGGCCAAGATGAACCCGTTTTCAGTGGAGTCCCGGGGAGAAAAGCTCCAAAAACAAGCAAGGTTACAATAAGGTTTTAGATTACAATTATTACAAATGTTACATACTAGAGCAAAAAACATTACAAATAGTACAGACTAGTGAAAAACATTACAGATGCTATAGACTAGTAAAAAAATTACAGATAAATACTGAGAAGCCATTACACCTTAAGGAAGCTTGCACTTAAGAGGTACATTCTAATACATTCTTTGTAAATAGCTTAGTAAGTACAAGGGACGGATGTATGCGTTAGGAGAGAAAGTAAATTGGAAATTGCCAGTGTAAAGAGGGGGAGAGAAAGGTAAAATGGAAATTGCCAGTGTAAATTATGTGGGGTGGGAGCAGGAGAGTTACATTTCTATTTACATTTAGACACAAACAGTAGTTACATTTACACATTTACACATTCTATTTTACAGAAGTGGGAGTTACTACAGAAAAAGCCCACATGCAACTTAGTGGACTGTGCAGGCAGTAGTTATGTATCAAAACTGAGTTGTCATTTCAGTGAGAGGTTGAGAGCATTCTGTTCAAGGAGAGTATCTGGAGAGTTTTGTACGCTGAACACAAAGTCTTAACCTTGTGATGAGCATGCGCAGGACCAGGATTGGTTAAGATGTTTAAGCAGTGGTTTAAGAGTTTGTCAGAGACTTTTGTTTGTGTGGGGATAGTATTACAGAGTTTAGCAATGTATTGGGAGTACAGCGAGTCTCCTGCAACATTATTTGACTTATTTGTAAGTACTAAGAATTTGTTACTAGAGCTGCGGTCTCTTGATGGATAGTTGAGCAGTAATACGTTTTGTAGTGCAGGGCACTTTTTTCAATGGTGAGAGTTTGTGTGCTGTACTTAGTTGTGAATGTGTTATGTAGCTGTGTAATTCAAGCCAGTTAATGGTGGGTCCTATGAGGGAGACTGGTGACACATTTAGCAATTTTACTGTAGCAGGAGGCAGGTTTTTCTCTGAGTATTGTTTCACTTTGTTGGGATATGAATGGCATGTAAGAGAGTCGGCAGTAAAAAGGAGGTGGCTAGAGTTTTTCTTGCAGTATCTGTAAGGAATCTATTGATTCTATAATGGCAGCCTAGTTTCTGGTGTGTAGATTTAATTGTGTGCACTATATGCTGGCCATATTTGAGAATGTCAACTATTATAAGATGTTTACTGTGAGATACAGTTTCAATGACAGTGTCACTTGCTCATGTTATGGTAAATGATTTCTTCTGATTTTGGCAACTTTGTGAGGTAAAAAGCATTAACTTATTTTTTGGGGGGTTGAGTAGGAGTATTTGATTCTTTTAGCCAATTTTCTACAGAGGAGAAAGATTTTTGGGTAATGTCTTGGAGCTTATTTATTGTTGAGGCTTCACATATTAATGTTGAGTCATCTTCATACTGAACTAAACTAGCAAGGTGAGTGGAAGTCATTAATAAATATATTAAACAGGTGAGGACCCAGGATAGAGCCCTGAGAGACACCTGTAGTAGCTGGTTGACAAGATGTGTAGGTCTGTTGCCATTTTACGGCTTGTTGCCTTCCAGATAAGTAATGAAGACATAACAAGAGGTGTTGTGAAAGTCCTACTGAGGAAAGTCGAACAAGCAGTTGCTGGTGCGAGACAGTATCAAATGCCTTCGACAAGTCTAGGAAAATGGGGGACACAAGCAGGCCATCGTTTCTATGTTGGTTTATAATATTACTAAAATGTAGTACAGCAGTACTGGTGCTGTGCTGGGGCCTAAAGCCATGCTGTGTTTCTGGGAGCAGGTTATTTGAGGTTAGGTATTGCATCAGCTGCATATGGATGCATTTCTCTTAATATTTTGGAAAGGGGGGAGAGAATCACTATTGGTCTGTAGTTATTAATCTCTGTAGATGTGCCACCTTTGTGCAGTGGCATGATGTAGGATATTTTTCACAGTGATGGGACGTATATTTCTGTTATGGACCTATTAATTAGTATGGACACAGGGAAGGCTATGAATGCTGTGACCATGTTTAGGTAGTCTGCTGGTAGTTGGTCTACAGCTACGGAAGCAGTTTTTAGTTTAAGGAGCAACTTCATTATGAGTGAGGTAGGTACTGAACTAAAACTGAAAAGCTGTGGGTGGTTTTGATTGGACAGGGGTAGAGAGGGGGCAGATGCATTAGTGTTTAAGAGAGATAATATTTATTGCATAAAGTAGGAATTAAACTGTGTGGGGATAGAGCCTGTCGTATTGTCTGTTTTTGGTGGGGGAGTGGTGATCTTGCCAGTGTGGACATGTTCATGTGAGCAATGTTATAAATCTCATGTCTCACTTTTTGTTTTTCAGATGTCTGATATTTGTCACAGCTTCTGACAATCAAGGTACAATTTGTGGAGCTCATGATAGTTCATGTAGCATGAATTATATATTTTGGAATATCCTTGAAATAGATGGCCAAGGCCAGATGATTGTCTTTGGATGACCGATTCATCTTGAGTATATGGCAGAATGCAAAACCTGCAGGAGAACTAATCTGGAAATAATACTATGAGATATGCATCTTCCCAGGGACTTGGTTCGTTTATCTTGTTAAGATCAGGGCTAGTGTTAGGCAGTTAAATCTGCCGGTACTGACCAGCAAATGACAGCAGCAGAATAAACTACTTGTTTCTGCCTGCTGACTGTAGCAGTATCATGTTCCCAATTTCCTGGAACGTTACTAGAATAAGAGGATGTGTATTTGCCTTCTTTTTCTGAAGGATACGAAGTGTGAAACTTAAATGTATGTCATTATTTCATTAATTCAATTCTCAATAATTTGTCTGAGAACCACAGACTTTATAAGTAACAGACCAAACTTGTGAGGCAAAACTCTGGACATTCTGCAAAAATCTGGAAAGTTGAGAGGCATGGAATGTGAAGGTAAGCATAAGGGACTGTATTATCCTGCCTTTCTGACAGCACTTGCTAAGTGCTTTTTGACTTGAAAGCAGGCTTTGTTTTTTTTTCCTTTTTACTGTAATGTGTAGTACATGGAGCAGAAAAAGCTCCGTGCACTACAAAGAACTATGATCATGTCTGCAATCCTAGCCTGCTATTACACAACACGGATTCAGGCCAAATCACAGCACTATGACTGCCCTCTTGTCCTTTCTTGAGACTGTTAACATAGCACGTGATTCCGGCCACACTGTCTCGACCCTATTACTTGACCTCTCCAAGGCCTTCGACACCATCTCACATAATCTGCTCTTAACCAAACTGTCAAAACTTAACCTCTCTCCCTCTTCCATAAATTGGTTCTCCAGCTACCTATCAAATAGACACCAAGCAGTAATATGGAAAAAGGCCACTTCCCCATTCCTTAGTACCCCCACTGGAGTTCCCCAAGGATCCATTCTTGGTCCCCTCCTCTTCAACATATTTATCAATGACTTTCTCAAATCTATCCCATTTGCAAACATCATCCAATATGCAGATGATTCCACCATTATCTGCTCTGCCACCTCCCCCTCACTGCTCCAAAAACTTACTCAGGAAGCTTTTTCAATAACTGAACATTGGATGAAAATAAACCATTTAGCACTCAATGCCTCCAAAACAAAACTTATGGTATTCACCCCTTCCAAATCCACCTCCTTCAATATAAACTCCTTCTCAATTACCAGCCTAAATAACTCACCCCTAGAACTAGTGTCTGAAACTAAGCTACTAGGTGTACAAATTGACAATCAGCTGAGTTACAACTCCCATCTACAACTAAATATTAAAAAAAAACATCAAAAACTAGGTATGCTCTACCGTCAGAACCAATACCTTACAAGCTCCTCCAAAATCACACTCGCTTCCTCTTTTCTCATCCCCTCCCTTCTCTATGGGGCCCCATTACTGACTAACCTTCAGACCTCTCTAAAAAAGCAGCTTTCCTCCTGCTATAACAAAATTGCCAAATTCGCCAACAGCCACAGGTCCACCACTCACCATTGTTCCTCTCTTCAAAAATTAAATTGGCTTGAATTATCAAATCAACTCATATATATACAGCTGACTTTCGCTCACAAGCTCATTCTTAGCCCTTCTCTTTGTCCCTCCCTGTCTTCTGCCTTCAAAATGCACCTACCAAATAGAATCCTAAGGTCTAACAATCAAAACCTATTAGAAGTACATAAACCATGTCATCCCCCAGGCAAACACTTACTATCTTTTAACCTTGCCCGTCTCTGGAACTCACTTCCACCATCTATTCGTACTACCACTAACCAGTACATGTTCAAAAAATCTCTTCATACATATCTAAGGTCCCAATGGGATTGCTCTTGCTCCCTCCCCTCATAAACCTATGACATCCCACCCTCCTTCACACTTATGATACATAACTCTACCTATCTAAGCTTATGTTCCCTCAGAATATTTACTTTATAATGTAATTTTATGTTTTCTTCTGAACAACTTCTCCAAATGCATATCTCATTACTGTTTTCAACTTATTTACCTGACATAATTCCTCATCAGATTGTATTACTTTTTTAAATGCTTTTTGAACTTTGAGCTTAAATGTTTTAAATATTTGAAATGTTTTAAATGTTTTATCTCTTAATCTGTATAATTATTACTGTAGTTTTTTGTATGTACCTAATTTTTGTCTGTATTGGAGCTTTTCTCCCCAGGACTCCATTGAAAACGGGTTCTTTTGGCCCAATGGACTATCCTGGTAAACCAACTGCAAATAAATAAAATAAATAAATATGTTCTCAACATGGATGCCAAAATTTACCTCAAGGCATGGCATCCATGTCGCAAACACATAACAAGTGGGTTAGGCTGGACAACCTGATCATAATCCCCCACATCATATAAAAACCTGGAATGCCTTCTGTTAAGACATGTTACAATCAGATATGAAAAAGAATGTTTTTAACTACAAACAATTATGAAGTATATAAATCATGAGACATTAAACTGAGGCCCCATCTGTTTGAGTTGGAGGCAGCTCAGGTGAAAGCAAAGAATCCAGTGGCACCTATCAAAAAGAGTAAGGGTCCTTTGTTACATAAAACTTATTTACATTACATACAATTTATCTCACTTACAATATGCACATTACTCACCAAATTTATCAGTTTTTTTATAAACATATACTTGAAATGGTACATTACCCTTTTACTACAAAACAGCTTCTTCATTTTTCATATTGGACCCCCCCACTCCATTTTCCAAAATCAACATTAACATCTTTGCTAGTTTCAACTTTTCATTAAACATATTTTCCATCACTCTGATTCCATATTATCCAAATTACAGAAAATATCTTTTTATCAATTTTATTAACATAATTTCTTTGACTTGTCCCCATAATATCCATACTAAATATCTATTTTAAGACTATCCGTATAATTGTCTAAATATTTCAAAGCAATCACCTTATTCCATAATGATTTAATTCTTTTACAACTCAAGAAAACATGTTCGCTGGTTTCAAATTAATTACAATATATACAGTCTATTATTTACTTTTGGAAGGCATATTTACTTTTACTGGCAATTTCTCCATAAAAAACACTGACATTCCCAATACTTTTATATCTTTCCATTCCTGCCTTAATTGCAACCCATTTTTCCTTGTACACAACTTTCCAAGTGTATACATCCGTGATACTATTATACCATAACTTCCTGTCTTTTTGAAATGTCATTAATTTTCATCTTCCAAAGCAGAATGTTGTCTTGATACTTATGCGTTTCCTCATTATCGTACACTCTCCTTAGAACGCAACATGTTCATCCATTCAGTATTACATTTAGTTTTAAAAATTCTCATCAGTAACGAATTATCATCATCCTTCACACTTTTTAATACTTTACACAAATGTAAACAGGATGCGTAAACTACAGGATTTATCAACCCCAAACCACCTTCTTTTTCTACATATAAAATTCCTTTTTTTACTTGATTTAATCTTGATCCCCAAATAAATTAAAGTACCTTTTCAAGAGTCAGTCGGCTACTAAATACACTTGCTAAGTAATCAATTCTAGTGAGTAAAATCGAATGTTATTTCTTCTTAACAAATAATCTAAAGGTCCACCAAAACATGCAAATTTTCCATGACCTTCATATAGCTCTTACATCTTCTCTTTTTCCAAACATCAATTCAAGTATACTATACATGCAGTAGGTGGATTGGACACTCTAAATTGGCTCTAGGTGTGTGTGTGTGTGTGTGTGTGTGTGTGTGTGTGTGTGTGTGTGTGTGTGTGTGTGTGTGTATGTCTGCGTGTGTATGTGTGTGTGCCTTCTGTGGAAGGTTGGGCACCAGGCTGGCAACTTGACACTGTAAAACTCCACTGCCAATCATGAGTGGACAGATGATCTGCTGTTGTGACCCCTATCCGGGAAAAAAACGAAAGAAGAAGAAGAACCAAATATACTAATCCCTATCTTATTAAAAATCTCCTAGCATACTGTTATAACCCAGTGGCGGCTAGTGACTTCAAATCAAAGGGGGGCTGCAGGAGACAGTTGAATGGGTGGGGTCAAGGGGAAGGGGTGTGGCCAACTAGAAAGGGGAGGAGCTATGCTCAAAACCACAAAAACTAACTTTAATTAAATACGCTGCCCTGGGTGGCAAACCATCATTATGAGAGTCCAATCAAGACAAAAATAAGTGTAGAAGAATAAAAATATTTCAATGCATTGGCTGCATGATAGCTTACTTAATATCTAGATGGAAACAAAAGGTTGTGAGGCATGAAAAAATAAATTACTTTTTAAATACATTACTGGAATGCCAGTCAAAATCAAGTACAAGAAAAACCAGAAGCACTCAACTCAAACCACTTCTCCTTGCACTGCAGTTCTAATTATAATTTATATTCAGCTTTATTAAAGTACCAAGTAACATGCTGAAAGTAGAAATCTCTGTGTTGCCCCACTTGTAAAAATGTTTCTTATCCAAAAAAGACCTGCTGCCTGACAACTATCTACTTGTTTCATGGGGAAAACATGTAAGTAAAAAATGAAAAGCAAACAAGAAACAAGCTCAAGATACATTGCTTAAAGGATTACTGTACAGGTTATGGAACACACATGATTGGCATTCTGTTTAGTTTACGGGTAAAGTCTGTAGAGATGACTGGAAGTCTCCAACAAGTGTAATGAGCTTTTTAAAATAATGGAATCCTGTCCTTTAGTACCCAAGGCTTATACATTATCTAGTCAAGTATTCTCTGCATGGCAACAACAGAAAGGCGTTCAATGTTGGCAATTCTTTAACAGTATGCTTATTAAAGCTTACTTGCATCTTACGATCTCAGACAAGCTTACCTTATGGTCATTAAAGCATTGCTACTTAAACACAGAGCAACAGACACTTTGAGTAATAAGCATAAATCAACAGTACAAAAATATGACAGAAACCAGACCTTTCTGCAAAATCAAGGACAGATGAAAAGCCACTGTAGTACTTGTGTCTACCTTGGATGGGGGGGGGGGGCACACTGCACATTTACACTGCATAACTACTCCTTGCCTTGCTTGGACACATCCAGAATCACTACATGGTGGAGTGGGGTGCAACAAGTATCTCACAATCTGAAATGTCTCTGGCTGACTGTGATGGCCCTGACACACGTATCATACCTCTCAACCTCAGAGCAAGAAATCTGGACAAAGCCATACACAGAAGTGGGACAAATGCCCAAAAATAAGGACAATTTTTAAATATTGCTCTAATAAACTTAGAAAGATAATAGAATAGGTCTTGCATTAGTATGACTTTTCTGAAGGGTATAAAATTTGAAACTCAAATGTCTGTCATTATTTTCTAACTTCAGTCTTTAGTGATTTGTCACTAATTTGCCAAAAAACACAATTTTATGAAAAATGGACCAAATGTGATGCAAAAATATAAAATAGCCACACAATACAGCTGGGAACCTGTCAAAGAAGGGACACTTTAATATTAGTACTGCTAACTTGAGCAGCTGACAAAATAAAAGAATCTACATGCATTTCAAGTAATCTATAACTTTGATTATTACAGTTATTTCTTAATTGTAAACCCTCCATGTTTTCTTCCAAAATTGCTATTTTATGGAGGGATTATTAGGGGAAGAGCAACATTTTTAGCCAAAATCGGGACAGTTGAGAGGTTGGCTATGCCTAATTCTATAAAGCAATTTATTTGCATGTACCTCTCAACCTGTTAATGCAGTAAATCTGAACAAGGCCAAATATATTGGGGGAACATATAAACAGTACTACAAATTGCTCTTGTATAAATTGAGACAGTTGATAGAATAACAGTTCTTACTTTAGCATGCATTTTTCTGAAGGTTATGAAGTCTGAAACTCAGTGTATCATTATTTAGTGACTTAATTTCTAAATGATTTGCCAGAAAACTACAAATTTTATGAACAACAAACCAAAAATAAGAAGCAAAAATCTATTCATTCTTTGAAAATCTGGACAGTTGGGAGGTATAGTTCAGCTGGGCCTGTCTGAGTTTGCTGCCCTTCCCCCCTGACAAAATCATGGTTGAATGGAGCCTCTGCAGCCATTCCAATGAACCATTACTTTGCTATTTCACTCCATTTACCATAAACACTAATGTGCATACTGCTTTACTTCTTTGATGAGTTGGACTTCATTTGAAAGTTTTATTTTGTATTTTACAGCACAAACACTAAGTCATCTGCTAAACAAAGCAATGCAGTCTCACAATGAAAACTTAGCATTAAAACTTCTCTGCCCTTGAAACTCACATTCATTGAAACAGCATTGAAACCCACATTCAAAGAAAATACATTTTGCCAGTGGCAGATAAAGATTAATTTTGGGCTGTTTTCAAATCATAGGCCCCTTGCATATGAAACATACATGTGCTCTTTGATACACCTTCCTCATTGTACTAAATTATATTCCTTGTACAATATATTACAGTTGTTAGAGGGCGTTTTAAATTTGTTTTGAACATTTTTCCAGTAAACAATGAAACAAAATGCATGCACCCATAATGACAAAACTG
Organism: Protopterus annectens; assembly: GCF_019279795.1. NCBI lineage: Eukaryota > Metazoa > Chordata > Ceratodontiformes > Protopteridae > Protopterus > Protopterus annectens. Next base: position 958,907,836 of record NC_056728.1, read on the forward strand.
CCCAGTTCAGAACATTTATCATAAAAGTCTACTCAGACTTCCACAGTCCACCATTATCAGTAAATATGCACAATTCTACAGTCCACCATTATCAGTAAATATGCACAATTCTACAGTCCACCATTATCAGTAAATATGCACAATTCTACAGTCCATTATCAGTAAATATGCACAATTCTACAGTCCATTATCAGTAAATATGCACTATCTCTGAAGAAGTAAAAGACATCTAAATAATTCCACATTAAAGAAATCTGTAACTAATGAAGAGGTTGCTGCTAGCAAACACCTTTATATTTCATGGTTTCATCGAAAAATAAAGTGTCTGTTGCCCCTCAGGAATAAATTGCCTATATTACATTAAAAAAATGATAAGCTAGTAATATTGCAAGAGGAAATGGATGGCAAACTGATAATGGACTCATAGTTAGTATCTTCACCAAGGAGAACATTCTCAGTACGGCAGCATCCACCCCTTGTGGGAGTAGAACCCACAACCTTCTGCATCAAAGGCAAGTATACAACCTGTTGTGCTATTAACAAGGCAAACCAGCTTCACTTAAGCAATACTAAACTTCTGTTCCCCTGCAGCTCTCAGCTCCTTGTAAAATCTACTCAATACTCAACTTCGCAGCACAAGAAAACTGGAAAAAGCCAAAATGTATTGGGGGGGGGTCAAAAGCCCAAAAAACAGGGACACAAACATTGCTTGTATAATCTTGGAAAGTTGCTAGAACCATACATTTTACTGCCAAGCTCCCTGTGCAAAACAGTCAGAGCAACATACCACTACGCCAAATCAGCTGCTTTGTAAAAGAGGAAGACTGAAACTTAAATGGCTATCATTTAGTGAATTCAGTTCTCACCATAGCTGTCAACCTCTTAGTACAAAACACCTGGACAAACCCAGTAATGAGGGAATACAGCCCTCAAACATTCAGTGAATTCAGTTCTTGCCATAGCTGTCAACCTTAGCAGAAAAAACCTGGACAAAGCCAATAATGGGGGAATACAGTCCCAAAAATAGGGACAAATTTCAAATATTCATCTTATAAACGTAGAAAATTGCTAGAATAAAAGGTTGTGTTACAGTTGTGTTACTATGTATTTTCTGAAGAACATGAAGTCTGAAATTCAAATGCCTGTCAATTTTACTGCTGACAGAATAAAAACAATTTTCAGCAGAGACCCAGGGAGAAATACTGCAGACACGTCTTTGTAAAATGACAGGGCACCAGAGCAAATCCACACAAACACAGGGAGGAGATGCAGACTCCACACAGAAGGCACCCCAGCCAAGAATCAAACCAGAAAACCTATAGCTGTGAGGCAACAATACTACCACTGCACCATCAAATATGCAAGGACTTAAACATTCAGAAACCTGAAGTCTGAAATTCAAATGCCTGTCCATTTTATTTAACATTTGTTAATCAGGACAGTCTGACTTGGAACAAAAAAAAATTTTCAGCAGAGGCCCAGGAAGAAATAATGCAGACATGTCTTTGTAACATGGGAGGACACAAAAGCAAACCCACACAAACACAGGGAGAAGATAAAGACCCCACAAATAAGACACCCCAGCCATGAAGCAAACCTGAGAACCTGCAGCTGTGAGGCAACAATGCTACCACTGCACCATCAAATATCAAGCATTGCAACATTTACAAACCACAGATATTATGAGGAACAGATCAGATCAAATATGAGGCAAAAATCTGGAGTTTTTTTTCTTACAAATGGTGGTGGGTAGGGAATTCAGGTCTTTAACACCTGCATACAAGGTACAGGGTTCAAGCCTGAGGTATTCCCTACCACACACACACACACACACACACACACACACACACACACACACACACACACACACACACACACACACACATGTAATAGCAAACCACAAAAATGAAATATACTGCACTGGGTGCCAAACAGTCATCATGAGAGTCCAATCAAGACAAAATGAAGTGTAGAAGAATAAAAATATTTCAATGCATTGGCTGCATGACAGCTTAATATCTAGATGGAAACAAAAAGGTTGTGAGGCATGAAAAAATAAATTACTTTTTTAAATACATTAATGGAATGCCAGTCAAAATCAAGTACAAGAAAAACAAGCAGCACTCAACTCAAACCACTTCTTGCACTGCAGTTCTAATTATAATTTATATTCAGCTTTATTAAAGTAACAAGTAACATGCTGAAAGTAGAAATCTCTGATGCCCCCACTTGTAAAAATGTTCCTTATCCAAAGAGACCTGCTGCCTGACATCTACTTGTTTCATGGGGAAAACATGATCAAAGTAAAAAATGAAAAGCAAACAAGAAATAAGCTCAAGATACATTGCTTAAAAGGATTACTGTACAGGTTATGGACCACGCGATTGGCATTCGGTTTACGGGTAAAGCCTGCAGAGATGACTGGAAGTCTCCAAGTGTAATAAGACTCTTAAAATAATGTAATTCTGTCCTTTATTACAAATACTGGCATATGCATTTCAATACCCAAGGCTTATACATTATCTAGTTAAGTATTCTCTACATGGCAACAGAAAGGCTTTCAATGTTGGCAATTCTTTAACAGTATGCTTATTAAAGCTTACTTGCATCTTGCAATCTCAGCCAAGCTTACCTGATGGTCATTAAAGTATTGATACTTAAACACAGAGCAACAGGCACTTTGAGTAATAAGCATAAATCAACAGTACAAAAAATATGACAGAAACCAGACCATTCTGTAAAAATCAAGGACAGATGAAAAGCCACTCTAGTACTTGTGTCTACCTTGGATGGGTGGGATTCTCTGCACATTTACACTGCATAACTACCCCTTGCCTTGCTTCGACACATCCAGAGTCACTACATGGGGGAGTGGGGTGCAACAAGTATGTCACAGTTTGAAATGTCTCTGGCTGACTTGTGATGGCCCTGACACATTTGTCATACCTCTCAACATCAGAGCAAGAAATCTGGACAAAGCCATACAAAGAAATGGGACAGAGGCCCAAAAATAAGGACAATTTTTTAAATATTGCTCTTATAAACTTAGAAATCTAATAGAGGTCTTGCATTAGTATGAAATTTCTGAATGGTATGAAATCTGAAACTCAAATGTCTGTCATTATTTTCTAACTTCAGTCTTTAATTATTTGTCACTAATTTGCCAAAAAACCACAATTTTATGAAAAATGGACCAAAAATGTGATGTAAAAATATAAAATAGCAACACAATACAGCTGGGAACCTGTCAAAGAAGGGACACTTTAATATTAGTACTGCTAACTTGAGCAGCTGACAAAATAAAATAATCTACATGCATTTCTGAAATAAAAGTAATCTGATTATTACAGTTATTTCTTAATTATAAACCCTCCATGTTTTCTTCCAAAATTGCTATTTTGTGGAGGGATCATTAGGGGAAGAGCAACATTTTGAGTCAAAATCAGGGACAGTTCAGAGGTTTGGCTATGCCTAAGTCTGTAAAGCAATTTATTTGCATGTACCTCTCAACCTGTTAATGCAATAAATCTGGACAAGGCCAAATATATTGGGGGAACATATAAACAGTACTAAAAATTGCTCTTGTATAAACTGGGACATAAATCTGGACAAGGCCAAATATATTGAGGGGAACATATAAACAGTACTAAAAATTGCTCTTCTATAAACTGGGACAGTTGATAGAACAGGTCTTACTTTAGCATGCATTTTTCTGAAGGTTATGAAGTCTGAAACTAGGTGTGTCATTATTTAGTGACTTAATTCCTAAATGATTTGCCAGAAAACCACACATTTTATGAGGAACAAACCAAAAATAAGAAGCAAAAAATCTATTCATTCTTTGAAAATCTGGACAGTTGGGAGGTATAGTTCAGCTGGGGCTAAGTTTGCCGCCCTTCCCCCTCACAAAACCATGGTCGAATGGAGCCTCCCTGCAGCCATTCCAATGATCCATTACTTTGCTATTTCACTCCATTTGCCATAAACACTAATGTGCATACTGATTTACTTCTATGATGATTTGAACTTCATTTGAAAGTTTTATTTTGCATTTTACAGCACAAACACTAAGACATCTGCTAAACAAACTTGGCATTAAACCTTCTCTGCCCTTGAAACTCACATTCATTGAAACAACATTAAAACCCACATTCAAAGAAAATACATTTTACCCGTGGCAGATAATTAATTCTGGGCTGTTTTCAAATCATAGGCCCCTTGCATATGAAACATACATGCACTCTTTGATACACCTTCCTATTGCTTTGAACATTTTTCCAGTAAACAATGAAACAAAACTGTCCAATTCAGAACATTTCCATCATAAAAGTCTACTCAAACTTCTACAGTCCACTATTATCAGTAAATATGCACAATTCTACAGTCCACCATTATCAGTAAATATGCACAGTCTCTGAAGTAGTAAAAAAGTCATCTAAATAATTCCACGTTAAATAAATCTGTAATGAAGAGGTTGGTGCTAGCAATCATCTTTATATTTCATGGTTTCATCGAAAAATAAAGTGTCTGATGCTCCTGAGGAATAAATTGCCTAAATTACATTAAAAATAAGCTAGTAATATTGCAATAGGAAATGGATGGCAAACTGATAACAGGCTCATAATTAGTATCTTAATTTTCAGTACGGCAGCATTCACCCCTTATGGGATTAGAACCAACAACCTTCTGCATCAAAAGCAAGTACACAACCTTTTGTGCTATTAGCAATGTGAGCTGACTTAGCATAATCAGCACTAAACTTCTCTTCCCCTGCAGCTCTCAGCTCCTTGTAAAATCTACTCAATACTCAACTGCATCTCAACTTCGCAGCACAAGAAGTCTGGAAAAAGCCAAATTTATTGGGGTGGGTCAAAGGGCAAAACCAGGGACACATTAAACATTGCTTGTATAATCTTGAAAGCTGCTAGAATAAAATGCTGTGTTACCACCATACATTTTACTGCCAAGGTCCCTGTGCAAAAGAGTCAGAACAAAATACCACTATGCCAAATCACCTGCTTTGTGAAAGAAAAATGCTGTGTTACCACCGTACATTTTACTGCCAAGGTCCCTGTGCAAAACAGTCAAGAGCAACATACCACTGCGCCAAATCAGCTGCTTTGTGAAAGAGAGGAAGACTGAAACTTAAATGGCTATCATTTAATGAATTCAGTTCTCACCATAGCTGTCAACCTCTTAGCACAAAACACCTGGACAAACCCAGTAATGAGGGAATACAGCCCTCAAACATATTCAGTGAATTCAGTTCTTGCCATAGCTGTCAACCTTAGCACAAAAAACCTGGACAAAGCCACTAACAGGGTATTACAGTCCCAAAAATAAGGACACATTTCAAATAGCCATCTTATAAACTTAAAAAAATTGCTATAATAAAAGGTTGTGTTACTATATATTTATTGCTAGAATAAAACGTTTTACTATGTATTTTCTGAAGAATATGAAGTCTGAAATTCAAATGCCTGTCAATTTTACTTCTGACGGAACAAAAACAATTTTCAGCAGAGGCCCAGGGAGAAATACTGTAGACACATGTCTTTGTAAAATGGCAGGACACCAGAGAAAATCCACACAAACACAGGGATATGATGCAGATTCCACACAGAAGGTACCCCAGCCAAGAATCAAATCAGAAAACCTATAGCTGTGAGGCAACAATACAGCCACTGCACCATCAAATATGTAAGGAACTAAACATTCAGAAACCTGAAGTCTGAAATTCAAATGCCTGTCAATTTTATTTAACATTTGTTAATCAGGACAGTCTGACTTGGAACAAAAAAAAAACAATTCTCAGCAGAGACCCAGGAAGAAATAATGCAAACATGTCTTTGTAACATGGGAGGACACAAAAGCAAACCCACACAAACACAGGGAGAAGATACAGACCCCCCCCCCACAAAGAAGGCACCCCAGCCAAGAAGCAAACCTGAGAACCTGCAGCTGTGAGGCAACAATGCTACCACTGCACCATCAAATATCAAGCATTGCAACATTTATAAACCACAGATATTATGAGGAACAGTTCAGATCAAATATGAGACAAAAATCTGCAATTTTTTTACAAATGGTGGTGGGTAGGGAATTCAAGTCTTTAACACCTGCATACAAGGTACAGGGTTCAAGCCTGAGGTAATCCCTACCACACCACCATGAGCCTAACCACCAGTATATTTTCACACACACACACACACACACACACACACACACACACACACACACACACACACACACACACACACACACACACACCCCTGGTCCTGTAGTAAATCGCTGTCCGCAAAACCACCATTAAATCCAGGTCCCTGTCCACAAAACGGTCAAAACCCCGTGCAAATCTGACCTTGCCCGTCGCGAGATCTTCCCCTGCAGCAAGCTCCAATCCAGACCCGAGATCCTTCTGCTGACCTTGCAGTCCGACCCAGCGAGTTCCCAGGCAGTCTATGCAGTTTAAAACTGCATAGACTTGTGGGAGCACTCCTGTTCACATGTCTCAATCAGGACTGCTGCTGAGACAATCTGCGCATGCTCCATGCTCCAGACTGTCTCAGCAGCAGTCTGGACTAGTGCGCATGCGCGAAGTCCGCAAAATTTTAAAATATTTTTTTCTTTTTCTTTTTTTTTTTTATTTTGTTAGTTTGAAGTTGAGGGGGCTGCAGTCCGGCAGTCCAATAGCACGGGCCGCCCCTGTTATAACCTATACCTACACTTTTTTATTTATAGAAAAAAATATTTCTTGTGCAAATTCCTGTAAATAACTTATCATATTAACCATAATTTTCTGATTTCTAGTAATAAGAATATCATCAAATGCATATGATAACAATTGGAATATTTATACCATCATTAGTTATACAATCCCTATCTCACTTCAATTGTAACATCTGTTGAAATCATTCATTACTAACACAAAAATAACACGACTCAAAAGGCAACCTTGCCTTATACCCTTTTTAAGCACAATTTCCTTACTGACCTGTCTTTCATTAATGTCATAATACTATCCTTCTCTTTGATAAGTTTACTCAAATATGCTGCAATTTCCTCCTTCTTTCTTATTTTTATATAAAAATAATACATTTTATTTTTATTTAAATCATATAATTCTTGCTCTTTAATAAAGTAACTTTCTTTGTTTTTTTCCAAACTATAACTATCCTTAATTAATCGGTCATAATGCACTCTTTCCTTCCTTTGCATCTTTTCCTAGTTATATAACAGTTTTTATATCTTTGTACCAGTCTTTATAAAAAGGCCTCATTTCTATGTGCTCCTTCCATAAATGTACATCTGTCTTCTCGTCTTTTACCCATTTAACTTCAGTGTTTTTATTCTTTTTCCTATTTTTATGCAGCCAGAATTCTGTTTCAAAGTAATCCGTATAGCCCTGTGATGCAAAAAACCTGAATATAATACACCTTCATCCATAATTTTCAACCCTACTGGGACTAGAAAATAATGTATTTCTGTTTTATGCTCACGTCTACTAGAAGTCCAAGTACTCTTATTCCAAATACTTAAATTTCCATATCTTATAATATCTAACATCACTTTAACATCACACTTTTTTATTTTGCCTTACATTACAATTAAAATCTCCTTCAGCAATTACAGTCATATTTATTCCTATCTACTTAATTTAATATAAACATCTATTTTCTCTCCTTTTTTCTTACAAATGCATATATTCCTATAATTGTAAATACCTGATTTCCCCATCTTACATCAAGAGTTGTAGTTTGGCCTATAGTAACAAACATAAAATCTAAAACTTTTATCATCATTATCAGTGGAAGGTTGGCATAATTATTAAGGTGTATACCTTACAGACACAAGGTACAGGGTTTGATTTTCATGTGGAGTAAATGGTCAGGCTTAAAATGGCCCACAAGGGCAATTAGCCTAGTACTAATCTATGAACTGAAAAACCACAAACCAACCTGCAAATGAAGACAACCAGCCAGTAATTCCACCAATATTTAATAAAAACACAAGGAGTCTTGAAGGCTTGTGTGGAGAGCCGAGATGTTAGAGCTGTGTTTTTATTAAATATTGGTGGAATTACTGGCTGGTTGTCTTTGTTTACTAATCTATGAACCTATGAATCTCCTTATACAAAATAAGCATTCCTGAACAAGTCTCTCTCGCTAAGTTAAAGAATACATTTCCTCACCACACTTCCAATTGTTGCCTCTCTTCATTTAAGAACCTAGTATCTTCTAATATAATGTCACTTTCCTGTCTCTTACACCATTCAAGGATACTTATTCTTCTTACATTTTTAAACTAACAATTAATGCAAGTTCCTTACATAAAATGTTAACTTTTGAATATTAGACTTAAACTTTCCCTTTGTTTTTTCTTGGTCTTTCTAACATTTTTCTTTTTCTATATCAAAATCTCTTACCAATAGAATTTTCTTTTTGTTTGAATGAATTCCATTTTAAATCTTTGCTTTCACTCCCATTATTAAAAATAAAACATTCAGTACTGACTTTTTGTAGATCTTCTTTATGTTCCAAATTATGTTCCAAATCGTTTTCTTCCTCGTGTTCTATTGTTACATTCTTTGTTTTATTTTTTATTTATATATCCTCACTTTCTTGCTTCTGTTCTGTTAATCTTGCTCTAAATCAGTTACTTTATATTCACATTGCATCCCCAAATTCCCACTTTCTTACATTTATAACACTTGATTTCACAATTTCTTACATCAGTTCCTATCCCTTCACACCCCAAACATTTTTTTAACAATTATTTATCAAAATGATCAGCTTTCCCACACAAAACAACATGTCTTTGGCTGCCCCCAGTATTTCACCATTCCTTCATCTCCTTCCACATTTATGCACAATGCTATCCTTTTCCATTTTCAAAATAACATTGCAGACCCATGCCCCCATCCATAAACCTCTATTATCATACACTTTTACAATATCTATCACATTGTTAAATACCTTTAATACTTTATTAAAGTCATTTTTTCAACCTCAGTTCTAAATTTGATGTTATTTTTTTTTTCTTAGTCTCTCTTTGAAAAGCTTTAATATGTAGGAGTTCCAAAGGACACAGTCTGTTTATTATACTCTCCTAGAAAATTCTCCATAGGTTTACAAGTCTCAAAAATGTCATGAAATGTCTCTTTATTAATATGAAGAAACTCCCTTAACCTCATATACTTTCGGTCCTAAAGGTGTTATTATTTTGTCCCATACTTTGTATCTGTCCATTCCACCTTCTTTCTTTTCAAGTCTTCCTGTAAATTTTTTTTTTCTTTCAACATTTACTGCCTTATTTATTTCTCCCTCTTTCTCCACTCTTGAGTTCAGCATCTCAGCATACAACCTTCTATTTTCAACCTGTCGAACATCCTCTCTCTGTATTTTTTCCATTAAGTCACCCCACAAAACATCATTTCCACTTTGAGGTTCATTGGTATTCACCAACTCCATGAGCAAATCATCCCACAACCCTCCTGACTGGAGAGTTGTAACAACACATCTCTGTGTTGTCATTGCATCTCCTCTGTACACTTTTCATCCTGAGAAAGCTTGGACGCTTTCTGAACTTCTTTACATAAACACCCACCTTCCAACAAAGGTTCAACTGCCTTTGCATTTATACTTTCTTCCTCTGTTTCTGAACATTTCTTTTTACCATCAAACATGCTTTCTTCTGTTAACTTCACTTCTGTTTCAATAGTACCATCCTCCAAACACTCTATCCTCTTTTCGCTCCCCTCCTGGTTTCTGAGTGCTGCCTCCATGCTTGTAAAGTAAACCAGAAGTGTTACATGAAAATGCATCCTAAAATGCAAGAGTAGGGGGAGTTCCTTAATGCTCTGGCCAAATTTCTCCTAATACTATAAATACCACCTCAGTTCTCCCCTGAAGAGAGGATACTAACGTAGTGGGATAAATACAATAAATAAAGCATCTATTTCTTTAATTTTTTAATTTCTTAACAAGGTATCTGAACTGATCCAAGGAAGCTTTTCAGTCACAGCCCATGCTATCATGGCAATGCAATCAACGTATAAAGCATACAGTATAACAGAAAGTTCAGCTCACATAAACATGAAGCACCTAAATGCTAAAGTACATCTCGGCCTGGTACAACATCTGATAGATATTTAAATATAATTTAAGGCAGTGAATTCACAAAATAGGTTCAGAGATAAATAACCCAATTACACGTTGATATTATATAGCTCTTAAGCCAGTGTAAGCAACTACTTTATCATACTGAAGTAATCTTAAAATTATACATTGAGCATACATGTAAAACAAACTGGTCAGACATTTATTTTATTATTTTTTTACTGGCTAAGTGTAATGTGTCAGGTGATCCCATTCATTATGTGGACATGAATATTAAAGCATACGTGCAAAACAAACAAATGTACATAGTTCATATTGCAAGAGTTCAAAGTAGATATAAGAGAAGCCAAAGTATGTATACAGATGTAGGTGGTACTTTAAGTTGAGATGTTATGATGAACAGACAGTATATACTAAGTAGCTAGTATAGCTAAACAGACTCATCAGATGCCCTGTTTTAATAAAACAATATCAATATAACTAATAAATATTCAGACAGTGGAAATAAACTGAAATCTTTAGTGGAATCCCTACAGCTTGCTATATCTAATGTTTCCTTTGTGAAGTTAGAAGCTTTAAAATGAGACAAGCATCAGTTAAATGCCAGAAGACATATCGGCATTAGATCGCTTGAGATGAATAAACTTGGACTATGTTTAAGATGAGTCCTACTGTTACTACAATTTCATTTACTGCTTACTTTATACATCAAAAAAATGAAAAATCTGCAAAATGACAAACCAGGAAGAAAAGAAGATCCTCCCAACATTTAGAAATATCTTCAGGGTATATAATACTGGTAAATATGTTAAATAAAATAATATTACGCACAGTCATTCAGTCCGAACTAGGAAGGTGAGGAAGGTAGCACTGTGAAAATATGCAATATGCAATGGGAAATGGATGACTGTACAGAGATAACACTACTCCTCAGAGTGTCACAGCAGACACAGCACAGGACTACACTGCATACCAGCCATAATCCTGCGGTACTGTTTACCTCCAGCCTTCAGTTCCACAACATGTTATGTAGTACTGCTCACCCCCAACCTTCAGTACCACACCATATTATGTAGTACTGCTCACCCCCAGCTTTCAGTACCACATCATGTTATGTAGTGCTGCTCACCTCCAACCATCCATACCACACCATGTTCTGTAGTACTGCTCACTCCCAGCCTTCAGTTCCACACCATGTTCTGTAGTACTGCTCACCCCCAGCCTTCAGTACCACAGTATGTTCTGCAGTACTGCTCACATCCAGCCTTCAGTACCACACCATGTTCTGCAGTACTGCTCACACCCAGCCTTCAGTACCACACCATGATATGTAGTACTGCTCACCCCCAGCCTTCAGTACCACACCATGTTCTGTAGTACTACTCCTCAAACCTTCAGTACCACACCATGTTCTGAAGTACTGCTCACCTCCACCCTTCAGTACCACACCATGTTCAGTAGTACCAGCCTTCAGTACTACACCATGTTCTGCAGTACTACTCACCCCCAGCCTTCAGTACCACACCATGTTCTGAAGTACTGCTCACCCCCAGCCTTCAGTACCATACCATGTTCTGAAGTACTGCTCATCTCCAGCCTTCAGTACTACACCATGTTCTGTAGTACTGCTCACCCCCAGCCTTCAGTACCACACCATGTTCTGTAGTCCTGTACACTCCCAGCCTTTAGTATCACTCCATATTCTGCAGTAGTGCTCAACCCCCAGCCTTCATTACCACACCATGTTCTGTAGTACTGCTCCCCCAACCTTCGGTACCACACCATGTTCTGAAGTACTGCTCACCCCCACCTTCAGTACCACACCATGTTTTGAAGTACTGCTCAAATCCAGCCTTCAGTACCACAACATGTTATGTAGTACTGTTCACCCCATCCTTCAGTACCACACCATGTTCTGCAGTACTGTTCACCCCATCCTTCAGTACCACACCATGTTCTGTAGTACTGCTCATCCCCAGCCTTCAGTATCACACCATGTTCTGTAGTACTGCTCACCCCACAGCCTCCAGCCTTCAGTATGTATCACACCATGTTCTGAAGTACTGCTCACCTCCAGCCTTCAGTACCACAACATGTTATGTAGTACTGTTCACCCCATCCTTCAGTACCACACCATGTTCTGCAGTACTGTTCACCCCATCCTTCAGTACCACACCATGTTCTGTAGTACTGCTCATCCCCAGACTTCAGTATCACACCATGTTCTGTAGTACTGCTCACCCCACAGCCTCCAGCCTTCAGTATGTATCACATCATGTTCTAAAGTACTGCTCACCTCCAGCCTTCAGTACCACAACATGTTATGTAGTACTGTTCACCCCATCCTTCAGTATCACACCATGTTCTGAAGAACTGCTCACGTCCAGCCTTCAGGACCACACTTTCTTCTGTAGTACTGCTCACCCCTAGCCTTCAGTACTACACCATATTCTGTAGTACTGCTCACCACCAGCCTTCAGTACCACACCATGTTTTGTAGTACTGCTCACACCCAGCCTTCAGTATCACATTATGTTCTGCAGTACTGCTAACCCCCCAGCCTTCAGTATCAAAACATGTTCTGTAGTACTGCTCACCCCAGCCTTCAGTACATACCACACCATGCTCTGAAGTACTGTTCACCCCCAGCCTGTAGTACCACGCCATGTTCTAAAGTACTGCTCACCTCCAGCCTTCAGTACCACGCCATGTTCAGAATTAGTGCTCATCTCCAGCCTTCAGTACCACACCATGTGCTGAAGTACTGTTCATCTCCAGCCTTCAGTACTACACCATGTTGTGTAGTACTGCTCACCCCTAGCCTTCAGTATCACACCATGTTCTGAAGTACTGCTCACCCCCAACCATCCATACTACACCGTGTTCTGTAGTACTGTACACTCCCAGCCTTAAGTATCACTCCATATTCTGCAGTAGTGCTCACACCCAGCCTTCATTACCATACCATGCTCTTAGGTACTTCTATCCCCAGACTTCAGTACCAGACCAGGTTCTGTAGTGCTTCTCACCCCAGCCTTCAGTACCACACCATGTTCTGCAGTACTGCTCACCCCAGCCTTCAGTACCACTCCATGTTCTGCAGTACTGTTCACCCCAGCCTTCAGTACCACTCCATGTTCTGCAGTATGCACAACCCCAGCCTTTAGTACCACACCATGGTCTGCAGTACTGTTCACCTCAAACCTTCAGTACCACATGTTCTGCAGTAGTGCTCACACCCAGCCTTCAGTACCACTCCATGTTCTGCAGTACTGTTCACCCCAGCCTTCAGTACCACTCCATGTTCTGCAGTATGCACAACCCCAGCCTTTAGTACCACACCATGTTCTGCAGTACTGCACAGCCCTAGCCTTCAGTACTATACCATGTCTTGCAGTAATGCTCACCCCCAGCCTTCAGTACCACACCATGTTCTGTAGTACTACTCTGCCCCATCCTTCAGTACCACACCATGTTATGTAGTACTACTCACCTCCATCAGTAGCACACAATGTTCTGTAGTATTGTATACACCCAGATTTTAGTATCACTCCATGTTCTGCAGTAGTGCTCACCCCCCAGCCTTCAGTACCACACCATGTTCTGTAGTCTGCTTACCCTAAACGTCAGTGGCACACCGTGTTTATGGTACTGCTCACTGTAGCCTTCGGTACCTCACCATGTTCTATTACTAGTAGGTGTGATGTGGCAAATGGGCTAGGTTTATTTTAGGAAAAGTGTCTGGGCCAAGCATAATGAATAAAGTGTGCTTTCACATGTTTGGAGGATTACTTCCCTCCTATACCTCCTCCAGACTGTTGACCTGCATGTTAACTGCAGACCCAGAACACCTATCATGTACTTACTGCTGTTTCCATTACCAGGAAATTGCCTTTATTGTAATACTTTTTACGTACTTACTGCTGGTTTTGTTACCAGGAAGTTGACTTGGTTGTAATACTTATTATATACTTACCACTGGTTCTGTTACCAGAAAGTTGCATTGGCTGCAATACGTATGTATTTACTGCTGATTCTGTTACCAGGAAGTTGCCTTGGTTGTAATACTTATTATGTACTTATTGCTGGTTCTGTTATCAGGAAGTTACCTTTGTTGTAATACTTATTATGTACTTACTGCTGGCTCTGTTACCAGGTAGTTGCCTTGGTTGTAATATGTATGGACTTACTGCTGGTTCTGTTATCAGGAAGTTACCTTTGTTGTAATACTTATTATGTATGTACTGCTGGTTCTGTTACCAGGAAGTTGCCTTGGTTGTAATACGTATTATGTACTTACTGCTGGCTCTGTTACCAGGAAGTTGCATTGGCTGTAATACTTATATACTCACTGCTGGTTCTGTTACCAGGAAGTTGCCTTGGTTGTAATACGTATGTACTTACTGCTGGTTCTGTTATCAGGAAGTTACCTTTGTTGTAATACTTATTACGTATGTACTGCTGGTTCTGTTACCAGGAAGTTGCCTTGGTTGTAATACTTATTATGTACTTATTGCTGGTTCTGTTATCAGGAAGTTACCTTTGTTGTAATACTTATTACGTATGTACTGCAGGTTCTGTTACCAGGAAGTTGCCTTGGTTGTAATGCGTATTATGTACTTACTGCTGGCTCTGTTACCAGGAAGTTGCATTGGCTGTAATACTTATATACTCACTGCTGGTTCTGTTACCAGGAAGTTGCCTTGGTTGTAATACGTATTATGTACTTACTGCTGGTTCTGTTATCAGGAAGTTACCTTTGTTGTAATACTTATTATGTACTTACTGCTGGCTCTGTTACCAGGTAGTTGCATTGGCTGTAATACTTATATACTCACTGCTGGTTCTGTTACCAGGAAGTTGCCTTGGTTGTAATACTTATTATGTACTTACTGCTGGTTCTGTTACCAGGAAGTTGCCTTGGTTGTAATACTTATTATATACTTACTGCTGGCTCTGTTACCAGGAAGTTGCATTGGCTGTAATACTTATATACTCACTGCTGGTTCTGTTACCAGGAAGTTGCCTTGGTTGTAATACGTATGTACTTACCGCTGGTTCTGTTACCAGGAAGTTGCCTTGGTTGTAATACGTATTATATACTTACCGCTGGTTCTGTTACCAGGAAGTTGCATTGGCTGTAATACGTATTATGTACTTACCGCTGGTTCTGTTACCAGGAAGTTGCATTGGCTGTAATACGTATTATGTACTTACTGCTGGCTCTGTTACCAGGAAGTTACCTTTGTTGTAATACTTATTACGTATGTACTGCTGGTTCTGTTACCAGGAAGTTGCCTTGGTTGTAATACGTATTATGTACTTACTGCTGGTTGTGTTACCAGGACGTTGTGTTTTTGGCACTGTTCTCCTTCCTTCAGTTTCAGCAGCTGGAATTGTTTCATCTTTCATAATAATTAACAAAAGTTTGTACAATGGGATGTTATAACCTGGAAATGAAATAAGTTGTACAGTTAACCACTGTATCCTTCCAGTAATTTTTTACACTTTCTTTACAATTATTTAATCATACAAGTCTGAAACAAAATAATAAAAGTATGCTACAAAAATGCTACATGTTATCAAGGACTGTGGATAAGACCATCTCTAGAGACAAATGACTGCTTTTCCCTCATCCTATATTACATTACCCTCGCATTCTGTATCAACAAGAACATTCTCCTATGAAAGTAAGAAACTCATTTCCACATGCTTGAGTTATTGTTTACATGAGTGCTCGCACGTGTGTGTGTGTGTGTGTGTGTGTGTGTGTGTGTGTAATTTCTATATCAGTTATCGCTCAGGAGTGAAATTCAAAAACATCTGATTCCTAAACATCCAGCATAAAACCTGAGCCAAAGTAGACAGGAGATCAATTATATGAAATACCACAAGGAAGTCTAGTGCAAACAATAAAAATAAAAACTGTCTAATAAGAGAACAGTATGCTCATCAAAATATAGCTAATAAATAAGTAAATCCCAATCCCTCACAGCAACACGCTCTGGGGATCTAAACCTTGTCATCACAATGAACGAAACATGCTGGAGGGATAGGTTCCTGACCCAGAGACTCTCCATACTCTGGAATAGACTGCCCATACATGTCAAGCAGAGCGCCTCATTGTCTCTCTTCAAAAGGAACCTTGATGATTGGATGGGAGACAGGAAATTCACCCGGGGATCATGTCAGTCGCCCTGCTAGACAGGGGCCCAGAGAAGTAAATATTGTGGGAAGAAATATCCAGGGAATTGTTATGGCTAGGATGCATAGGCCCTAGGGCCGATAGCCTAGTACCAACCTATGAACCTATGAACATTCAAATGTAAAATACTGTAACTGTTTTAAATGTCCAGACCTGCTTTAGCAAGTCCCATAATGCTGAGACTGAATGGTAAAAAAAAACGGACTTACAGATGTTAAGACTGACATGGTCACTTCTTGGAGTATTTCCTTTTCTCTAAGGTATGGCCATCTTGAAGTTAGTATACAGAGGTTTGGGGCATCTTCGGAGCTTGGCCCATGTAAAAAAAAAAAAAAAAAAAGGAAATTTAATGGAGAAGAGCGATGTCCCATATTTGCTCTTCTCCAGAATAATTTTTCTAGCACATCGGCACTTGGCATCACATGTGCTGACATTTCTATAGCGAGCTGTAAAATACATCTACATTTTAGAATGGTAAATACAAATAGTATTTCTATCATAATTTAATGCTTTAATATATAAAGAACATTTAGTCTACGATGAACCAGAAGTAAACCACCATTTCAGAGTAGTTCTGGCGTTCCTTAACTTGTACTAGGTTCAACATTTATTTTCCTCAGATTAATTTCTCATAGACATTTGGGTTTCTAATACCATGACGGGAATGGACCCCATTCCTAAGTCAAAGTACAATTAAAGTTCATGAAAGTAGTATTGTTTCAGTTTTTGATGTTAGCCCAGAACTAACTCCTACAATTCATAGAGTTACATGTATTGGTAATATATACAAATAAGAATGTAAATTCTTTTTTATGAGATCCATTGCTCCTACTACTATTGAAACTGTCTGGGTATTATTTGTCCACACTGCCCTCATTTCTGCCTGCAAATCCTGGTATTTCATAACTTTGTGTGTCTCTGTACATAAGACACTGTAATCACTGGGTGTAGGATTTTCAACCATCAGTGCTACTTTTGTCTTCTTTTCCTGGACTACTATATCTGGTTTTCCCACACTTATTTTTTTAACTGTTGGTATTGGGTGATCCCATGTAATGTAAACAGCATTTTCTATGATGCTTTGTGGCTCATGTTTCCAATGCTACTTTAATATTATAATGTTTGCACAATCACCAGTTCAGCAGTCTTGCCACATTATTATGCCTTTCAGTATACAGGCCTTCTGACATTAGCATCACACCGAGCAACAAGATGTGTGACTGCTACCAATTCTGTTTTAAAAACCCTGCATTTGTTTCTCCAATATGTTCAATGGACTTTGTAAACCAACAAGTAAGTAATCCACTATCCTGGGCCGCCAGTATTAACTTGTCATCTTTTGATTTAAATTCACATCTCCTTAACCATTCCTGCATTAAATCCTGATCAACACGTGGTTGTTGAATGAGTTTTCTGTACGTGTAACTCTATTTATGCGTTTTCCACATTTCTTGCCTTCTCATCTGATTCTTCACCTTATTTTCTTTCTTTTGGTTTTTGGCACATTCAATTGCTGCCTGATTTTTAGCTACCTCTAGTTTGATTTCCATCCCCTCTTGACCCTGATATGCTTCTGCTAAACTAAGTAAGGAAGCCATCTTAGACTTTAGGTCTCCTTAAGTTTTAAAACCTTCTCTATGATTAGATCTTGTGAGGTCAGCAAATATGTATGCAGGCCTACGACTGCAGATCTATACATGCAATCAATTTCAAGGAGGCTAATACCTCCTTCAGAAAAGGGAATACAGAATAGTGATATATATATTACTTTTTATAAATCATTTCATAAGCATGAAGCATTTTTCTTGTTTTCCTGTCCAACTGATAAATACCTTTTGGGACCAGTCAATCACCCCAAAACTATAAGTTAGAACAGGAAGAACAAATTGGTTTATGGTGTGGACTTTGTTCCTAGATTTCAGAGCTGTTTTCAATATTAATTTTAATTTTAGTCTTCTAAAATATTCCTTACTAAGATTTATTCACATTTGTTCATGTTTTGTTGTCAAGTCTTCTTAAATTTCCAAATATTTATACACTCCCTCTTGCTCAAGTTCTTTTATATCACATTCCCTCCCAAACTGATACTTTCTTGGTGTTGCAGCTTTTTTGCTTTAAAGGTTGCTTTTCTACATTTGTCAAGACCAAATGGCGTTCTTATATCATGTGAGGAAGTTATGACTACTTGCAACTGTGTTTTCAATTCCCCATCTGAAGAGCTATACAGTTTTCCATCATCCACAAACAGAAGATGACAAGTCTTTAAGCAAAGTTGTTTTCTGGGAACCAAATTGTAGCCATGACCTAATCTAGTAAGTCGACAGCTTAATGGGTCAAGGGCTAGACAAAATGGCAGTGGTGACAAAGCGTCACACTAGAATATCTCACTTTGAAGTTTTATCCCTGGGATAATAATTTGTCCTTTATCATGGTTTAGCTGCAAGGTGGTTTGTCACTGTTTCATAGTCACTAATGTAATTCATCAATGTAAGGTGTACGTTATACATTTGTTAGCACTTTTATCTATGAATGTGGGATGCTGTCAAATGCTTTTTGTAGTCTATCCATGCCATACTTAGATTCTTCCCTTTTTCACAATTCTCCACTGACTTTATTTAGCAACAAATGATCCTTTGTTCCATACGATTTTCTTTTGTTACCCTTTTGTCCTATTACCATGATTGAGTTTTTTTTCTACATGACTGTAAGCTCTGTCAGCATTAATTCCAGTTTACAGTTTATACATCACTGGAAGGAAAACTACTGATCTACAGTTTTTAGGATACCTTGCAGAGTCACTCTTAAGTAGTATTGTTTTTCCTGTTGTTAACCAGGTTGGCGTTTGTTTAGGATGGACATATAAACAGTTCTTACTCAGGGCTAAATCTTCATGTAAATATGTTAACGCTTTTAACCAGAAGTTAGGTACTGCATCTGGGTCTGGGATTTTACATTTAGGAGCTTTTCTTAATTTTGTTTCAATTTATCTAGCCATTTCATATCCTGTACATTTGAACTTCTTATTCTTTGTAATGCTTCTTACATCCATTCAGCATCTTTGTTATATTCCACAGGATCTTCATGGATATTTCTCCAAAATGTGTCTGCTTCTTCTTTTTGGTGGTGTTTCTATTCCTTTTGCTTTGTTTCCCAATTCTCTATAAAACTTTTTTGGCCATCTGTAAATTGCTTACTTTGTACTTCTTTATAGTTACCTTTCGTTCTAAGTTTTTCTGCCTATGCTAATATCTTTAATTTATTATTTGCAATAGTGTAGAATAGATCCTGGTCTGTTCTGTGTGTTGCTTTTATAACTTTTATCTTTCTAAGCATTTTTGCTGATCTGTTCCCTCTCCTGTACTCTTCTGACAGCAACACTTCTTGTCTTTACTGCTTTAATGTTTTCTCTATTCGATACTTCCATGATGACATTAGATTTCTCCCCTTCCTTACCCTTACTACCCTGTGTTTTGTGGCAAGACTCCATCTGTTATTAACTTAACTGCACAGTAATATATTCTATTTACTTCTGTTATATATTTGCAGTGAAACTATAGAGATGAGAAAACAGTCAAACTAGGCATTCCTAGACTTGAAGAAAGCACATGACAAGGTCCCAAGAAAGCAAATTTGGCCAGTCCTGTCCTGTGGTGGTTCAAAGTACCAGAAATATTGGTAGAATTAGTGAAAGCTATGTACAAGGGTCCAATGACACAAATACGAACAGTGTTCAGTCTCACAGAGGGTTCTCAATGGGAGTTTTTGTGCATTATATTTAACCTTTCAGCCCACTGCTCTACACACTGGTGATGGTGATGGATACTGGTGATGATGTGGCATTCGAATCCGGCTCTAAGAACTTCAGGAAAGGCTAGGGGAGTGGAATGCAAAACTGAAGGCACATGGGATGAAGTGGAGTACTGATAAAACAGCTATAATGGCAGCAAATGGGGAAATCAGAAGACACTGAGAACTGAGACAGAAGGGAAAATTGTGGAACAGGTAAACAGCTTCAGGTACCCGGGAGAAGGGGAAGTCTGAATGAGGAGATCAAAGCTAGAATCAGGGGGACTGCAGCCAACTGACACAGAGTGTAAGGTGTAGTATATGACAAGAAAATGCTAAAGAAGCTGAAAAGTAAAGTGTACAAAATGATAGTGTGACCAGTACTGTATGGCACAGAAACGTGGGCAGTAAAGGTACAGCAGCCGAGGAAGCTAGAGACAGTGAAGAGCCTGAGATGGCCGGTAGGATGTACACTGTGGGAGAAGCAAAGAAATGAGGACATAATAGCAAAAGCCGAAGTAGCTCCAATTGCAGAAAAAAAGTCAAGGGAAAAAGATTATGGTGGTTCAGACATTTGTGCAGAAAAGCAGAAGACAACCTGGTGAAGATGACTGGGACAGACAGGAAGAAGGCAAGAGGAAAAGAGGGTGGCCTGCAAAGAGGAGGGTGGAATGTGTGAAACAAGACCTGTGACAGTCAGGCATGAGTGATGAAGGCAGGAGAGCAGCAATGAAGAGAGAGAGGGACGGACACGGATGACGTGACACCCCGACCTCATGTAGAAAATTAGGAAAAAGGGGGTTGATGATGAACTGATCCAGAGTTCCGTCATCTTGTAACTCAAAATAGGGAGAATAAGTAATGGGAACATCCTGTTTACTCTCTTCCCCTACAGCCTTATCTAGGACTTATTTTGCCCTGCTTAAAAGTATCAAGAGTTTGTGTGGCTTAACTGCAAGTCTAGTGACTTAAAATTACTTTCTTCAGTAACTTGCACTGACATGGAAGGTGTACCTTTCCGTGCAAAAACACTATCACTGCAGCTTCTTCTATGCCTTCCCCTGCAAGGACGTCTTTAAACAAACATACGCTTTCCTTTTACGATTATTACCACACGCCTCTTGGGTGATGCCTTTTCATTTCTGTTGCTCTTCATCTTATTTTATTTTGGGGATACCACCCTCTCACTTTTTTTCCTTCCCAAGGGTATAGCAGAACAAAATTATCACCAGTTTTCTTTGTTTCTTTGCTTATAAGTACATGTTGAGGAAAGCTTAGCTTACTTGTATGATCTGCTTTACTTTGGCAGAAATAAGTTGAGAACTGACTTCTCCTGGTTACTTCACATTCTTCCTTTCTGTGTGTGTCTTTTATAATTTTATTCCTTCTGTTTTAACACTTTTTGCAAGTTTCCATGCTTTTATGGTAAACTGTGTTTTACTTCAGAATTTCATATAAT
Organism: Protopterus annectens; assembly: GCF_019279795.1. Taxonomy (NCBI): domain Eukaryota; kingdom Metazoa; phylum Chordata; order Ceratodontiformes; family Protopteridae; genus Protopterus; species Protopterus annectens. The sequence continues at coordinate 958,929,404 of NC_056728.1, forward strand.
TTTATGCCTAGTCCTGATATTATATTCTATGCTTCTAGGTTTCTGTTGTTTTGGCACTGGGCCATGCTACTAGTAACAAGCTCTTCTGGCTTTTCCCGGTTAGGGGTCGCCACAGCGGAACTCCGGTCTGCTAATGATTGGCAGTGGATTTTACGGTGCCGCGTTTTCAGCCCGATGCCCAACCTTCAAAGAAGGCACACCCATTCATGCACCCACCTACCTGCATGTCTTTAAACAACACTTGACCACGGGGAGGACATGCAAACTCCACACACAAGGTGCTCCAGCCAAGAATGAACGGGAGAACCTCTTGCTGTGAGGTGACAATGCTAACAAGCAAAATCTTTTAATTAACTAACTATAAGCAAAATAATTTCAATGCCAATATCCTTCTGGTAGTCTTCATTCTGGATGCTCCCTCTCATGCCTAAACAGAATGGATGTATTAAGCTGTGTTCTCTTTCTGATTAAAATCAGTGGGTTGCCATGATGTGTCTATGACTCTCCCTTCTCCCACATTTCTACAGTGGTTTAAAAAGGAAGGAAATCTTTCCATAATATTCTGTCGTGAGTCAAATCAAGTTCCCTTATGTAATGATGTATGGTGTAATCTACAATATGGCGATGTATGGTGTAATCTACAATATGGCGAATAACATAACGGCATAACCAAGAAAGCAAATTTTTTAAAAAAATAAGTAAAGCCTGAAGAATGAATGAAGTGTGTATGTAAATATGAAGTTGAAAAGAAATACAAGACCTACATATGAAAGGACATGCACTTTGTATATAAAAGCACTGGAAGGGATATCCAGAAATACTGAAATTAAATAAATAACCATGTTCATCTTATGGAAAGGGTCTCCACACAGCATACAAATAAACATAAACCTAGGTGGCAGAGCAACATGCAAACTTGAATCACTAACCTTTGACTAAACTAACACTTGGCAGCTACGCTAACATCTACAGGCTGCTACAATGGCTACATAGCACAGGCATAACTTGCTGATGAACTAACTTCTACAGGCTGCTACAGTGGCTACATAGCACTGGCATAACTTACTGCTGCATTAACTTTTACAGGTACTACAATGGCCACATAGTGTAACAGCATGTTATGCCTGTGCTAACTTCTACAGGCTACTACAATGACCATATAGCAGAGACATAATGTGTGGTACTTGCAACCACTGCAGACTTTGTACCTGTAACCAATTCAGTCTTCTGGGTGATGCTGTCCTGCAGAGTCGTTGAGTAGGTTACTAGATGGTGCCTGTTCTCAGAGTTGTAGATTGAAACATGATGATTCAATCACTTAACAGGTAGCATCAAATCAGGCATTACAGCCACATGATGCAATGCTTTTTCTAGAATTGTGCGAATTTTACATGTACAACAGATTACAGTTTCTTGTCACCGTGCATGCACATTATTATTTTTTGGTTGCAGCTAATCATATGCTTACATATCAGGGTGCCTTCATAATGGAAATCATGTTTCAAGAATCTAGCAGTAATTTAAATTCGATCTGTTCTAAACAGACCATACATTTTATTAGCCTGGGTGTAGCACAGTGACACAGAGCTGTCTCACTTACCCTAGATGTTGGGACAGCCTCATTTCAAGCATCATTCTCTTTATGCAGCTTAGTGACCTCTTCCTCCACACCTGTAACAAATTATTACACTACTTCCTTTATTCTTTCTCACTGAAGAAAGTACATTTTTTTACTTCAGTTTCAGGCTTTGAAACACACAATCCATTTAAAATTGTGTCATTAGTTGCTAACTTCTCAGTCTACTGCTTTTAGGTATTTTCCTTTCATATAACTTTAACTGGCAATTAACACCTCATTAATAACATAACTAAAAAGTGTTGCATAAGAACATGACCTAATACTGCAACATACATTTAAGGGACATTACTCCTTTCCACAGCCAACATGTTACAATGATATATACATGTGCTATGAAGCATGTGCTATGAAGCAGACTGCATTACTTTACACAGTGATCACATAAATTAATCTTAACTCTGTAAGCATGTTATCAGCTTTTTTAATATTAAAATAAAAATTTGACACATCTAACCCCATCACTCTGGACAGCTGATTCCTATCAGGACAGCTCTTTCTTTCTCTCTCTGTAAAACTCTTGATTATCATGGTAGTCAGCCTCTTACTTTCATATGAAAGCCGAGCTCATGACAAATACTGGTCGGTCAGTTTACACTGACACAAACATTGGTTGTTCATAGGTTCATAGGTTGGTACTAGGCTATCAGCCCTAGGGCCTATACAAACCTAGCCATAACAATTCCCTGGCTATTTCTTCCCACATTATTTACTTTCCTGGACCCCTGTCTAGCAGGGCGACTGACGTGATCCCTGGGGTGAATTTCCTATCTCCCATCCAATCGTCAAGGTTCCTCTTGAAGAGGTCCAAAGAGGCACTCTGCTTGACATGTATGGGCAATCTATTCCAGAGTCTGGGGAGTCTCTGGGTCAGGAACCTATCCCTCCAGCATGTTTTATTTATTGTGATGACAAGGTTTAGATCCCTGGAGCGTGTAGCTCTGAGGGATTGGGATTTCTTTAAGTGTAGCATGTCCAAAAGCTCTGGGTTTGACATGGCCTTGTATGTTAAGCAGAGATCGCCTCTGAGTAGACGACATGCGACAGAGTATAGCTGGAGTTTTTTAAGGCGGTCAGCGTAGGGCATCTGCTTTAGGCCTGTGATTTTTTTTAGTGAGGTATTTCTGAGGCCTTTCTAGTTGTTGCAGATGTCTTGAGAGGTACATACCAAATGGGGCGTTGTATTCTATAATGGGTCTAATGAGGGATGAGTACAGTGGGACAATGACCTCCTTTTTTCTGGATGAAAAGCCCTTCATGATGAGGTGTGCCACATAGAAGGATTTCCTGACTGTTGTGGCGATGTGGTTATCGAAGGTGAGACCACTGTCCACCTGTGTCCCTAAGTCTCTTATCACACTTTCTGTGTTTAGTGTACTGCCACCTATATGGTAATTCATGGATACATGTTTTTTCCCAAAGGGGATAACAATACATTTCTTGGCACTGAGCTTGAGCCCATGGCTCTGGCACCAAGCATCTGTTTCTGTAAGGCCCTTTTGTAGAGTATCCACATCATTTGGGGATTCAATAATGGCTCCCAGTTTGCAGTCATCTGCAAACTTTGTTAGCCAGAGTCCCTTAGTGTTGATCTGTACTTCAGAGAAGTAGATGCCAAACAAGAGCGGCCCCAGGACTGAACCCTGAGGTACTCCACTTGTCACTTGTCTGGAGCAGGATTTGGAGTCGGCTACTTTTACAGTGTGAGTTCTATCAGTAAGCCATTTAGCAACCCATTGGGTGACATAGGGATTAATGCCCAACTTAGTAAGTTTAGCTATGATTCCAGAGTGGGGGATGGTGTCAAAGGCCTTGGCAAGGTCTAGATAGGCTGTGTGGACCACCTTACCCTTGTCCATGGCTCTGGAGACTGATTCAAAGAAGTCAATCAGGTTCAGGAGACAAGATCGCCCCTTCACAAACCCAAACTGGGTGGGGTCCAGTGTTTGAAGGTTGCCAATGTCTTTGTTTATAAGTTCCATGATAATACGCTCCATGGCCTTGCAGATAAGGCTTGTCAGACTGATGGGACGGTAGTTTCCAGGATCCAAGGTGGATCCCCCCTTGTGGATTGGGATAACGGTAGCTCTGCGCCACTCAGTGGGCACGAAACCTGAGGTGAGGCTATGATTAAACATGACACTTAGGTGAGGTGCCAGTTCATATTGTAGTTCATGTAGTACACAGCCTGGGATGTCATCTGGTCCCATGGATGCTGTATTCTTGGCTTTAGAGAGTGCGTTTTGTACCTGTGTGGCCGTTATTACTGGAATTTGGCAATCTTCCGGTATTGAGATGGGCCATTTAGGGGGTGAGAGGGGGGTGAAGTTGGCACTGAATCGATCTGCCAGGATATTGGCAATATCCTTCGGATCAGTATATTTAATGCTATTCTGTTTTAGCTCAGAGCAGATCTGAGCATTGCCATTTAAATTCTTGAGATAGTTATAGAATGCTTTGTGGTTGTCTTTGGAATCTTTGGCAATTTTATTTTCGTAACTAGCTTTGGAGGATTTTATGAGGCATCTCAGTTTCTTACTGAGGATAGTAAGGGAGTTTTTTGCATCCTGGGATTTTCCTCTTTTCTGCAAAAGTTTCTTCCTTTTGTTGTAAAGTTTGTTTATGGCAGGGGACCACCAGATTGGCTTCCTTTTTTTGGATGAGAGCATTTTGGTTCTATTTGGGATGGCACGATTCATGCATGAGTGGATGTGCTCGTACAGTGCCTTAGTGTAGGATTCAGCAGTTGAACTTTCAGTTCCCGTCTGCATGGGTGTCATGAAGTTTGTCACATCTGACTTGAGTAGCATGAAGTTGGCTTTGGAGAAGTTTTTATGGTGGTTTCTTTACTGGGGGTGGGGGTGGGATGTGGATGTTAAGGGTGATTAGCTTATGGTCAGACCTGACTAACGAGGGGGTGACCATAGGTATGGAGCATTGATCTCCCATGTTGGTAATGACCAGGTCTAGGATATTGGAGCCACTGGTGGGACTATGGATTAGTTGATCCAGGGCGTTGGAATTTATGAATTCCAAGAACCGTTGCGCAAAGGTGTTGGGACATGAGTAGTTTTCCCAGTTAATGGCAGGGTAGTTAAAATCACCCAGTATTAGGGTGTTTGGTTCTATCTTAACATTTTCCAGTATGTTTAGAAAGGTGTAGTGAGAATCTTTGGGTATGGTGGGGGATGTCTTACACAAACGTCTGGGCTTCCTTACATACAGCTTTACACAGCTTTACACCTTCACCATGGACAACACAGGATCTTGGTTCAGCTGCTTACCAACTTTTCAGCTTGATACTGCAAACTCTCCAGTAGTTTTTATAGGCTAACTTTCCTCACCCTATAAATCACCTGGATGTCTGCAGGCTTCTGTCACAGTAATATTTCTGTTGCTGACTTCTGTCCAGAATCTCCTTTACTCTGTATTGAATTTCAGGCGATCAGTCATGTAGCTAAGTTAAGCAACCTTCTTTTCAAGATTTTACCCATTAATAGTTGAATTAGTCAGAGACCAAGTCCCTGCACAGGTGCACTCTTTTATTCAAAAATGTGAGAAGAAAATCTTTACAGCTTTTGCAACTGTTCTTTCTCATTAGGTTTTTTCACCATTTGGATACGTTTCACCATTTTTCTATTTGCATTTACATAGCACAGACCAGATGTTACATGTATGAAATCCTACCTTACCCATGTCTTCTTAATTCCTGACTTCTATACTGAAGACAACCGTTCATAGGTAGGTACAAGGCTATCGGCCCAAGGGCCTAAATAAGCCCAGCCAACAAGGTTCCCTGGCTTACGCCACCCAAGAAAGTTATTTTCCTGTGCCACTGTCAAGCAGAGACACAGAAGTGATCCCCGGAGTGTATTTCCTATTTCCCATCCACTCATCAAAATTTTTCTTGAAGAGTGCTAATGAGGAACTTTGCTGGACATGGGTAGCTTGTTCCAGTGTATGGGAAGTCACTGGGACAGGAATCTATCCCTCCAGCATATCCTGTTTATTGTGGTGACAAGGTTTAGGTCCCTAGATCATGTAGCTCAGAGGGATTTGGGTTTCTTTAGGTGTAGCATGTCCAACAGCTCTGGGTTTGACATTGCTTTATATGTTAGGGAGAGATCACCTCGGAGTAGGCGATATGCTATGGAGTAAAGCTGGAGTTTTTTGAGACAGTCAGTGTAGGGCATCTGTTTGAGGCCAGTAATCCTCTTTGTGAGGTACTTCTGTGACCTTTCTAGCTGCTGCAGATGTCGTATGAGGTATATTCCAAAAGGGGTGTTGTACTCTATAATGGGTTTAATGAGTGCCGAATAAAAGGGAACAATTACCTCTTTTTTCCTGGATGAGAACCCTTTTGCGATGAGGTGTGCCACATAGAAGGAATTCCTGACTACTGTAGCGATGTGATTATCAAAGGAGAGACTACTGTCCACATGGGTCCCAAGGTCTCTTATCACACATTTAGCATTAAGTAGACTGCCGCCTATGTAGTAGTTCATGGGTACAAAGTTTTTACCAAAGGGGATGACAATGCACTTTTTGGCGTACAGAGTTTTTACCAAAGGGGATGACAATGCACTTTTTGGCATTGAGCTTGAGGCCATGGCTCTGACACCAGGCATCTGCCTGAGTGAGGCCCTTCTGTAGGATGTCCACATCATTTGGGGACCCGACTATGGCTCCTAGTTAGCAGTCATCTGTGAACTTCATTAGTCAAAGGCCTTCTGTGTTAGCCTGTACTTCAGAGAAGTAGATACCAAACAGGAGAGGTCTCAGGACTGAACCCGGTGGTCACTGGCTTGAAATCAGATTTGGAGTCTGCAACTTTTACAGTATGGGTTCTGTCAGTGCGCCAGTTGGCAACCCATCTTATGACATAGATATTTATACCTAGTTTAGTGAGTTTAACGATAATTCCAGAATGGGGGATGGTGTCAAACGCCTTGGCGAGATCAAGATAGGCTGTGTGAAACACCTTACCCTTGTCTACGGCTTTGGTGACTGCCTCAAAGAAGTCGATTAGGTTCAGGAGGCATGATCTGCCTTTCACAAACCCGAAATGGGTGGGGTCCAGGTGTTTGGAGGTTACCAATATCTTTGTTTATGAGTTCCATGATGATACATTCCATGGCCTTACAGACCAGGCTCGTCAGGCTAATAGGACGATAGTTCCCAGGATCAGTGATGGCTCCCTCTTTGCGGAGTGGGATAACTGTTGCTGTGCACCATTCAGTGGGCACAAAGCCTGACGTGAGGCTATGATTGAACATGGTGCTTAGGTGGGGAGCCAGTTCGTTCTGAAGTTCGTGTAAAACGCAGCCTGGGATGTTGTCCAGTCCCATGGATGCTGAGTTTTTGGCTTTAGAGAGTGCGGCTTTAAAGGGACTCTGCATTCTTCCTGTACAGGGGGTGAAGTTAGCACTGAACCTGTCTGCCAGGATGTTGGCAATATCAGTTGGTTCTGTAATTTTAGTGCCGCTGTGCTGTAACTCAAAGCAGATCTGGGTATTGCCATTGAGATTCTTGACATAGCTATAGAATGCTTTGTAGTTATACCTAGAATCAGTGGAAATTTTGTTTTTGTAGCTAGCTTTGCAGGATCTTATAAGGGATCTCATCTTCTTACTGAGGCTGAGCAGGGAGCTCCTCCACTCATGGGATTTTACTCTCTTTTGCAACAATTTCTTCCTTCTGCTGTAGAGTTTGTTTATGGCAGGGGACCACCGGACTGGCTTCCTTTTTTTGGAGGATAGCATCTTGGTTCTGTTTGGGATAGCACGATCCATGCACTCGTGTAAGTGCTTACAGAGTGCATTTGTGTAGGATTCAGCAGTTGTAACTGTATTGTCCATCTGCATGGGAGTCATGAAGTTCACCACTTCTGTCTTAAGAAGCATGAAGTTGGCTTTGGAGAAATTTTTTAACGTGGTTCCCTTTTGGGGTGGGGGCAGATGTGGATATCTAGGGTGATTAGCTTATGGTCAGATCTGACCAACGAGGAGTTGACTTCAGGTGTAGAACACACCGGTCACTCATGTTGGTAATGACTAGGTCTAGGATATTGTTGTCCTGGTGGGGTTGTGGATAAGTTGATCCAGGGCATTGAAATTTATGAATTCCAGAAAGCATTGAGCGAAGGAGTTAGTACATGAGGATTTTTCCCAGTTAATGGTGGGGTAGTAGAAATCGCCCATTATTAGGGTGTTTGGTTGAACCCTAATATTTTCCAGTACATCAAGAAAGAGGAGTGGGAATCCTGGGGCATGGTGGGGGATTTGTAGCAAGCTACAATTTGGATTGCAGTTTTACCCAGAGTTAGTTGCACTTGGATAACCTCGGATGCATTATGCTGAGCAACTAGCCTGGAGGTGTGGATATCCTTAATTAATATGGACACACCTCCGACTTTGGTGTTCCAGTCCAGGTTAGATGGCCGAAAAGTGTGGTATGAGTTATAGCCTGGTAATGCAGGGGTGCTATCTGCAGCCTTGAACCAGGTCTCGATCACTGCACAGATATTGATGTTCTCCATTTTAAGGAGTTCCTCGAGGGAGTGCATTCTGAGATTTAGACTTCTAGCATTGAGTAGCATCACCCTCAGTTTTTGCTTGCCTGTTCCTGTTACAATGGTGAATTTGTCATTTGAACCTTGCCTAAAAAGGCAATATAGGGGCAGCAAGAGCCTTAGCCAATATCCGGAATCTCAGGGGTGACAGGTGCAGGCCATCTCTGGCAAAGCATTTTGGTCTGTCGACCATATCGTCCCAGGCAGACAGATACTGGATCCCCTTAGAATGACACCAGAAGCTTAGCCAATTGTTGAAGTCAATCATTTTGTCCTTGTACTGCGGTATCGTTCTGGGCAATGGCAGAATGCTACTCAGGGCTAGAGTCATACCTGCCTGGGCTACAAGATTGGACAGCTCATCCATGTCTCTTTTCATGTAGTCCAGGTAGGTACGTCTCAGGTCAATCACACCAACATGGACAATGACAGAGTCATATTTGTACTTGTTGTGGAGTGACCTGAGTGCGTGGGTTATGTGGCGTATCCTGGCACCCGACAGGCAGCTGACAGTAACCTTCTACTTGTTTAGCCTGGTTAGTGGGACATCAGTGTGCCTGACTATAGAGTCACTTATGACTAGTGTGTTGGGTACATTGTTTTGCCTTATGGCTGTAGTTGAGTGGCACACTGAGTCTGTGGGCTGTCACTTGGGTTGTGTTGGGGGGGTGGAGGTTGCTTGCGTTTCTGCTTTGGAGGTCTCTGTTGCTTGAGCAGATTGTTATCAAGAGCCTCTGCGAATGTTTTTGTGTTTCTATGTGTGGATTTTGGTGGTGTAGCTTTAGTGGGACTATGTGATGAGTGTGGTGTGTTGCAATTGTTTACCTTCTCCTCTTGACTGTCAAGTTCAGTCTTGGTTGGAGAGAGCTTTACCTCCAGTTTGTCTGCTTTAGTTAAACATGGCATCAGGTATTCCCCACAACAGAGTACAGACTTTAATGTACTAATCACACTTGCACACGTTGAATCAGTCAGGTTATTTCAGAGAACTTGGTATAACACTCTGCACATATCAAATTCATAAATTCTTTGAAATGGACCAAACCTTGCACATTTTACTCCTGAGACTACCTGGTACTGCAAATACTGTTATTTCTTCCTTTGGGGTCATTGCTAATGAATGCATTGCAAAAGGGAAAGTTCTGTCCTACTGGATATACTTTACTTAACATACCCGGCCAGGACAGGGAAAGCTCTGTCCTACTGGATATACTTTACTTAACATGCCCGGCCAGGACAGGGAAAGCTCTGTACTACTGGACATACGTTACTTAACATACCCGGCCAGGACAGGGAAAGCTCTGTACTACTGGATATACATTACTTAACATGCCTGGCCAGGACAGGGAAAGCTCTGTCCTACTGGATATACATTACTTAACATGCCTGGCCAGGACAGGGAAAGCTCTGTCCTACTGGATATACATTACTTAACATACCCGGCCAGGACAGGGAAGGCTCTGTCCTACTAGATATACATTACTTAACATGCCTGGCCAGGACAGGGAAAGCTCTGTCCTACTAGATATACATTACTTAACATGCCTGGTCAGGACAGGGAAAGCTCTGTCCTACTGGATATACATTACTTAACATGCCTGGCCAGGACAGGGAAAGCTCTGTCCTACTGGATATACATTACTTAACATACCCGGCCAGGACAGGGAAGGCTCTGTCCTACTAGATATACATTACTTAACATGCCTGGCCAGGACAGGGAAAGCTCTGTCCTACTGGATATACATTACTTAACATGCCTGGCCAGGACAGGGAAAGCTCTGTCCTACTGGATATACATTACTTAACATGCCTGGCCAGGACAGGGAAAGCTCTGTCCTACTGGATATACATTACTTAACATGCCTGGCCAGGACAGGGAAATCTCTGTCCTACTGGATATACTTTACTTAACATACCCGGCCAGGACAGGGAAAGCTCTGTCCTACTGGATATACATTACTTAACATACCCGGCCAGGACAGGGAAAGCTCTGTCCTACTGGATATACTTTACTTAACATACCCGGCCAGGACAGGGAAAGCTCTGTCCTACTGGATATACATTACTTAACATACCCGGCCAGGACAGGGAAAGCTCTGTCCTACTGGATATACATTACTTAACATGCCTGGCCAGGACAGGGAAATCTCTGTCCTACTGGATATACTTTACTTAACATACCCGGCCAGGACAGGGAAAGCTCTGTCCTACTGGATATACATTACTTAACATACCCGGCCAGGACAGGGAAAGCTCTGTCCTACTGGATATACATTACTTAACATACCCGGCCAGGACAGGGAAAGCTCTGTACTACTGGATATACATTACTTAACATACCCGGCCAGGACAGGGAAAGCTCTGTCCTACTGGATATACATTACTTAACATACCCGGCCAGGACAGGGAAAGCTCTGTCCTACTGGATATACTTTATTTAACATACCCAGCCAGGACAGGGAAAGCTCTGTCCTACTGGATATACTTTACTTAACATACCCGGCCAGGACAGGGAAAGCTCTGTCCTACTGGATATACATTACTTAACATGCCTGGCCAGGACAGGGAAAGCTCTGTCCTACTGGATATACATTACTTAACATACCCGGCCAGGACAGGGAAAGCTCTGTCCTACTAGATATACATTACTTAACATGCCTGGCCAGGACAGGGAAAGCTCTGTCCTACTGGATATACATTACTTAACATGCCTGGCCAGGACAGGGAAAGCTCTGTCCTACTGGATATACATTACTTAACATGCCTGGCCAGGACAGGGAAAGCTCTGTCCTACTGGATATACATTACTTAACATACCCGGCCAGGACAGGGAAAGCTCTGTCCTACTAGATATACATTACTTAACATGCCTGGCCAGGACAGGGAAAGCTCTGTCCTACTGGATATACATTACTTAACATGCCTGGCCAGGACAGGGAAAGCTCTGTCCTACTGGATATACATTACTTAACATGCCTGGCCAGGACAGGGAAAGCTCTGTCCTGCTGGATATACGTCACTTAACATATCCAGCCAGGACAGGGGAAAGCTCTGTACTACAGGATAAATGTTACTTAACATACCTGGCTAAAGCATTATATCTCTTTGCACATCATACTCTTGCTAGATGGAATTTATGCATTTTTCTAATATCTGACATCTAACTGGATTGTAAACTATTATTTTTTCAGCCTTAAACTTTAAGCACTGAAAATATTTGCTCATTACTGCCTGACATAGTCACACTTTTTAGTAAGTGCATTTCTAAGTACATCTACCTATTTTTTTCTTTTGCCATTCAGAGCTGGGGTATTATGTAAAGCATCCCTAGTCTTTCTTAAAATTCTTCACGCTTCTCTTATAAACATACTAAATCTGTGACAGATTATTTCCTGATTTTTATTTCACTTTCAAATCATACGTCATCAGATTAAGTAACAACATCTACAATCCTGCAGGTCCCTACAGACTTTCAGAATATGCATTCTAATGGTTTTACAGACTGTTTCTACCTGAACGTCTTTAGATATATGATGCAATGTAAATAGACATAGTTACACAATTCCTCATAGCAGTGCACATTTGCTAAAAGATCCATTTGCTCATCTGTAGTTGCTGCTGGCTCAGGGCAAGTACTACATTATGTTGAAGAATCATATGCCCTCCACCACTCTGACATGCATCTACTTTCAGCACAACTGGCCTTGTAACATCACAATATCTGAGTGTTAACGCTTCATTAAACTAATTTCTTAAGTGTTTCAGAGCTCTGTACTAGTTCACAGTTCCATTCCCAAGCTACATTCTGCTCAACAACTTTCAAAGAGGCATAATTATCAGAGATACACTAGGAAAGAACAGTTGTATAAAATCTTTCCTTAGCCATAGATGTCCTTCTCTTCTATATTGCAGGATTCTTTACATGAGGGATCCTCTGCCATGGGGGACCCAATATCAGGTCAGTATACAAGAGCTTTTAAGTATTGCTAGTACGTGAGACGTTGCATGAATGGCTTAGGAGTACATTGGCCATAAAAGTGATGTCCACAGGTACAGTCCTCAGAACTGAATGACCCAGGAGGAACACCAGCCTAAGGAAACAAGGTTAACAGACATCCAGAACAAAAGAAAGCACCGGGACAAGGAGGAAGGAATAGAATACTGCAACATATGAGGCAAGGACATGTATGGTTATGGCAAGATTTTACACAACTATTCTGTGTCCTTCTATTCTAATGTTGCAGTATTCTTTACATGAGGGACAGTACCAAAGCTTAGGAGGAAACCTGGGAGGAGGAGGAAGGGCTAGAAGACCTCTCTAGACAGCCATGAAGAATGGCTCTAGCAAATCCAGCTCTAGATTTGGAGATGCCAGCCAATTTGTAATGCTTGGTGAAAGTATGTAAAGAAGTCCAAGTAGCTGCTTCTAAAATGGAATTAGTATTCAAACCCTTAAAGAAAGGACCTGAAGAAGCCACAGCCCTAGTAGAATGAGCCTTAACACAAAAACTGTGGCTCTTCCCATGGAAAACATGAAAGGAAAAAGCCTTCAAAATCAAAGAGGAAATAGTCTGCTTCAAAACAGACAATCCCAGAGCTCTGGAACGAAAAGAAACAAAACTGTGATCAAATTTCCTGATAGCCTTACCCTTTATCCAAATAAATCTGAGTTGTCTATGCACATCCAAGCTATGTAAAACCCTCTCACTAGTGGATTATGGAGAAGGAAAAAAGGTGGGCAAATGAATAGATTGGTTTAGAGACAACTCATTCACAACCAATGGGGAACCCATTAAAGCTTTAAGCTCAGATACCCTTCTGGCAGGAGGCAAAGCTAGTAACAGAACAGTTTTCCAAGTACAGTGTTGCAAGGAAGCTGCAGCTCCAGGCTCAAATGGAGCCACAGTCAGCTTCTCCAAAACAAAGTTCAAATTCCAAAGAGGAGGAACAGGTTTCCTGTGAGGTCTAATGTGAAGGATGCCTTTGAGAAAGAGTTTCACCTCTAACCTAGAAGCCAAAGGTGGACACAAAGGCAGACAGGCAGTAATGGCTGACAAATGAACTTTCACAGAGGAGTAAGCCAAACCATTATTAAGCAACACAGGTATGTGGATCCAGGATGTGTGAATGACACCAAACAGAAAACCTCTTCCATTTAGATATGTAGCATTTCCTAGTATTGGGTTTTATGGCTTATTGCAGTACCCTAAGCATGTCCTCATAAAAAAGATTAAAGCGAACCACAACCTTAAACCACCCAGTAAATACAATAAAGTTTGTAAGGAAAGTCACCAGGACGACCACAGCAAGAAAGAAGGTTTATTTAAACCCCAGCACAGCACAGTAAAACACCACAAATTTAATAATTCATCAGGTTACCCCCTTTCTTTAAATAACCCCTCAAGGTATTTAACCTCATGCTCAAAATCTTCATCCAAATATGTTAATCTACTAGCTCTAATCAACTGGCCCTTAAAGATATTCCTCTTTTGTGAATAAAGGTGAGCACTCTTAAAATGCAAATAGGAATTTGAAAATGTTTCCTTTCGGAAAACCATAGATTTTAAGCCCTCATTAGTTTTAATTATGCTGACATCCAAAAAGTTAGCCTTGTTTTGTGTAACAGAACTAGTGAAATGTAAGAAACAAGTTGTGGTTTCCAAGTAATTCAAAAAATCTTGGAGCGTATTTTCTGAAGCTTTCCAAAAAATAACTATGTAGTCAAGGAACCTCTTATAATATGTCCAGCATTCAGAAAATCTGGAGTTGAATATAAAATTCTACTCCCACCATGCAAGAATAATATTAGCATAAGTGGGGGCACAATTAGCCCCCATAGCAACACCTTTCACTTGGTGGAAGTATTCCCCTCCAAAATAAATAACATTATTCTGTAAAACAAGCTCCATACGATAAAGAATAACTTGCAACTGGTCACTAGTTGTATTGCCCTTGTCCACCAGGGCTAGTTCCAACCACTCCAAACCTGTATCCTGTGGAGTAACAGTAAATAAATCCTTAATATCCACTGTTACAAAGATAATTCTTTCAAAGGGCTGACCCAAATCAATCCCTTGAAGAAAATCCCAAGAATCTTTTAGAATCGCTGACTCAGAACCAAAAAATGCTTTGAGTCTTGTGTCCAAGAGTTTAACTAAGGGGGGTGTTTGTGATCCTTCAAAAGAAACAATAGGTCAAAGTGGGGGGTCAGTCTGTGTTTTACTGTGCTGTGCTGTGCCGGGGTTTGAATAAGCCTTCTTTCTTGCTGTGGTCGTCCTGTATTGTATTTACTCATAAAAAAGATGCCTGAAAGGAATCAGAAGCCTGTCACCCACAGAGTAAGATACAATGTTGACAGATGTCAATGGATAAGTGATCCTTTGTCCTGTGTGAGAAGGTCCATCCTGTGAGGTAACTTGTGATGCTTGCTCTTGGCTAAATACAGAAGAAGAGAGTATCAATGTTGTTTTGGCCAAAGGGAGTCACCAGCAAGATTTTTGGTTTGTCCTGCCGAATTTTGAACAGTACATTCAGAATGAGAGGAAACGGGAGAAATGCATAAAGAAACACCCCCTCTAAGAAACTGATAGGGAACCCACCTTCCAAACTAGAGGACCTGGGACTCTGGCACAAAAAAGTGGAAGTTGTCTGTTCAGAGGTCCACCAATGGACAATATCCAGAAAGACATCCTTGTAAATCATCCATTTGTGGGAGAGTCATGGACCTGCTCAGACTGTTTGCCACAGAATTCTGACTGGGGGAGATATAAACCGCCGGAAGAGTCACCTGGTACTGAACTGCCAGTTCTCAAGCCATGAGAGCTAACCACTTTGTCCCCCCATTTGTTTATATACCAGAGAACTGTGTTGTTGTCTGTAAACAGTTTTAGTGGTCTTGGATGGAAAAGAGGATGGAAAGCTTGAACAGCTAATATGAGAGCTCTCAACTCTTTGATGCTGATATGGTCCTCTTCTTGAAAAGGAGACCAAAGGCCCTGCACCTTCATGGAAGCAAAGGTTGCTCCCCATCCTAGGTCAGAGGTGTCTGTAAACAACTCGAGTGGGAAGAAGAGGATGCAAAGGAAGTCCTGGGTTCAGGAAAATCTGCTGAATCCACCAAAGGAGTTCCTTTTTGAGATGAGGAAAGAGAGGAACCACAAATTCCAGTGGATGTGCATGCTGCATTTGTGACATTTCTTATAAAAGTAACAAATGGTTCAATTGAAAATGCAAACAATAAGGGTGACAATGGGCAACCTTGCTTTGTTCCCCTTTAGTATCTGAAATGATGATGACAAACATGATCGAATTTTAACACAAAAAGAATTGTTATATAATAATTTCAGGTACCAGTGAAACTTACACATGTGACGTTTTACCAGAGGTATCATGGGAAGGGTGGATGCCATGACACGCAGGAACCTGAGAAACTCCCTGCCTGTAAGAGGAGGAATGGGAAGAAGACTTTGGAAGTAGGAAATGAGAGGCTGAACCTTTAGAGGAGGCAGAGATGCCAGCATGATATCCGTCTGCAACCTGCACCCCAGGAAGATGTGGTCCTGTGAGGGGGAAAGAAAGGACTTTTTGAAATTTATTGTGAACCCCAACCTTTGCAGAAAGGACTTTTTGAAATTTATTGTGAACCCCAACCTTTGCAGAAGAGAAATTGTGAATTGTAGATTTTATTCCAGGGTCTCTGGACAAGGGAGCTAGAAAACGATCGTCCAGGTAAGGTTAAACCTGGATGCCCTGAAGTCTGCAGTAAGCAATGACAGAAACTAGGCACTTTGCAAATACCCTTGGGGCAGTGGAAAGGCCAAAGGACAAAGTTGAGAACTGAAAGTGCAAGGAAATAATAGAAAAATGTAAACATTTCCTACAAAAGAGATGAAGAGGAATGTGAAGATTGTACCTTGATGTACAGCGAGGCCATGTAGGCCTGAGGAAGAGGAAGAGGAAACAAGGTTTGCAAGGACAGCATGTGGAAGGTAGGAACTTTCAGAAAAGGATTGAGGTGAGAATGATCCAGAATGGGTCTCCGTGGGCAGTCTTTCCTGGGTACTATAAACATCCTGGAGTAAAAACGTCTTCCCCTGAGGGGTGCAGGGACTTTTTGAATTGTTTTCTAATGTAGCAACTCCTGAAGCACCTGTGGAAATAGATGCAGTTGGTATTGAGATGGTTGTGGAATGCCCATGGATGGAGGAAGAATTTTACAGACCATGAAGTACCCTTGTTTGATAATGGAAATAACCCATGAGTCTTAAGTAATAGTTTCCCAAACTGGTAGAGATAGAGAAAGAAGAACAAGACTGAAATGAGTGTGGAGACTACCTGGCTTGTCTGGAAAGGGGTGCATCTGGGCAGGAACTGGCTGAAAGGGCTTAGACTGAGGAGGTCTCCTACCTCCCTTTTGCTTTTAGAAGTGGGCAGGCAAGTTGTTTTCTTAACAAAATAAGTCCGTGAGGGGTAATTCCTCTGAAATTTGGGAACAGATGAAATAAAGATATGTTTTAAATTCTGTAGTTCCTTGTCTTTCTCCTGCAAAGATTTAAAGAAATCTGTAGCTGCAGCCCCAAACAAAGCATTGTTGTCTAAAGGAGCATCCATTAATTTTACCTTGATATCATATGGAAGTGGTTGAAGCCTCAACCAACAATACCTCCTAAGAGATCCAGGTGTAGCTGCCCTGAAGATGCTTCTGTTGCATCAGGGAGCTACATTTAATGGAGTGGCAGGCTAACTAAGAAGAAGTTCCTAAAAGAGACATCAGCTGAGTTTTAACAGAGTCTGGGAGGTGAGCAACACCTTGACAGGCTTGAGAAAAGAGCCAAATCATGTCTGGTCACATGGGTCTGGTAATTTACAGCACGGAAAGCTAAGGCGGCAGAAGTATAAACTTTTTTCCCTATTCTTTCCAGAGACTTCCTCTGCTTGTCAGAAGAAACAGCAATAGTCTGGAAGTTTTGTCAGAAGCAAAAAAAAAACACCACAGGATCTGCTGAAGGAAAGCTATAAAAAATGTACAGTCTTTTGGCACTCTATAAAACCAAATCAGGCCTTTTTGGGGCAGGGGCCTGAGAGTCTGGGGCCTTAGATACTGAAGAAAAAGCATCCAAAAAGGCTGGCAAGACTGTCAGTAGAGTAGTAGGGGAAGTAAAGTCCATCTGTAAAAGATCATATCTTTTCTGCACATCAGAAATCTGAGAGTAGTCCCAGTTAAAATATTCCCTCATTTTAGCTAAGGTTTCCCCAAAAGTGATCTCTTCCACTAGTGAATCGGCACCATTAGACTCTTCCTCAGAACAGCATCTTCAAGGAGGGATAAAATCTGAGTGAAGTAGGCCAAGGATTCATCCTCAGAAGAACTCTCTTCCTCAGATGATTCTAGCACCCTAACTTTCTTGAGTGGGAAAGAAGTTAAAGGAGAAACAGGATCAGCTGAAGGAGACTTAACAGCCATAAGTGCATTAAGCAAGCCAAACAGATTGTGGAGTCTTAGGTTTAGAAATGTGTTTCGCTTTCTGCTTCTTTTTTAACCTGATATCAGCTTGATGGAAAGTGAGAAAGTACAGTTGTGTACACTTACCATAAATGTAGATGTTCGAGTGTATTCACTGTTGGAGTCATTACATTTGGGTAATCTGCTGGCAGGTTGCCCTCAGTCGGCCTGAATTCCAAAGTCTTGGGTCCTGCGTCGGTTGCTGTCTCCTCTTCCATGACGTCAGGTCGTCAGGGGTATAAAGCATGCAGCCGACGCCATTTTCTTAAGTCTTTCTTGCCACACAGTCCCCGAAGCAGAAGCATTTTGCAAGTGCCGGTCGGCCGACTACTGAAATATTCGAGTTTGAGTTTCAGAACTGAAGTCTTCACTAAAGCTAAGTACCCCGTTGGGGAAACTTTTTTCTTGCTCCATACCGATGTCAAAAAAAAAAAAAAGTTATAATCCTCCCACTACATAAAGGTGGCCCATCCTCCGACATCTCAAATTTTCAACCCATTGCCATTCTGTCCCCTATATTAAAAATTTTAGAAAAATGCATCCAAAAACAACTCATCCATTACCTTCTAAATAACATCCTCTCCCCTACCCAACATGGTTTTCAGCCAGTGCATAGCATATCTACTGCTCTTATCTCCTTCCTTGATGTTATCAATAAAGCCCGTGACTCAGGCCATATAGTATGAGCTCTCTTTCTGGATCTTTCCAAAGCATTCGATACTGTTTCCCATACCACTCTCCTGACTCAGCTCTTGTCCATATGACTATCCCCTCAATCACTTAACTGGTTCAAGAGCTCTCTCTCTGATAGGCAACATGCTGTCAAATGGCAAAACTCTATTTCTCCCTACCTTCTCAACCCTACAGGCGTCCCATCGGGCTCAATTGTAGGACCTCTCCTGTTTAATATATACATAAATAATCTCTACAAATATATTCCAAACTCCTCCCTAGACTAGTATGCAGATGACTCGAATATAGTCTGCTCTGCTCCCAACCCAGATACTCTACATCAAATAACCCAAACAGCATTTTCTTCAGTAGAATCCTGGCTCTACAAAAAACACCTCACTCTTAATGCCAAAAAAAATAAGCTTATGCTATTTACCCCCCAAAACTGAATACTATTCTCAATAAAGAAAGTTTCAATGCAATTTCACTAAACTCTACAAAAATTGAATTAGTAACCAGTACCAAATTACTGTCATAATAGACAAAAACCTAAAGTTCAATCTACACATCCAATCCAATAGTAACAACACAAAAAAATAGGGCTACTACAGGCACAACAGGTTTCTCTCCTACCAACTAAACAAGCTCTTGCCCTCACCTACTTTCTACCATCTCTAACCTATGGTGCTCCATTGTTAATTAACCTACAGTCTTCCCTGAAACTAAAACTAGAATCCCGTTAGAATAAGACTGCCAAATACGCTACAGGTAGTCGCCATTCTTCCCATCATTGCACTGCCTTAAGGAAACTACAGCGGCTACAATTCCCTCACCACCTATTACTTTATACAGCTAACCACCTCACATAAACTCATTCACAAACCATTACATTGTCCTTCCCTCAGTTCCCTACTCACCCTACTCTGCCCTTCAACCCCTATGATCAAAACACCAACACTTACGCCATATCTATAAACCAAATGTACCTGCAGGAAAACTCCTATACTCCAGGACAATTGCCAGATTATGGAATGACCTCCCCTCCTCCATACGTAGTGAACAACATCCCTCAAACTTCAAAACCACCCTTCATAATAATCTCCTCTCTAACTAGATACGTAACTGTACCAATGCACCTCCTACTACCTATGATGCTGTCACCTGACTTCTCTCAGTATCGGCCTCAACCTTGCTTCTAAGCTTTGCCATCAATCTAACTACCCTGCATTGTGTCTGCACTATCTAATCTCTCTAACCCTTCTATCTCCTGCACTATTGCCATAATTGTTTTAACCCGTTTCCCTTCTGCTTCTAACCTTAATCATCCTCACACTACTCTAACTTGCCTCAGAAAATCTGTATTCACTCTGCTCTTATTTCTATTTCCCACAATGTATTTACTAAAGGCACAGACATTTGTACCTCTTGTGTATCTGACATTGGGGTATTTTTTTCTCTTTCTCTACTTGCTCCTATGACTGCTTTGGACTTCTTCTATTTTTTTTTTTTGTGGATTATATCACTTCTCTTTGTACATTTGTATGGATACTCTGTTTGTAACTTTGCTGTTTGCTGTTTATATTATTATACTTTGTAAACCTGTTTTGTTATATTGTTTTTTACCATTGGAGCTTTTCTCCCAGTGCCTCCACTGAAAATGGGCTCTCCATGGCCCAGTGGACTTTCCTAGAAAACAAATGTCAATCAATCACTCAATTAATCAATCAATAAATGAGTGGATGGACCCGACATAGGCCTGCACTCAATAACATTAGTCAGAATATCCTCTCTGACTAGTATCGGAGGGATACCCCTAGGGCCTTCCGAAATAACGAGTCTTGATTCCCCCCCTGACTGTCCACTGCAGATAGCCTGCATGGCCTCCGAGGGCATGTCTAAGACGGATACCTTGACAGCATATGATGCAGTACCTGCCGAAGAACCCAAGCCAACTTTCAGACAGACTTCCAAGTCTTCATCGACCTTGAGAGAGGCATCAGAGGTAGAAGGCGCAGCTGAAGATTCAGGCCCTGGCTTCTTAGCCTTCCTCTTCAACACAGGCTCTACAGAAGTCCCAGACATACACCCATATTGTCCCTACCTAAACGCTTCAGTCACTGATTTTTAAATAAACTTTAAGTGATGAAAGATGGCTTTGTAGGGTCTTAGGGATGATAGCCTGTCAAATAGAGCAAGATGCATGGTTGTGCATACACCCCAAACAAAAAAACAAAAGAGACACAGGTTGTGCCTATCTGTGTTTGAAATCTGTCTCCCACATTGGCACTTGACTTTCCTTGATGACATAAAACCCTCACAAAGGAAAGCATTAGCAAGAGAAAAAAGAAAAAAAAAACAACAACGAGCCTCTTATCTGAAAACTGGACGATCAGCAAATGACTGACAAAGAGATCCAGTGATAGAATACGGCATTTGGACTGTGGCATAGACGTTCTGAGGATTGTATGTGTGGACATTGCTTTTATGGCAGATGCCCTCCTAAGCCATTTGTATGACATCTTATGTACTAGCGGTACTTAAAACCTCTTGTATACTGGCTGGATGTCGGGTTACCCATGGCCGAGGATCCCTCAAGTAAAGATCTTGTAATATTACATCATTCCTAGAAACCTCTATAATGCTTGATTCTCAGCCTTGGCAATTTGCACAAATCATCTGAAGTTATATTTCTTTCTTTCCATCACAGTACATTTATTTTAACAAGTAAATTTCGGCCAGTTCTCAGAAAAAAAGTACATTTCTCAGAAAAAGGTAAATAATTACAAGGCAGGTATATACAGTATATTAGTTACATCAACACTCAGAAGTCTACACAATTTTGGTAGCTCTAAAATCTTGCATGTAGTACATGGACTTATACCGCAGAAGGAAAATGTTGTAAAGAAGTTTAGTGTTCTTACATTTCAGTACAGAACAGTTTGTAAACAGTTCAAGAGATATAATGAAGAGCATAGTTGAGTAGTAGGCTATAAAATTATGAAGGAGGGGAGATATTAGCATTGTACAAGAGGACGGGAAAATAGCACGAGTGACACAGCATAGCATACATTTAATTATATCTAGGTTGCCTGTTGCAAATTGTGTATCTGGAAAGTTTTTAACTTAGATATGCAGGTAATGCATGAGAAAGCAAGAGTGGTGGACGGGGGCAGTTAGAAAAAGAGAAAGATGAGAAGCATCAAGGGGGGTAAAGAGGGGTATAGTGATTCATGTGCAGGATGGAAAGTGGTTAGGTGGGTCTACTGAGATGGCAGATCTGATGTCAGGTATGACCCACATATTTTAAACTTGCCACTTTTATTTTATATTATTACAGATGAAATTTCACATCATGCTGTCATTTTCTATTCAGCTGCTGTAATAGTTTCTTCCCATGCTCTTAAGTGTATCCAATTCTACACTAATATCTATCCATCCATCCATCCATTTACAATCCCTTTTTACCCCATTTTTGCACATGGGGTCAGGCTGTCACTTCAACATTGACAATCACCTACAACCAAAGTTCACAACGCTGGGTGGCTAACAATGCAGTGGCTGTTCTTCCATATCACACACACAAATGTACAGACAACCTTATGGCCAATTTAGAGTGTCCAATCTACCTACTGCATGCCTTTGAAATGTAGGAGGAAACTGGAATACCTGGAGGAACTCTACATCATGAACACAGGGACGACATGCAGATTCTGCAAAGAAGGCACCCCAGACAAGAATCTAACTAGAGAATTTCTTGGAGTGAGGTAACAATGCAGCTGCTATGCCACTCTGCTGCACTCAATTATATAACACACTAACAGTCTGATGGTCTGTTAGTTTTAATTCTACACTAACAGACTATAAGTCATTTTGCAACACTTTCAAACGTTTCAAATACTTCTTTTACAACTCTTTAAAATGATTCTGATGTTGCTGAAATACCAAATTGTTTAAGCAGTCTGTAACGTACTAAGGGATGATTAAATGTCTAAAATTTGGAAATTTGTGTCATGTAGTTTTATCTGTCAGAATCCCTGGTTTGTTTGTTTATATTTGGTAACCCAAAAAGTGTCTGTCTGGCCTATAAACAAGCCAATTTTCAGCAGAGACCTGGGGAGAAGAGCTGATATTTAATACTTAATACTGAAGAGAAGTGAGCCTTTGGCACTGTTGATGCCACTACAGCTGTAAGCCATGGATAATGTTCCTTTTTAATCACTTTATGCTGTGTTATTTTACCATAGTGATCATACTCCTCACCCATTCTGCCAGCTCTTATCAGTTTTTAATGTCACATAAGCTATCTGCTGTTGCTCTATTCTACTTTTGAGAGCTAATAATGCTTTCCAAAAAGCATCTGTCACTGATAATACATCAACGAATATTTGTAGAGGATACTCTCTCCTTGTAGATTTCCAAAGCCTGTAAGTAAATCAGCTCAGTCATGCAGGATATTACCATAGTTCGTAGCTCTTTGATATGCCCCTGTAATTATTCGACTTTCTGTACACACACACACACACACACACACACACACACACACACACACACACACACACACACACACACACACACTTTTGCTACCATACTATGAATTTATTTTACCATTTAAAACTTCCTGAAAGCCAAAAGTGCCCAATACACTAAGAAGAATACCATGTTTGATGCTACAGGTTGAAAAAGAATATTAAACTTCTTATTTTCCATTTTACACAGTAGTAGTTTTTGAACCTATGGCTTTACTTGATATTTAAGGCATTTAATGTGCACACATTTTTTTTTTATTTTACATTTACACAGTAGTAATTGTTGAACCTATGACTTTACTTGATAATTAACTCATTTAATGTACACACATTTTTCTTCAGTGCTTACAGCTCATCCACTTGTTAAAAAGTATTTTCAGACAAAATATTACACTCTATATCTATGTCTAAGTATCATTACCTGTAGAAACTGAAAATATATATATATTAGAGTGAAATTCAGCAAAACCTAAATCAGCCAGCAGCACAATGACCCCCCTTATTAAATTATTTTTTTACTTTGAACATATTCATGCTGCCATATATCCTGACATGATCTTGTTTTCTTGGAAAGCTACTTATTGCCGATTATACAATGTGACAGCAAGCTGATAAGATTAATACAATCTAGACTCTTCTGTGAGATCAGATTTCCTTCACTCAGAAGGAAAGTAGTGAGAAATGCTATTAAGTTTGGCAATCCACAGCAAAAGTGCCACTGACTCATTTGCAATAACTCTTAACACATCAGTTTCCTACAGATGTGTTACACAAAGTGCTTATGGGAGTAGTACGAAAAGTAAGAAATAACTAAGATAACGCAGCCTTTTTAAAAAAGTGGAATGTTGGGAATTTCACGTTATATCTTCGCCCACCATCTTCCCTGCATCTACAAGTGCATCACATGTGCTGTCTTGAAAACATCACTAATCTAGTGAAGTGGGTCTATATTAGAAGCACGAAAAGGCTTCTGAGCGAATACAGGAACAGTGACACATTCATTGAATCGCATTTAAGTGATCCGATGAATATGTCATAGAGCAAAGAGATAGTTGGCCAACTTCACAGAGTTGCCCTTTCCTTCCCCTATAGTGCGATCTCAGAGTAGGTATATTTAGTTAGGGGGTTAAAGCTCCTCACCTGTTTATGATGTTAATTTTTTTTTAGCGAACAGCCGTGTATGTTTTTTCCCTAGGGAAAAATTTGCTTATGTGGCAGTTTGCTATTGTTAGGGTTTGTGCATTACATGTCGACTTTTATGTAGTCGCACATGTGTACTTTCAGTCTTATAATATAGACCCAGTGAAACAGCTCTCAGTAGTCATCATGTTTCTTCACATTTGGAAGCAAAATTATGGAGCCTTGGAGTACCAAAACCTCTATAGGCTTACGTCCCAGGAAAGGGAAAGTGTGTAACAGAAGTGATAGTGCACAGCATAACAGCTGTGAATTGGAAGACTGAATAGCTTTGTGACCCCCAAAGGGTGAGAAATAAAAACAGCTCTGGGTACCTTCCTATGGGCGTTTTCCTTGTCAGAAACTTTCAGGCATGACATGTGAAATGAAGCAAGAGCAAGGAAGACAAATTGCTAAAGAAGTCTTATGAGATTAAATTCAACCCCAACAATGTGTGTAGTGAGGAAGTTGACTTGCCTGAGTAAGATGGAAATTCTACAGAATATTTTTTTCAATGTACATAAGTGTGGAAAACAAGCTGGAAAAAGGAACGGAGTTTAGGAGTTGTCATCAATTAAATTCAGTATTTTGCTAATTATCATCATCTTATCAATTTCATGGCAACACTCTGACTTCCACTATTGTCTTAATGCATTTTCTGACTTCATTATATTTTTCACTTGAATAACGCCTATTTGAGCTATATGTTGATGTAATGCATTTTCTTATTTTTTGTCCAATACCACATAAATTATTTTGATGAAATGCGTCTTTCTTTTTGTGTATCCTCAAATATTGGTTCTTCTCATCAAAAAAATCTGTAAAATTGGTTAACAGCAAGACAATGCTTCCTTTCATGCTTTTAACTATACTTCATATACAAGGCATTAATTTGAACTATATAATATTAACTCTGCACCTTATGGCCATCTTTGTCTCCATTACTGCTACAGTACTATCTAAAATGGCTTCTTTTGCATATCCTTTACCATTTGCTGTTTTGTTTGACTCTCATTTATCTTCAATACATCTATTTTCTTAGCTCATTCTCTAAACTGTACATTATTTATTTCATTCACTCTGCCCACTTTCAGTTTTTGATAACGCCATTTCTGAGGTCTGAATAGACTGCTTCCAGTCTGATAGCCTTTGCCTTGATTTCTCAGCTTAGTAACATAAGAAATGACAGTCATTCTAGGATTGTGTGCTCTTGTTAAAGAACAAATGGCAAATTACTTTAAGGCTTGCAAAAAGTCATGAACAATGCTGTAAATGCTGTTATTTTAATTCCAGTAAAACTTACACATCTTCAAGGCTTTGCTAGTGAAATGCAGAAGTGTGGCACACTGTACATTTTCAACCTTCTCAGCTATCAGTGCTTAGTGAGAAATAAATCAAATTTGTGGATATAAACTTCCAGTTTTCTATTAATTCCTCTGCAGTAAGGAAATTCCTGGCAGCTGTAACTGGTGCATTATTCTAACCGTGACGTAATCTCTTTTGCATTTTCAAATAGTAAAATCTTGAAAACAAACATATTTATTCATTTTGGAAATGCATTCCCCTGTTCTAATACCATGGAAAATGCAGATGTTTATCAGGATACTCTGTAGGGCTACATAAACACTCCAGATGAGCATCAGCCTCCATGAGGTGTTTAATCTGACTGCCTAAATGAAGACTACACGAAAATGTACCACACAACATGCATCTCCCCTATAGCTTAATCATGAAGAATGCAGGAATATGTACCACATAACATGCATCTCCCTATAGCTTAATCATGAAGAATGCAGGAATATGTACCACATAACATGCATCTCCCTATAGCTTAATCATGAAGAATGCAGGAATATGTACCACATAACATGCATCTTCCTATAGCTTAGTAATTATCATATTTATAGCCAGACAATCCATATATAACAACAGGAATGGAAGGAAATCTGCATGCTAATTTGCCATATAAGCTCTCCATAGTTCAGATTATGGTTATTAGTTTAGGGTATTTAATTCAGTAGAAAATAAAAAAATTGTTTTTAATGATAAAATGTAGGAAAGTAGAGTTGTAGTTGCACCTGATACTGGGTTAAAATGTGGGATTTGCATTTAAGGACTAAAAGCAATAATGTAGTTGTTGTAATGAATATCACTATTTGGGTACACAGCTACTGTAAAATCTCTTTTGTATTATTGTCAAAATGAAGGATGGAATTCCAGGTAATGGGTCTCAGAGCAATTATGAAATAAAAAAGTAACAAAACCCCACAAAATTAGATAAACAGTCTGGAGGAACTGGAGAATATCTAACACACAATATTTTAATATTCATACAGGAATAAACACTTGAAAAAAGATTTTTCATATATAAATATACACACACACACACACACACACACACACACACACACACACACACACACACACACACACACACACACACACACACACACATATAGTACAGTTGTGTACCTACCATAAATGTAGATGTTAGAGTATATTCACTGTTGCAGTCATTACTCTTGGGTTATCCTGTTGGCAGGCTATCCTCAGTCGGCCAGAATTCCAAAGTCTAGGTCTGGCGTCTGTTGCTGTCACCTCTTCCCTGACGTCAGTGCGCTAGGGGTATAAAAGATGCAGCCGACGCCATTTTCATCAGTTTTTCTTGCCCCAGATGTCAGGTGCCCCCAAATTGGTAGGCTGAAAAATATGCCAATAAAAATACCTGCACAAAAATAACATTTCCTTCATCTACAAGCAAATACACCAAATAGGTTGTATAGGATAGAGAAGTGCAGATAAGTCCCAGCAAAGAAAAGGGGGATGGTGGGTGGGTAACCTGGACTGCAACAGTGAATACACTCGAACATCTACATTTATGGCAGGTACACAACTGTACTATGTTCATCGTGTTTCACTTGTGCAGTCATTACTCTTGGGTTGAATCCCAAAGCTGAGGATGGGTGGCTTGGCTAAACAGGATTAGGAGAGGCTATGAGGCCCTGCAGAACTGCAGTGGCAAAGCCTGCTCTGGACTTAGAGTAAAGAGGTAAGTGGTAGTGCTTTGTGAAGGTGTGCACTGAACTCCAAGTTGCAGCCTCTAAGATATCTTTGGTTGGTACTCCTCTGAGGAAGGCTGCTGAAGTGGCTGCTGCTCTGGTGGAATGAGGCCTAATGCCCTTAGGCACTGATTTGCCATGTTGAAAATAGCAGAAACGGATGCAATGGCCTATCCATTTAGAAATAGTCTGTTTTGAGATAGCCTTTCCTTGTGATCCTGCAGCATATGACCCTAAAAGTTGCTCAGTCTTTCTGAAAGCTTTAGTTCTGTCCAAGTAGAAGTGTAACTGCCTGTGTATGTCCAAAGAATGCAGAATTTTCTCACCCTTGTTCTGTGGATTTGGATAAAAGGTAGGCAAGTGAATGGTTTGGTTAAGGGCCACACTGTACACCACCTTAGGCAGAAATGTAGGGTTTGTCCTCAGAGAAACCCTGTCTGGATGAAAAATGATGAAAGGTTCCACAGCCATGAGTGCTTGTAACTCCGAGACTCATCTTGCAGAGGTTATTGCTAGGAGCAGAGCTGTTTTCCAGGATAAGAATTTTATATCTGCTGTTGATGCTGGCTTGAAAGGAGGCAGTGTGAGTTTTTTCCAAAACATAATTGAGGTCCCAGGCCGGAATTGGTGCTCTCCCTGGAGGCCTAATGTTTTTGGCCCCTCTGAGGTACTGCCTTATTAAAGGATAAGAAAAGATAGGTGGTTCCATATTGTAATGGGCTGAAATGGCAGAGGCATGAATCTTAATTGATGAGAAAGAAAGGCCTTTGTTCAGCATCTCAGTTAGGTATTGTAAAATCTGAGGGATATTTGGTACACACGTGTCAATGCCTTGTTCCTGGTTCCACGCACAGAATCTCTTCCATTTTTCTGCATAAGATTTTCTGGTACTGGGCCTCCTGGCCTCCAAGATAACATCCATAACAGCTTTTGAAAGAGGAGTGTTCTGAATGGCTACATTATCCGCCATGCTGCCAGATTTAAGGTCATGAGTTGGCTGTGCAGGATCTGATTGTTTTGTTGGGTCAGCAGGTGAGACGTTTTGAGGCAATATCCATGCTGGAACTTGAGATAAGTTCTTTAGGATTGGGTACCAATGCTGGCGTGGCTAGTCTGGTGCAATCAGTATACTTTTTGGCTTCTCTTGTCTGACCTTTAGGAGTACCCTGGGAAGGAGAGGCAGTGGGGGAAAAGTATATACCGTTAGATTTTTCCAGCTGAAGGATAGGGCGTCCACTTTCCATGCTTGCTTGTGATAAATCCTTGTGCAAAATCTCTGCAATTGGCAGTTGTGAGGGGAGGCAAATAGATCTATGTCTGGGCATCCCCATTTCCTTATTATCATGCTGAAGACTTGTGGATCCAGTTTCCATTCGTGGGGATCCATGAGGTTTCTGCTTAGTTCGTCTGTCAGAGTATTTCTTTTTCCTGGCAGGAATTGTGCTTGTAGGTGAATTTGAAAAGCCAATGCTGTGTCCCATAAGATCATTGCTTGTCTGCAGAGAGGGTAGGAATGTGTACTTCCCTGCTTGTTTATGTACCACATGACCGTAGTGTTGTCCTGAATACATTTTCCTGCCATATGCTCCCCCCAGGCATAATCTGATGCATCCGTTGTCAGTGTCTGTCTGGCTGTGGGTAAACTGAATGGCAGACCCTTGTTGTGGTGACAGGCTTCTGCCCACCATTGAAACTCCTGTTACAGGCAGGGAATGAGTGCAATTACTGTCTCCAGGCTGTGGCAATGCTGAGTCCAAACACTTTTTAGATACCATTGTAGTTTCCTCATATGCAGTCTGGCATATGGAATTAGTAGAATGCAGGATGCCATGAAACCCAAGGCTTGCAGGATTTTCCTTGCAGATAAGTGGGTTTTTGTTGTCAATTTCTTGAAGTAGGTAGTCAGTTGCTTTTGTTTGTCTGGCGTGAGATAAGCCATCTGGGCAGTTGTATTTAAGCTTGCACCCAGGAATATTATCTCTTGAGATGGCACTAGTTTTGATTTCTTTTCATTTACTGTGTACCCTAGGCCAATTAGTAATCTTTTTACAAATGCAAGTAGGGATATATTTGAATTCCTTTTTGTCTGCAAAACGCAATTACTGGCGCCAGGCATTTTGTGAAGACCCTGGGCGCAGTAGATAAGCCAAAGGGCAGTGCAGAGAATTGGTAATGCATTGAGCCAGCTATGAAGCTGAGGTATCTTCTGC
This sequence comes from Protopterus annectens, assembly GCF_019279795.1. Classification (NCBI taxonomy): domain Eukaryota; kingdom Metazoa; phylum Chordata; order Ceratodontiformes; family Protopteridae; genus Protopterus; species Protopterus annectens. Next base: position 958,958,756 of record NC_056728.1, read on the forward strand.
AAGATTGTCTGATTGGGACATGCAGGTATGCCTCTTTTAGGTCCAAAGTTACGAGCCAAGCCTTCTTGCCCAGCATGGGCAGTAGCTGCTGTAGAGTCAACATCTTGAATTTTGGAACTGCCAGAAACGTATTTAGTATAGACAGGTCCAGTATTGGTCTCCAGGTTTTGTCCTTTCTGGTTACTAGAAAAAGTCTGGAGTAAAATCCTTGCCCCTGCTCTTGTTATGGTACTTGCTGAATGACCCTCATGTCCATGAGGGCTGTAATTTGTTTTTGTGCCTCTGCCCATTGATTGTGTGGCAGGCCTAGCATACCTTTTGACCTTGGTAGAGTGTGAAAATGGAACCTGTAGCCTTGGGACCCTATGTTCAGAACCCATTTGTCTTGGGTAACCATTTGCCAATTTGATGAAAAAAGTGCTCGTTTTCCCCCTAAGGGGGCTGCCAAAAGAAAAGTGCTTGGATCTGGTAGAGGAAAGCCATTGGGACTGTTTCCTGTAAGGTTGTGATTTGTCTTCTCCGCTTTTGAAGGTAGGAGACCCCATTGTTTAGGCCTATATGAGCCTTGGGGCTGAGATCTGCCAGTGGGACACCTGTATCTGCCTCTTTGTGGTCTGTCTGACACTGGAAAGGACCAATTTTTAGAAGGCCAGTTCCTGCTAAACCTGAGTGGCTGTACTTGTAAGAAATCCTTGACTGTCTGCATGGATTTTGCTTTATCCTCCATTTTTTTCAACACCTCTTCTGCTTTAGTACCAAACAAAGTATCATGTTGTAACGGTGCATCTAATAATTTTGCTTTAACATGATCAGGCAGATTCTGTTCCTTTAACCAAGCATGCCTTCTCATAACAGAGCCTGTAACAGTGGCCCTGCAAGAGGCCTCCAGTGAATCATATCCACATTACAAAGTATGCTTTCCCACTTGTTCAGCTGCATGCAATAAATCCTGCAATTCCTTATTCTCTGAACATTCAGTATTTGTCAACAATTTCAGTTTAAGCAGTGACATTAAATATTGCTGATATTTAAGCATATGAAACTGACAATTTAAAGCCCTTACAGCCAGGGTAGCAGAAGTGTAGACTTTTTTCCCCCATCTGTCTAGAGCCCTAGAATCCCTATCAGAGGGGACAGGGTTTTTTGCAGTGGAAGCTTTAACCACTTTGGGACCCTGAGATATAGTTTCTGGGTCAGCAGCGGAGTTTTTATATAGGAATTTATGAGAATCCCGGACCCTGTAGTATCTGTCTGGCTTAGCAGGTGCAGGGGGTAAAGAGTCAGGGGACAGGCGGGACTCTGAAAATACATCATCTACAATGTCTAGAACAGGTGGAATAGCAAGGGGTCTGTGCTGAGGAACTAGCAGAAAGTCTCTAAGCCTTTTCTTAGATTCAGAATAATCTTGCCTCTCCCAGTGGAAATGCTCCCTCATGGTATGCAGGGTTTCCCCAAAAGAAAAATCCTCAGGAGGAGAGGCTGAAGGAATGGATTCTTCAGCATCAGAATCCTCATAGGGAAGCATGGAGTAAACCTGTTCAGAAGAGGAATCAGAGGAAATATCAACCTGATCAGAAGAATCATACTCTGTCTCTTGCCTAGGCCTCTTATCAGGAGGGGGATGGCAGCCCCTGATTAAAGTAATTAGGTCTTCGGCCATTTTGAGCATTTGTTTTTTAGGCATGGAAGTCTGAGTAGGAGAATGCTGTACTTGTTTCTTTGTCTTTAGAGCTGCTTTAGTCTTTGTCTTTGAAGCTGAAGATGGCTTAATATATAGCTGTGTAGGTCTGAAGACACCCTCAGAAGCCGATGCCTGCTCAGCGGCTCCGGACCCATCTGAGGGAATAATTTCCGAGTGTCCAATACCTTGAGTATCCAGAGGCCCAGTTGGCTCCACGTGGGAGTCAGAAGCGGCCTGTGGCTCTGAGGTAGCGGGCACCAGGGGCTGCAAAAGCGCCTCACTGAGAACCGGCAACTGGCCTAGCAGTGGCTTCATTGTCGGTTTTGGACCTCGGATGCCTATCCTTTTCCTTGTCCTTGCGTTTTTTGTAAACTCCGGTTGTCAGCTGGTCCGACGGCATTATATAATTAAATCTTCGGCCAAAGTAATGAAATGCAAAATCGAACCGACGCTTGATAGTGCATTGGTTAAATCTAGCACAAAACCGACAGCTAGCAACGTTGTGATCAGGGCCTAGGCATGGAATACAGTAAGAGTGAAAATCCTTATGAAGTATTTGCTTCCCAGAAGAAATACAATTGTTAACTTTTTCTGACATCGGTCTGTAGCAAGAAAAATGTTTCCCCAATGGGGTACTTAGCTTTAATGAAGACTTTGGCTCTGAAATTCGGATTTGAAAATCTCAGGAGTCGGCCGACAGGCACTTGCGAACTGCTTTTGCTTCGGGCACCGCGTGGCAAGAAAGACTGAAGAAAATGGCGTCAACTGCATCTTTTATACCCCTGGCGCACTGACATCAGGGAAGAGGCGACAGCAACCGACGCCAGACATAGACTTTGGAATTCTGTCCGACTGAGGGTAGCCTGCCAGCAGGATAACCCAAGAGTAATGACTGCAACAGTGAAACACGATGAACATATATATATATATATATATATATATATATATATATATATTCCTTATCTTTACATAATCCCTACCATGTCGCCATCACTGTTCAGTTTTATGCAGGCTCCCAGATAACAGTGCACTTCTAAGAAGATTTTTGCACTGCCCATGCAGCATTGTAAGTCAGTACACTATATTATCATGTTACTGAAACAATTCTTATTGCAAAGAAATATTAATAATATTTAAATTTTAGTCAATAAGGATGTACCTCTGAGATCTCCTTACCTAAAGAAATCATGTTCTCATAGTTCCATATCATCACCTCCCGGTGTAACTCTTTGTCCTGTTCACTCAACATCTTCCACTCCTCACTTGAAAACTCAACAGCAACATCTTCAAAGTTTTTTGGCACCTGAAAACACACAAAATGTACTTGCTCTTCATTTATTGTGTCCACAGATGAACATAAATGGTTTCAACAAGATTGTAACCAGCTGTGTTAAAATGTTCAGTTGTACTAGATGGTAATTTGCCAGGTTTAATAACTACTCCTTTCTTCCTGCTCAGTGTCAGATTTGTAAAAACTCAACTATCTCAGGAGTGGGTACTGCATGAACTACAGAACAAACTGGCACCCCACCTAAGTACCATGTTCAATCATAGCCTCACCTCAGGCTATGTGCCTACTGATGGTTATCCCACTCCACAAAGGAGGTGCCACCACGGACCCCGGAAACTACCGCCCCATTAGCCTGAGGAACCTGGTCTGCAAGGCCATGGAACATATCATCTTAGAGCTTATAAACAAAGACATAGGTAACCTCAAAACCATGGACCCCACTCAGTTTGGATTTGTAAAAGGTAGGTCATGTCTACTAAACCTGACTGACTTCTTTGAAGCAGTCACTAGAGCCTTAGATGAGAGCAAGGTAGTGCACACAGCCTATCTTGACCTCGCCAAGGATTTCAATACCATCCCCCACTCTGGAATTATAGATAAACTCACTAAACTGGGAATAAATCCTTATGTCACAAGATGGGTGGCCAACTGGCTCACTGACCGAACCCACATAGTAAAACTAGCCGACTCCAAGTCCGACTTCAGACCAGTGACGAGTGGAGTACCACAGGGTTCGGTCCTGGGTCCTCTCCTGTTTGGCATCTACTTCTCTGAAGTGCAGGCCAACACAGAAGGTCTTTGGCTAACAAAGTTCACAGATGACTGCAAACTGGGAGCCATAATAGGATCACCTAATGATGTAGACATTCTACAAAAGGGCCTCACAGAGACAGATGCTTGGTGTCAAAGTCATGGCCTCAAGCTCAATGCCAAGAAGTTCACTGTCATCCCCTTTGGGAAAAACCCAGTACCCATGAACTACCACATAGGCAGTAGCTCACTAAACACTGAAAGTGTGATAAGAGACCTCGGGACACAGGTGGACAGTAGTCTCTCCTTTGATAACCACATCGTCACAGTAGTCAGGAGATCCTTCTATGTGGCACACCTCATCACAAAAGGGTTTTCCTCAAGAAAAAAGGAGGTCATTGTTCCTCTCTACTCATCCCTCATCAGACCCATTATAGAGTACAATGCCCCATTTGGCATGCATCTCACAAGACACCTACAACAATTGGAAAGGCTACAGAAATACCTCACTAAGAGGATTACCGGCCTCAGACAGATGCCACATGCAGACCTTCTCAAAAACTCCGGCTCTACTCCGTCACATATCATCTACTCAGAGGCAATCTCTGCCTAACATACAAAGATATGTCAAACCCAGAGCTGTTGGACATGCTACACTTAAAGAAATCCCAGTCTTTCTGAACCACATGCTCCAGGGACCTAAACCTTGTCACGACAATAAACAGAATATGCTGGAGGGATAGATTCCTGTGCCATAGACTTCCCATACTCTGGAACAAACTACCCATTCATGTCAAGCAAAGCTCCTCACTGTCCCTCTAAGAAAAACCTTGACGACTGGATGGGAAATAGAAAATTCACCCCGGGATCCCTTCTGTGGCACTGCTTGACAGGGGCACAGGAAAATAATTTTCTTGGGTGGTGAAAGCCAGGGAACCTTTTTGACTAGGCTTATATAGGCCCTAGGGCCAACAGCCTAGTACCTACCTATGAACAACCAGAAGAATGAGTTTTGTTTATTATCAGTATCAGTAAAACATAATCTCTAGGCAGTATAATTAGTAGTAAGACACAAGGGCATTCATTTGTATACAGAAGCAAATTATATTGATTTATAATCCTGCACTTAAATCACTGTATTTGGATTAACACAGAAATAAGTTAAGGACTTACCATAATGACTCACCTGCATGACCATGGTTCACCTTCCTTTACTGTTAGGACAGTATCCCTACTGCAAGTATATTCACCTCAGCACCAATAAAAACTTTCTTGGGATTTAACTCCTCCCCCGTACATAATACCTATAATACCAACATCACATGCCAACAAACTTATCTCACCCAAATAAGCTTTAATTTCTCCCACTTACATAATACCCAGCATACCATCATCACCCAGTAGCTCAGTCACTTAAGCACCAATACAAATGAGCTTTATCTCTTCCCGATATATCATATCCAATACCTAGCATGCCACCATTAGTCACCAGCTCAATCACATGACTAACAATACAAATAGGCTTTAACTCCCCCCCCCTTACATAACACCCAGTACCTAGCATGCCACCTTCACTCACAAGCTTAGTCACCTCAGCACCAGTACAAACTTTCCTGGGCTTTGACTCCTCCCCTTACATAATGACTAATACCCAGCATGCCACCATCACTCACCAGCTCAGTAACCTCAGCACCAATACAAATAGGCTTTAACTCCTTCCCCTGACAAAATCCCTATCATGTCTCCATCACTGTCCAGTTTTAAGTAGGCCACTTAAGAGCCCATTCAATTAATGTTCATTATCATACCACATCCACCCCCCATCTTCCAGGTCAGGGGATGTTGGGTGGGACTGTAGAGGAGCACAAAGCATGACAATTCAGATTCTATTATGACAGCAAGTACATAGTTTTCATATCCATCATAGTCTGGTTCAGACTTCATATTCATCACGGTCTGGCTCCCCCTTCATATCCATCATCGTCTGGTTCAGACTTCATATTCATCACGGTCTGGCTCCCCCTTCATATCCATCATCGTCTGGTTCAGACTTCATATTCATCACGGCGTGGCTCACCCTTCATATCCATCATAGTCTGGTTCAGACTTCATATTCATCATGGTCTGGCTCCCCCTTCATATCCATCATAGTCTGGTTCAGACTTCATATTCATCATGGTCTGGTTCACCCTTCATATCCATCATAGTCTGGTTCAGACTTCATATTCATCATGGTCTGGCTCCCCCTTCATATCCATCATAGTCTGGTTCAGACTTCACATTCATCACGGTCTGGTTCACCTTTCATATCCATCATCGTCTGGTTCAGACTTCATATTCATAACGGCATGGCTCACCCTTCATATCCATCATAGTCTGATTCAGACTTCATATTCATCATGGTCTGGTTCAGACTTCATATTCATCATGGTCTGGTTCAGACTTCATATTCATCATGGTCTGGCTCCCCCTTCATATCCATCATAGTCTGGTTCAGACTTCATATTCATCATGGTCTGGTTCACCCTTCATATCCATCATAGTCTGGTTCAGACTTCATATTCATCATGGTCTGGCTCCCCCTTCATATCCATCATAGTCTGGTTCAGACTTCACATTCATCACGGTCTGGTTCACCTTTCATATCCATCATCGTCTGGTTCAGACTTCATATTCATCACGGCATGGCTCACCCTTCATATCCATCATAGTCTGGTTCAGACTTCATATTCATCATGGTCTGGCTCCCCCTTCATATCCATCATAGTCTGGTTCAGACTTCATATTCATCACGGCGTGGCTCACCCTTCATATCCATCATAGTCGGGTTCAGACTTCATATTCATCACAGTCTGGCTCCCCCTTCATATCCATCATAGTCTGGTTCAGACTTCATATTCATCACGGCGTGGCTCACCCTTCATATCCATCATAGTCTGGTTCAGACTTCACATTCATCACGGTCTGGTTCACCTTTCATATCCATCATCGTCTGGTTCAGACTTCATATTCATCACGGTCTGGTTCACCTTTCATATCCATCATCATCTGGTTCAAACTTCATATTCATCACGGTCTGGTTCACCCATCATATCCATCATAGTCTGATTCAGACTTCACATTCATCACGGTCTGGTTCACCTTTCATATCCATCATCGTCTGGTTCAGACTTCACATTCATCACGGTCTGGTTCACCTTTCATATCCATCATCGTCTGGTTCAGACTTCATATTCATCACGGTCTGGTTCACCTTTCATATCCAGCATAGTCTGGTTCAGACTTCATATTCATCACAGTCTGGTTCACCCTTCATATCCATTATAGTCTGGTTCAGACTTCATATTCATCATGGTCTGGTTCACCTTTCTCTATAATAAGGACAGAGATCTCAGCAGTCAACCTGGGTGGACTTATGAGAAAACAGTGGCCCCAGCTGCCTGTAGAGGCACATGTATCAGCAGCACAAATATCATTAACAGATGCATTATGGAAAAAGGCCAGACAGGTGGCTACTGCTCTTGTGGAGTGAACTTTAGATTTGCCTACTAAGGATTCTTCCATGCCTCAGATAAAGAAATGTAATACACTCAGAAACCTTCTTGACAAAATTACTTTAGGAGACAAACTGCTCCACATGTTTCCTAATTATTAGCCCACTGAAGGTAAAACAGCAGCTATCTGTGAACATCTAAACATTGAAACAGGTATTCTCCTTTGTCATAATGATGCAGGAAAAGCTACAGGAAAACTGATGGTCTGGTTGATATTTACATCAGTAGTCACTGTCAGATTACTTCATCACAGTATACCTCTGTTTTTATGAAACACAAGGTATGGTGGACTAACTAACAAAACCTGAAGTTCAGCCTGCCAGATGCAAAGGTAGTTACTAGACATTCAGTACAGAAGACCACTAAGGAACATAACCCCCATTCTCAAATTCCCAATTGCCCCAAAGCACTTTTGATTTAAGTGAGTTCTTAAAGTTCACAGAGTAGGCAAATTAAAGTGGAAAGACTCAAACCCTGTACCCATTGGCATACAAAGTCACTCATTAACAAGTCAGAGCTTTAGTTCTTTGCTCTAACTGCTGGATAGCCAGAGGTAAACTGTTTTTCCAGAAAAAAAAAATAATTTCTGCTCCGAAGGAGAGTTCAAAGGGAAGTTGAGTCAACTGTTCTGGCTAAAAATTGACATTTCATTGTGGAACAGGATCTCTAATCAGACGTCTGAGGAGAAAGGCTTCCTTCAGAAAACTATTACACAACTTAAGAGAGATGAAAGAGAAACTCTGGCAACCTAAATGAAAGAACAAGATGGATGCTAAGTGAACCACAGTACATAACAACCTCACTTCTGACCAAAGAATGGGAGGGACATACTCCAGGACTACTAGAACAGGAGCAACAAAAGGATTCAACCATCATTCAAAACCCAGACGCAAGAAAAGCCCATTTTATCTTTCTACGTTTACATAGTGTTGAGTTTCTGGGTGGAAACAAGGCTACAGACCATACTGTCAGGGTAAGCTGGTCATTAGCCATCATTAGAACTGGAGAATACCAAACAGTTAATCTGTGGTCATAGGTTCATAGGTTCGTACTAGACTATCTGCCCAAGGGCATTTATAAGCCTAGCCCAGAGTTTTGTGGCTTTTGCCACCCCTTTAGTTTGAAGAAAAATATGCCCATTATTTTGCTGTGCCTCTGTCAAGCAGTGACACTGAGGTAATCCCTGGGGTATATCTGCGATCTCCCATCCATTGGTCAAGATTTCTCTTGAACAAGGCCAGCGAGGTGCTCTGCCTCACATGTACCGGGATTTTGTTCCACAGCATAGGGAGTCTCTGGGTGATGAATCTGTCCCTCCAGCACGTCCTATTAATAACCGTGTCAATCCTGCCCTTGTAGTTCTGAGGGATCTAGATTTTTTGAGGTGAAGCATGTTCATCAAATCTGGGTTTGACATGGCCTTGTATGTCAGGCACAGGTCACCTCTGAGCAAGCGGTAAGTGACTGAATAGAGCTGGAGTTCTTTCAGTCGGGCAGCATAAGACATATTTTTGAGACCCTTTATCCTTTTGGTGAGGAACTTTTGGGGCCTTTCCAGCTGCTGCAGGTGTCGGGTCAGATACATTCCGAATGGGGCATTGTACTCAATCATGAAAATGCAAATTACACTTGCCAGATGGGTGAAAGAGGAAGATCCTGGGTGGCCTCAACCTGCGAGCTTTCTCCAGGAGAAGAGGCCACAGCAGGGGAACCACACTTGGTAAGGCCAAATATGAAGCTATGAGAATGACCCAAACATCCTTCCACTGCAGCTTCTGCAGGAACTTGGAAAATGCAGGAAATTGATAAATCTGTTAAAAAGACCTGGAAACTTGTCTTGGACTAAGGCATACCCAGGTCTTCTGATCCAAGGAAGAATCAGGGAGAAGTTGCTGCATTTGGCAAAGGTCAAGTTTCCAAACAGATAACAATAAGGACTTTCCACAAGTGGTAAAGAAACCTTACTATCAACCAGCCTAGAGACCCCCTCATGGTGCAACAGCAAACAATTGTTGATCTGGTTCACTAGTGATTTTGCTTCTCCAAGTATGTGGTATCAAAGTGCATTAGACATTGCCTACTCCCAGTTCCTCAACAAGACTAGTAGGAATGTAGTCTGTCCCACCCACTGATATACCAAAACACCTGTCATATCGTTGCAGTACATGTCAATCACTTCACGAAGAAGGTTATCATGGAAAGTCTACAGTATGAAAAGGATTACTCATCTCTGTGACACTGGTGTGCAAATTGGCCTTCACATCAGATGGTCCACCCTTAACAATTTTCTCATCCTAGGGCTGAAGTATTTATGGTGGCCATCACCAGGAGATCAATAACACTTATAAGTGGGCTGCCCAGGGAGAAGCTGGTGCTAGCAAATCCCAAGCTGGGTGCCTTCATCATACTTTGGAAATTCTTATCTTACAAGATAGAGTCCTAAGACTGGTAACCTTGAGTTCACAAGGTCCCCCGTAGAACCTAAATTTAATATAAGATTAGGGCAGCCATTAGCCACCAGAGAACTGAGGCAAAGGGCTACTGCAATGGAGAAGACTGAAGAAGGCCTGATACAACTTGAACCAAAAAAAGGAATCCTTTTCCAAGGAAGCCTAGTTATCCAAGTGTGGGTTTCCAGCAGGCATCATATGAACATCAGACACAGAGGGCTGTAACTAGGAGTTTGTGACATCCACCATAATTCCCAGGACTGGAAAAAAAAAAGCTTTAAGGAAGTCCTGGCAGCAGTTAGTTTTTCTATGGTTGAGGCATGAAGATCCAATTACCTAAATAAGGGAAGAACTTCAACCCTTGCAGCCTTTAGTATACTGCTACCACTGACCTACAACTCATGAAAATCCTGTGGGCTAGGATAGTCTGAAAGACAGGCTTGAAACTGTTACTCATAGGTCACAGGTCATTGATCATAGTTAAGTTACTAAGCATGCAGTCCAAGAGACCATCAAAGGACTAGCTCCCTCCTGTAATCAGAGTAACTTCCTTGACTATCTTAATTTGCAGGTACGAGTTTTGGAGATATAAAGGGCACATTAAATCTCCTATTCACAGACAGCAGATGACCAGCCACACTGTGACCATTTAGAACTTCTGAATAGGAACAAATTAATTTAGGCTGCTTGAACATAGAATGGGCCTGAGTCCCTTAGTCTTCAGTGGCATTAAAAACAATATGAAGTAATATCCAGACCCTCTCTGCGTTGCTGAGACCTTCCGGATGTCTGTACTTTGAGTGGGCCTGGAAAGTGCTTCCTTCTTGTGGCAGGGTAACACACTGGCAAGAAAAGGGAGAGTAGTTGGGGAGTAGTGAAGGATGGGATGGTGTAGCCCATGGATATTATATACCATGTCCACTTCACCATGCTGACCAGTAGCTGGACAGTTTACTTTCCACAACGTGTCCATAACAAAATAGTTAAGTCACAGACACAAGGTTTAGGGGTTGATTCTCATCCTTGAAAGGGTAATTGGCTTGGCTTATAATGGCCCACAAGGGCAGCAAGCCTAGTACTTGCCTATGAACCTATAAGACAACTCCTCAATGGAGGCTGTTGCTACCACCCTGATGGGATGCTGTGGAAATTTTGATTGCTACCACTTTGCATCCCTACCCAATCCTAAAGGGCTACACCACTGTAGCTATACTGAGTGCTCAGGCAGGCAATCTGGAGGCTGCTGACCAAACTAATGTCATCTATGCTGTAGGCCCTTTTATTCCCTATTACTGAGAAGCAATGCTGAGGAGCAATGAACCTGATTCCAACATCCATTAGATTTCTCTAACTCATTTTCACTGTATTCCAGCTGTACTTTAACCTGAGGCCTGAATAAATGCATATCACTGAAAGGATCACCAATGAGGAACACCCTGAAATTTCCTTGGAACTCAGTAAGATGGAGCCAAACATGATACTGTAAGGTAACTCCAATACCTGCCCAATAATTACACTACTGGCAGCATTTTCAGCTAATTGTATGATGAGGCTGGACATAATAAAGTTATTTAACAAGCTGAGTACTTGTAAATTTACAACCTCTACCCTTTCCAATATCTTAGTCAGCCTGTCATATGTTGCATTAGAATAACAGAATTTGTGGCTCGTAACACAGTGCTTTAAGAAAGTATCATAAGGCTGTATATACTCTCTTTTCACTGCTGTCCAAATCTCTAGATTTCTTATTTGGAGAATGAGCTGAGAGGTTCTGTAGTGTGGAAGTGTCTTATGGGCTGCTACCACAACCACAGAGACCACAACAGGATTCTTGGATCAACACTCCCGGTCTTTGGGGCAGGGGGTAAGGTAGTCCCTCTGGATTTTTGACACCTGGAGCCACCACATATTCCACTTTCCAAGTCTCAGTAGAAATTAGTCCTACAATCAAATCTTTTGGGTGGACCACTATGGATGGAGATGGGAAGGACAGAAAAGCGTCTTGTAAGACCTTCTCTGAGATCAATGCGGAGAGTATGAGCCAGCCCCCTTCTGTTTCATGTGAAGGATCTCACTGAATTTGGGATTAGTGGGGCAATCCAGGTGACATGGCTTCATCCTACGAGTCTGGCTTTGGCTCTGGCTCTGATGACTCTGTACAGGGTTTTAGACTTTTAAAAATTAGTTTATTTCTATGATTTATAAAAGTACCTTTAACATACTTTTCACAGACATAACAAAGCTCATCTAAATGAGAAGCATCCAGACACACCACAAACATAGCACAGTGATAATCCAGTGGAATTTCGTCTCCACAGGAGACATGCTTTTTATAACCGCTACACCACCGCGGCTCTCACATTTCAGATATTCTACATTTCCCAATAAACCCTCACTTCTTCCTATGTAAGTACATCCTCATACTCTAGCCTCTTTCCTTACATTACAGATATCCTACATTTTCCAAATAAACCCTCACTTCTTCCTATGTAACTACATCCTCATACTCTAGCCTTTCCTTACATTTCAGATATTCTTCATTTCCCAATAAACCTCACTTCTTCCTATTTAACTACAGCCTCATACTCTAGCCTCTCTCCTTACGTTATAGAGAAGATACCAGGACAAGCCAACTCCCCTATTTCACAGAAATTCCTTCTTTTCTACCTATCCCACCTTTCACACCCCACCAAAGTGTTTACAGCCCTGCAACCTCTTGTCTCCTTCTTGATCTCTACTTCCCCACTACCTGCCATCAATAAAATTACAGATCCCTTTACTTAATCATGTTACTCCTCAGCTTGTCCTCTATTCATCTTCTCCTACTGGGCCATCTCTCGGCCTCAAAAAACAGTGAACAATGAAGGTTGATAATGACTCCAATACAGAAACAAACCAAAGACTCTACCAATGAATATGGCTGACGACTCCAGAAAGGAAACCAGGTGTCAACCACAGGTTGTAAAAAATGAATTATTTGAGCTCTAAGAACTTCAAAAGTTAGCTTCTCATCCACCAACAGAAAACAAGGACTTTGTCAGAATAATCATTAATACAAGCCATGGAACTTTATATAACAAAAATAAAAGACCATCGACCAATAAGCAGCTAGAATTAATTAACTAAATAGCACAGGTAATATTCCCTTAAAGATGGAATAGTTGTGCACAATTCTTTTGGTAGAAAATAAAAATAAAAAAAACGCTTTAGACACATTTTTGTTTTCTACCAAATGAATTGTATACAACTATTTAAATTTGTCTTTAAGGGAACATTACATTTGCTAATTCGTTAATTAATTTTAGCTGCTGTTTGGTTGATGGTCTTTTAAGTTTTATTCTGCCTCTCAGTAGTCTTCTTCGGATTAGTGCTTCTGTTTTCTCCTGGTAAGACATGGAGTGCAGCTACATTATTTCCTGGAGACTGCTGATCACCAGAAAGCTTAATAACTGCTTTATAGGTGACAGCTTAGCATCTGTGTTTATATTCTGATCCTGGTGAGAGCAGGAGCAGAGTGCATTGATTCCTGACTCCCTCTGGTTGGAGAGTGAGTGTATGTGCTTAACGTACCTGGTTGCTATTTGAGGCATCTACCAGAACAGAACAAAACAGAGCTATCTAAGGAGGAGCACCTGATCTGTGATATGTAGCAATAAGTAGCCTGTTCTTTTGCTTATTTTTAGTAGTTATTGCTTATTCTAGATATTTATAGCAATTTTATTGTACACTGCATACTTGTACTGTATTTCATAGCTATTGGCTCACTGCTGGTTGTCTGCTGTGATAAACATTTCTGTAGTGTTTTCTGCCTAAAATAGTTTAGGTCGTAGCTGTAATATTATCCATATTCCTGATTGTGTTTGTGATAAACATTTCTGTAGTGTAGTCTGTCTAAAATAGTTTAGGTAGTAGCTGTAACATTCTTAGGGTTGCCACCTTTTCAGATGGCCAAAGTGGGACAATTGTGGTACAAACATCAGATTTTGCAGGCCAAAACATACCCACGGCCAGTATAAGGGACATAACTTCAATTTTTTGCCTAAATAAAAGCTTATTCTTGTAGCATTTTAGTTGCTTATTCTGTTTCTTATAACATTTATGTGTTTCAGATACAGAACAACTGTTTTATGCAACTATTACATAAAATATAGGAAATAATTTTGCCCTGATATTTCAGGACAGTTGCCATTCTTACAACATTTTTGCAGGACACAACTGCCCAAACAGGGACTGTCCCACACAAAGTGGGACAGGTGGTAACCCTAAATATTCTCCATATTCCTGATTGTGTTTGTAGGCCTCGTTGTTTGTTAGAGGCTGTTTTCTGAGCTCATTGTCCAGGCCATCTTCGTTAGCAAAGACCATCCCCCACTTCAGTGAGAGTTTAATGTTTATGGTCATTGTCTAGTTGGGTTGCCAGGTCTACGGCTTCGAGAAAGCACCTCATTGGCTCTTTTGAGCTTTTTTTAAAGTTGTTTCAGGTTTCAACTTTCTGTTACTTAAGAAGTTAACTTGAGTGTTTCAGGCATTACACACAGAGCTATCTGAGGAGGAGCACTTGATCTGTGATATATAGCAATAAGTAGCCTGTTTTTTTTTTTTTTTGCTTATTTTTAGTAGTTATTGCTTATTCTAGACATTTATAACAATTTTATTGTACACTGCACACTGCTGGTTTTCTGCTGTGATAACATTTCTGTAGTGTTTTCTGCCTAAAATAGCTTCCCACACTCCCTCCTTATACCTGCTGGCCTTGCAGTTGCCTGCCCTTACTGTAAATTTGATCACGGACACTCCTCCCAGTCTAGTGTCATTAGCTCATTCTACCTAATACAGAGAGAACATCTGAGAAGGCCAACCCACTTAGTTTCTTTCCTTCTGTTCCTCCTTTCTCCCTTTCTAAAAAAAAAATGTCTGAATATCCTTGTGTTCTGACTGTGCTTCTCAAACATTTTGGAAATATAGAGTATATTTTAGAGCATTTATTAAAACTGTATTTGCCGTAATATTGCTACAACTCAAGTGCTCTAGGTTGCACTGTATCTGAATTGCTTTAGTGTTGTTTTAGCTGCTTTTCTGTATATATATATATATATATATATATATATATATATATATATATATATATAGACTTTTCTGTATATGTAGACTAGCTACTTATTCTACTGTATTACTGCCTCTTAAATCGTTTTTCAGTTGTGCACTTGCCTTGCTTCATTTAAAACGTTTTAAATTGCTAATTGTGTAGAGTTTTAATTGCATTTACTGTTTAGGGCTACACACTCAAGTGCGTTAGCCTTTTCTGTGTTTATTTACTGTATTATTGCATTGTTTAGCCTGTTTTAACCAAGCAAAAAAAGAAACAAATAACAAAAAAATACTATCTTGTTTGCTCATTTCCTGGCTTTCCTAGCTAGTATAGTCCAGATCCCAGGCTTTGCTGGCTTCAGGACTTTATTTTCTGTGTTCAGAGCTATCCAGACCTTGCTGTGGTAGAGGGAAGTTCTACTGCTTACCAATGGGTGTGGTGAATATTGTACTGCCTAACACTAGAGGAGTGGTTTCCAGCTCTGAAATTATAATTTCATTAGCCATTTTGGGCTAGTGTCTATCCCTTTCAACTTTCTTGCTTAAAAACGCACATGTTTGTGCATTTTTTGCATCGTGCATCACCGCAGGGCTACGGTTAAACTATTCATAGGTTGGTACTAGGCTATCGGCCCTAGGGCCTATACAAGCCTAGCCATAATTCCCTGGCTATTTCTTCCCACAGTATTCACTTCCCTGGATCCCTGTCCAGCAGGGCGACTGACGTGATTCCCCAGGGTGAATTTCCAATCTCCCATCCAATAATCAAGGTTCCTTTTGAAGAAGGCCAAAGAGGCGCTCCGCTTGACATGTATGGGCAATCCAATTCCAGTTCCAGGTGCCAGAAAGTCTGCTCTTCACATTTTCCCTTAGAATGAGCTGATTTCTCTGTAGTAGCAGTAAAATCTGAACCCCTGTGAATAACACTTGCTCTAGAACCTGCTGGAAAGCACTGGGAAGCCTTAAACTGATACAAGCACTCAACTCTCCTGGTTAATAAGGAGAAATTAATCGTAGGCACGAAACAGTCTATAATTGCAAAGTACCTTGCAAAAGTAAGGGAAAACAGCTCTTGTACTTTACAAAAAAAAGCACCTAAACAGGCATGTCCAAGGGTCAGCTTCCGGTGATTTATCCTGTCCACCTGGTGAATATGGGCATACTGGGGCAATGCAGCAACTGCCTCATGTACACAGACAACCATCTCCTCCTACCACCCAACACTACAACCTGCAAAAGATGCACTTACATAGCCAAACTGGAAGCAAAGCTCTGTCCAGCCAAGATTGTGCTAGACAGTCAAGAGGAGAAGGTTAACACCTGCACTGCACCTCAAGCAGCACATAGCTCTTCAAAACCCACACCATCAACACCCACACATAGCAACAGTAAACCCACATATGTGGAGGCCCTTAACATTAACCTGCCCAAGCAACAAGGACCTTCGAAGCTGAAACGCAAACAAATACCAGTCACAACCAAAGTGACACATAGCTCACAACACCAGTGTGCCACCCAACAACAGCCCCTAAGGCAAGACGACGTACCCAACACTTTAGTCATACGTGACTCTATATTCAGGCACACTGATGTCCCACTCACCAGGCTGAACAAGGAGAAAATTACAGTCAGCTGCCTGTCGGGTGCCAGGATCCGCCACATAACGCATCCACTCAAGTCACTCCACAACAAGTACAAATACGACTCTGTCATTGTCCATG
This sequence comes from Protopterus annectens, assembly GCF_019279795.1. Classification (NCBI taxonomy): domain Eukaryota; kingdom Metazoa; phylum Chordata; order Ceratodontiformes; family Protopteridae; genus Protopterus; species Protopterus annectens. The sequence continues at coordinate 958,975,291 of NC_056728.1, forward strand.
TTGGAGTGAATGACTTGAGATGTACCACCCTCGACTACATGAAAAGAGACATGGAAGAGCTCTCTGATCATGTGGCCCAGGCAGGTATGACACTAGCCCTGAGTAGCATCCTGCCTTTGTCCAGAATGATACCACAATATAAGGACAAAATGATTGACTTCAACAATTGGCTAAGCTTCTGGTGTCATTCAAAGGAAATCCAGTATCTGATTGCCTGGGATGACATGATCAACAAACCACGATGCTTTGCAAGAGATGGTCTGCAGCTGTTGCTCCTGGGATTCAGGTTACTGGCTAAAGCTCTTGCCACCCCTATAGTGCCTTTTTTAGGCAAGGTTCAAAGGACAAAACCACCACCGTAATAGATACAAGCTTGCAAAATCTGAAGGTAATGCTACTCAATACTAGAAGTCTAAACCTCAAAATGCACTCTCTCGAGGCACTCCTAAAAATGGAGAACATTAATATCTGTGCAGTAACTGAGACCTGGTTCAAGGTTCCAGAGAGCACCCCTGCAATACCAAGCTACAACACTTACCATACTTTTCGGCCACCAAACCAAGACTGAAACACTAAAGGTGGAGGAGTGTCCATATTCAACAAGGATATTCACACCTCCAGGCTAGATGCCCAACACAATGCATCTGAAATTCTCCAGGTGCAACTAACACTAGGGTAAGACTGCAATCCAAACTGTAGCTTGCTACAGATCCCCCACCATGCCCCAAGAGTCTCACTACACCTTTCTAAACATACTGGAAAATATTCAGATACATCCAAACACCCTAATACTGGGTGATTTCAGCTACCCTGCCATTAACTGGGAAAACTACTCGGGTACCAACACCTTTTCCCAATGGTTCTTGGAATTAATAAATTCCAATGCCCTGGATCAGCTAATCCAATGTCCCACCAGGGGCTCCAATATCCTAGACCTGGTCATTACCAACATGGGAGATAGATGCTCCACACCAGTGGTCACCCACTCATTGGGCAGGTCTGACCATAAGCAAATCACCCTTGACATCCACATCCCCATCCCACCACCACCCCCCAGTAAGGAAACCTCCTTAAAAAACTTCTCCAAAGCCAACCTCATGCTACTCGAGTCAGATGTGACAAACGACACCCATGCAGACGGGAACTGAAAGTTCGACTGCTGAATCCTGCACTAAGGCACTGTACACCACATCCACTCATGCATAAATCAGCCATCTCTAATAGAACCAAGATGCTCTCCTCCAAAAAGGAAGCCAATCTAGTGGTCCCCTGCCATAAACAAACTATACAACAGAAGGAAGAAACTGTTGCAGAAAAGAGGAAAATCCCAGGATGCAAAAAACTCCCTTACCAGCCTCAGTAATAAGCTGAGATCCCTCATAAAATCCTCCAAAGCTAGTTACAAAAATAAAACTGCCAACGATTCCAAAGAGAACCACAAGGCATTGTATACTTATGCCAAGAATATAAATGGCAATGCTCAGATCTACTCTGAGCGCCAACAGAATGGCATTAAATATACTTATCCCAAGGATATTTCCAATATCCTGGCAGATCGATTCCGTGCCAACTTCACCCCCCTCTTACCCCCTAAAGGGCCCATCTCAATACCAAATGATTGCCAAATTCTGGTAATTACAGCCACACAGGTAGAAACCGCACTATCCAAAGCTAAGAATACAGCATCTATGGGACCAGATCACATCCCGGGCTGTGTACTACATGAATTACAAAATTAATTGGCACCTCACCTAAGTGTGCCACGATGCTTTGCAAGAGATGGTCTGCAGCTGTTGCTCCTGGGATTCAGGTTACTGGCTAAAGCTCTTGCCACCCCTATAGTGCCTTTTTTAGGCAAGGTTCAAAGGACAAAACCACCACCGTAATAGATACAAGCTTGCAAAATCTGAAGGTAATGCTACTCAATACTAGAAGTCTAAACCTCAAAATGCACTCTCTCGAGGCACTCCTAAAAATGGAGAACATTAATATCTGTGCAGTAACTGAGACCTGGTTCAAGGTTCCAGAGAGCACCCCTGCAATACCAAGCTACAACACTTACCATACTTTTCGGCCACCAAACCAAGACTGAAACATTAAAGGTGGAGGAGTGTCCATATTCAACAAGGATATTCACACCTCCAGGCTAGATGCCCAACACAATGCATCTGAAATTCTCCAGGTGCAACTAACACTAGGGTAAGACTGCAATCCAAACTGTAGCTTGCTACAGATCCCCCACCATGCCCCAAGAGTCTCACTACACCTTTCTAAACATACTGGAAAATATTCAGATACATCCAAACACCCTAATACTGGGTGATTTCAGCTACCCTGCCATTAACTGGGAAAACTACTCGGGTACCAACACCTTTTCCCAGTGGTTCTTGGAATTCATAAATTCCAATGCCCTGGATCAGCTAATCCAATGTCCCACCAGGGGCTCCAATATCCTAGACCTGGTCATTACCAACATGGGAGATAGATGCTCCACACCAGTGGTCACCCACTCATTGGGCAGGTCTGACCATAAGCAAATCACCCTTGACATCCACATCCCCATCCCACCACCACCCCCCAGTAAGGAAACCTCCTTAAAAAACTTCTCCAAAGCCAACCTCATGCTACTCGAGTCAGATGTGACAAACAACACCCATGCAGACGGGAACTGAAAGTTCGACTGCTGAATCCTGCACTAAGGCACTGTACGACCACATCCACTCATGCATAAATCAGCCATCTCTAATAGAACCAAGATGCTCTCCTCCAAAAAAAGGAAGCCAATCTAGTGGTCCCCTGCCATAAACAAACTATACAACAGAAGGAAGAAACTGTTGCAGAAAAGAGGAAAATCCCAGGATGCAAAAAACTCCCTTACCAGCCTCAGTAATAAGCTGAGATCCCTCATAAAATCCTCCAAAGCTAGTTACAAAAATAAAACTGCCAACGATTCCAAAGAGAACCACAAGGCATTGTATACTTATGCCAAGAATATAAATGGCAATGCTCAGATCTACTCTGAGCGCCAACAGAATGGCATTAAATATACTTATCCCAAGGATATTTCCAATATCCTGGCAGATCGATTCCGTGCCAACTTCACCCCCCTCTTACCCCCTAAAGGGCCCATCTCAATACCAAATGATTGCCAAATTCTGGTAATTACAGCCACACAGGTAGAAACCGCACTATCCAAAGCTAAGAATACAGCATCTATGGGACCAGATCACATCCCGGGCTGTGTACTACATGAATTACAAAATTAATTGGCACCTCACCTAAGTGTCATGTTTAATCATAGCCTCACCTCAGGCTTCATGCCCACTGAGTGGCACACAGCTACAGTTATCCCACTTAACAAGGGGGGGATCCACCTTGGATCCCGGGAACTACCGTCCGATCAGTCTGATAAGCCTGATCTGCAAGGGCATGGAATGCATTATCATGGAACTTATAAACAAAGACATTGGCAACCGTCAAACACTGGACCCCACCCAGTTTGGGTTCATGAAGGGCCGATCTCATCTCCTGAACCTGATTGACTTCTTCGAATCAGTCTCCAGAGCTGTGGACAATGGTAAGCCAGTCCACACAGCCAATCTGGACCTCGCCAAGGCCTTCGACACAATCCCCCACTCTGGAATCATAGATAAACTTACTAAGTTGGGGATAAATCCCTACGTCACTCAATGGGTTGCCAACTGGCTTACTGACAGAACCCACACTGTAAAAGTAGCTGACTCCAAATTCATTTCCAGACAAGTGACAAGTGGAGTACATGAGGGTTCAGTCCTGGGAGCGCTCTTGTTTGGCATCTACTTCTCGGAAGTACAGGCCAACACTAAGGGACTCTGGCTAACACAGTTTGCAGATGACTGCAAATTGGGAGCCATTATTGAATCCCCAAATGATGTGGATATTCTACAAAAGGGCCTTACAGAAATAGATACTTGATGCCAGAGCCATGGGCTCAAGCTTAATGCCAAGAAATGTATAGTTAACCCCTTTGGGAAAAAACATGTATCCATGAATTACCACATAGGTGGCAGTACACTAAACACCGCAAGTTTGATGAGAGACTTTTAGGGACAAAGGTGGACAGTGGTCTCACCTTCGATAACCACATTGCCACAACAGTCAGGAAATCCTTCTGTGTGGTACACCTCATCACTAAGGACTTTTCATCGAGAAAAAAGGAGGTCATTGTCTCACTGTACTTATCCCACATTAGACCCATTATAGAGTACAACGCCCTGTTTGGTATGTACCGCACAAGACATCTGCAACAGCTGGAAAGGCCGCAGAAATACTTCAATAAAAGAATCACAGGCCTAAAGCAGATGCCCTATGCTGACCATCTAAAAAACCTCCAGCTATATTCTGTGGCATATCGTCTATTCAGAGGCAATCTCTGCTTAACATACAAGGCCATGTCATACCCTGAGCTGTTGGACATGCTCCACTTAAAGAAATCCCAATCCCTCAGAGCCGCACGCTCCAGGGTTCTAAACCTTGTCATCACAATGAACAAAACATGCTGGAGGGATAGGTTCCTGACCCAGAGACTCCCCATACACTGGAATAGACTGCCCATACATGTCAAGCACAGCACCTCCTTGGCCCTCTTCAAAAGGAACCCTGACGATTGGATGGGAGATAGGAAATTCACCCCGGGGATCACGTCAGTCGCCCTGCTAGACAGGGGTCAAGGGAAGTAAATATTGTGGGAAGAAATATCCAGGGAATTGTTATGGCTAGGCTTGTATAGGTCCTAGGGCCGATAGCCTAGTACCAACCTATGAACCTACAAAAAAGACTACAAGCCTGCAGACCCTTGCATCATCTGGGGCAAGACTGTGGATCACCAAACAGGCCGTGGCCTGCTTCTTGTTTTGTGATTGGTGCTAACATTTTGCTTCTGGTGAGAGAAGAAGCAAAGGAGTACTGTATCCCAACAGAGTGAAGCTGTGCTGAGACCAGCATTAGTAGTAGCCAGATAGTAGCCATTCATGCGACTCCCCTCTTTTCATCATTCTTGACAAGCTAATTCTTTATTTTTTAGTAAGTACCGCTTGATTTCTTTCCAGCTTCAGAATATCTGCCTAAATACTTCATCCTTAAATTTTCATGGTCTATGTATTAGGTTCCCCTCAAATGTTTGGCAGTGCTCTGTACAGACTCAGACACCTTGAGTGACATTTTTCCTGTAAAAGGAATATATAAGGAAACAGCTTCAGTACTTAGTAATAATGACCATCCCTCCTGGCATGTCTAAAGGTCAGTTCCCTGAGCTTTACCCTATTAACCTGGTGACGTTGGGCATTCTGAGGCAGTGTAGCAACTGCCTCATGTACACAGACAAACCTCTCTGCTTACCTCCCAACACTCAGACTTGTGAGAGATGCACTTATTTATCCAAATTGGAAGCCATGCACTCTCAAACCAAGACTGGAATAGCTGGTCAACAGGAGAGGTCAACACCTGCACCACACCACATGCAACACATAGCCCTCCAGAACACCCACCATCAAAGCTCTCACATAAAAACACAAACCACACACCTCCCTTCACGGAGGCTCTCAATAGAAATCTACCCAAACAGCAGAGACCTCCAAGGCAGAAAGGCATTCGACCCCCACAACACAGCACAAATCACAAGACATATAGCTCACCTACACAGTGTGCCCCTCAACCTAAGCCCCTAGGGCAAAACAGCTTGCCCAACACACTAATCATAGGTGACTCGATAGTGAGGTATACTGATGTCCCACTCACTAGGTTGAATAAGGAGAAGGTAACAGTCAGCTGTCTATCAGGTGCCAGAATCCAACACATAACACATGCACTCAGGTCATTCCACAACAAGTATGACTCTTGTCACTGTCCATGTGGGTGTGAATGACCTGAGACGCACTTCCCTGGACTACATGAAAAGAGACATGGAGGAGTTCTCGAATTATGTGGCCCAGACAGGTATGACCCTAGCCCTGAGCCGCATCCTACCATCACCTAGAATGATACCGCAGTACAAGGAGAAAATGATTGACTTCAACAATTGGCTGTTTCTGGTGTCATTCTAAGGGGATCCAGTATCTGTCTGCTTGGGATGACATGACTGACACACCTCGAGGCTTTGCCAGAGATGGCCTGCATCAGTCACCCCTGGGTTTCCAGATATTGGCTAAGGCTCTTGCCTCCCCAAAGACCAAATTACCACCATAACAGCTACAAATAAATGCAATCTGAAGGTCATGCTGCCAAACACTAGAAGTCTAAATGCCAAGATGCACTTGCTTAAAACACTCCAAAAAATGGAGAACATAGACATTTGTGCTGTAACGGAGACCTTTTTTAAAGCAGCAGAAAGCACCCCTTCACTTCCAGGCTATAACTCATTCCAGACCTTTCGGCCCCAGAACATGGACCGAAGCTCCAAAGGTGGTGGTGTCTCCATATTCATAAAGGATATACACACCTCCAGACTAGCAGCCCAGCATAATGCATCCAAGATACTTCAGGTACAACTAACACTGGGTAAGATGGTAATTCAGGTTGTAGCCTGCTATAGGTCCCTAACCATGTCCCAAGACTCTCACTCCACGTTCCTAAGCACCCTGGAAACTATTAGGGTCCAACCCAACACTCTTGTACTAGGTGACTTCAACTAACCCTCCATCAAATGGGAAAACTACTCATGCACCAATACACTGGCCCAACTCTTCCTGGAATTCATCAATTCCAATGTCCTGGACCAGCCCATTCTTACCCATACTGGAGGAAGCAACATCCTTGACCTGGTTATTACTAACATGGACAACCGTTGCTCTACACCAATAGTCAATTCCTCCCTGGTTAGGTCAGACCACAAATTAATCACCATGGAAATCCACATCTCACCCACACCCCCGCAAAGGTAACCACCATGAAAAACGTCTCCAAAGCTGACCTTGGGCTCCTAAAAATAGAGGTGGCTAACTTCATGGCACCCATGTCAATGGAAAATAGATGCATGACTGCCAAATCATATACCAATGCACTGTACGAACACGTACATAAATGCATGGAATTAGCCATACCCAACAGAACCAAGATACCCTCCTCCAAAAAAAGGAAGCCAATCAGTTGGTCCCCTGCCATTAATAAACTCTACAACAGAAGGAATAAATCATTGCAGAAAAATGTGAAGTCCCAAGACTGGATAAATTCCCTTATTAGCCTCAACAAAAAAAAGAAGTTATGTACTCACCATAACGTTCCATCTGAGTAGTTATACTTCATTTTCTGCAACCTGTGGGTATTTGAATCAAAGCCGGCAACATTTTTCAAGCATCTGCTCCAAGCTCCAAGCTCCTCACCTTACCCATAATCCCTCACATCTCCTACCTTCCCTCAGATCAAATTTGCCACTATTCAAACTATTAGCAACTCAATAAAAGCACTAACCTAGAACAGGTTCGGGGGAAGGAGGGTGTACTCAGATGGAACGTTATGGTGAGTACATAACTTCTTTATCTGAAGTAGTTAGCTTCATTTATCTGCAACCTGTGGGACAGAGTCCCCAGCTACCAAAACTCCTGGGAGACCCTCATGGAAGGATATTCCTGAGCACCGCAGAGCCAAAGGATGCTCTCCCTCTAGAGATCAAATCCAACTTATAATGAGAAATAAATGTATGTGACCTTGCCCAGGTCGCTGCTGCACAGATATCATCCAGAGAAACCCTAGACCAAAAAGCAGCGGAAGTTCCATAGATCTGGTGGAATGGGCTTTAACAGGACCAGGCGGGGACAGACCTTTATCCTTACAGACTTGCAGTATACATTGTGTAATCCATCTAGCTAAGGAGACCTTGGAAATGGCTTTCCCAAAAAGGATCTGGAAAAGGACACGAATAACTGGTCAGACTTACAAAACTGTTTAGTCCTGTGTAAACAGAAATGAAGCTGTCTATGAACATCTAGCAAATGCAGCTTATATTCACCCTTGCACTGAAAATTTGAAAAGAAAAGAAGCAGATTAATCATCTGGTTAATATCTGATTCAGAAGCAACTTTCAGTAAGAAAGAAGGGTTCGTGTAGAACAAAACCCTGTCTTTATGAAAGATCAAGTAAGGGGGCACAGCAGAAAAAGCTTGGATCTCAGAAACCCTTCTGGCCAAAGTAATGGCCACTAGAAAAGCTGTCTTCCAGGACAAGAATTTCAAATCTACAGATGCTGCTGGTTCGAAAGGGGAAGCCACCAATGCCTGCAGAACTAGGGTAAGGTCCCAAGGAGGGATGGAATCCTTAACCAGGGGACGTAAAAGAAAAGTACCTTTTAGAAAAGCTTTACACAATCTCAAAGAGGCCAGAGCACTCATATTTTTGCCGACATGAAAATTAGATATGGCTGCCAATTGTACTTTCACCGTAGTGGAACTAGCCCCTTGTTGGAAAATATTGGACAAAAACTCCAACACTGCAGGAACCGGGGTCAATCTAGGTTCCTCTGAGAAGCCCAAATAGAGATGCGTTTCCATTTGCTGCAATAAACCTTCCTAGTGGAAGCTTTCTGGGATGCCACCAAAATATTCTTTACTGAAGATGACAGACTGGGAGTCCTAGCAATCAAGGGAACTGGTGCAACCAAGCCATCAGCTTGAAGCCGACCAGATCGGGTGAACTGATGCCCGAGGGATGAGAGATGAGATTCAGGCAGGGATCCAGAATCCGAGGAGGAGTTAGAGCATGAGACCAGAGGAAGGGGAACCACACCCGACGAGGCCAGAACGGGGCAATGAGGATCACTTTGCACCCCAGTCGGCAAGCTTTCTGAAGAAACTTCGGAATGAGAGGTAATGGGGGATAAGCATACAGTAACTCAGGAGGTCAAGCATGGACAAGAGTGCCTCTGGGGGAGTCCCATGGTGAGGGGATCAGAGCGAAGAACTCGCTGCACTTCGCATTGGAAGGAGATGTGAAGAGATCGCAGCAAGGCTGACACCATGCAAGGAAGATCTCCTCCTCTATTGACTGTATCAGAGACCACTCATATGGCATTAGACTAGCCCGACTCAGTCTGTCCGCTAACATTCTGGAGTGTCCTGGGATGTGCGTTGCAATCAGAAACCGACTAGTAGAGATTGCCCACTCCCACACTCTCATGGCCTCGCGACAGAGAGGGTAAGATCTGGTTCCTCCTTGTTTGTTTATGTACCAGACAACACAGACATGTTGTCTGACTGAACTGCAATTGTCCTCGGGGGGGAGAACAGCATGAAAGGCTTGTAACGCTAAAAGCACTGCCCTCATCTCCAGAACACTGATATGCAATCTGGTCTTAGTCTGGGACCACATGCCTTGGACCATCCTCCCCAAATAGTGCCCCCCCACCCGAGCTGGGAGGCGTCTGTGGTCACTGTGGCTTGGGCTGTGGGTGTTATGAAGGGACGACCTGCCAAGATTTCCAGAGTATTGGAGCCACCAGAGAAGAGAAATCTTGCAGGTTCTGCTGATTCGTATTAGATAGTCCATGGGGAGGTCTAACCAAGACCACTGAACTTCCAGGGTCCACTGAAGCACCCTCATGTGAAGGCACTCACAGGGAAGGATTGAAACTGCTGCAGCCATGGAGCCTAGGGCTCGGAGAACATCACTCACCGTTGGCGTCCTGGGGCCGAGGATCACTGACACATGAGCCCATAAATTATGGACCCTGTCCCGAGTGAGAAAAACTTGCAATAGTAGAGTGTTCAGCCATGCCCCTATAAATTCCAAGTTCTGTGATGGGTTCAAGCGGGACTTGGAGATGTTGATGGTAATCCCTAGGTTGACTGCAAGATGCAGGAAGGAGTCTCTGGCCATGCAAAGTAAATGCTTGGTGGCAGCAGTGAGGAGTCAATCGTCTAGGTAAGGAAACACCTGAATTCCCTGAAGTCTCAGGTGAGCCGCTACGACTGCCAGAACCTTGATAAACACCCTGGGGGCTGTGGTGAGACCGAAGGGTACGGCTCTGAAATGGAAATGATTGTCTCCCAGCAGGAAGTGATGGAATCTCCTGGAGCTTCTGCAAATTTTGATATGGTAGTAAGTATCCTGGCGGTCTATCGAGCACATCCAGTCGCATTCTCGGAGGTAAGGTAGAAGGGACTGCAAAGTGACCACCATCCGGAATTTCTGCTTGGCTACAGTCAGGTTCAGGGGTGACAGGTCCAATATGGGCCTGATGTCCCTCGTCTTTTTTGGCACTAAAAAAAAAACCTGGAGTAAACACCTAATCCAGACTGATCTGAGGGGACCGGTTCGATGGCCTGATTGCGAAGCAGCTTTTCTTAAGCTGCCGCCTCCCTTTGAGCGGGTGGAACATCGGGGAGGCGCTTTGGTTGGATGGGTGGGGCAAAGACCGGGATGGAGTGGCCTCTGGATATTATTTGGAGCACCCAACTGTCCATCGTAATGGACTCCCAAGCAGTTAGGTGCAATGACAATCTTCCCCCGACTGTCTCCAGAGTAGAACAGTAGGGTAACCCCTCCGGGTTGCTGCGTGGGTTTATCCAAGAAGGTCTCCTTAGACCCAAAGTTCCTCTGGCTCCCCCTGCCTCTGGGGCGGCATCTGTCTTGACCCCCGCTGCCTCTAGGGGGTGAGTTGTCCTGAGAGTCCTGGGAAAACTGAGATTTTTGGAACCACATCTTTTTCTGCCCTCTCTGATTCCTAGAGAAAGATCTTTTGAGGGCTAGAGAAGCGGACTCTGATGGCAGACAGAGTCTTACCATCCTTCTCGCTCTAGACCGGGGTGTCACGAACTGTCTTTCCGAGCAGGAAGGAACCATCAAAGGGAGCATTTGTGAATGACACCTTGAAGGGGTCCGCGAATTGACAAAGTCTGAGCCAAGCGTGTCGCCTCATAGCTACGCCGGTCCCAGCTGCCCTAGCCACTTCTTCCGTGACATGGGTTAAGCTCTCTCAACTCAGTACTGGCGTAACCAGTCAGGAGGAGAAGGAAACCACACTCACTACAATTCCAGTCTCACATAGACCTACAATGACAGCAAACCAAATACATAAACACACAAAAACATACTCGGAGGCTCTAAATAAAAATCTTCCAAAGCAGCAGAGACCCCCAAAGCAGACACCCAAGCAACCGCTACCCCAAAACAAAACACGTGCAACACATAGCTCACAAAGCCAGTGTGCCGAACAGTTCCAGCCCTTAAGGCTAAACAACACAACTGATACACTTGTACTAGGTGACTCTATCGTCAGGCACACCGACATCCCACTCACCAGGCTGAACAAGGAGAAGGTCATGGTGAGCTGCCTGTCGGGCGCTAGGATCCGCCACATAACACAAGCACTCAGGTCACTCCAAGGCAAGTACAAATATGACTCAGTCATTGTCCATGCTGGTGTGAATGACCCGAGATGTACGTCCCTGGACTACATGAAAAGAGACATAGAGGAGCTCTCTGAGCATGTAGCCCAGGCCGGTATGACCCTGACCTTGAGTAGCATCTTACCCTCACCAAGAATGATGCCACAATATGAAGACAAGATGATCAATTTCAACAATTGGCTTAAGTATTGGTGTCATTCAAAGGGGATCCAATGCCTGTTAGCCTGGGATGACATGCTCGACAAGCCACGATGCTTCGCTAGGGACGGCTTACACCTGTCACCCCTGGGCTTTCGGATATTGGCAAAGGCTCTTGCTACCCCCATAGTGCCTTTTTTAGGCAAGGCTCAAAAGACAAACCCACCTCCATAGGTATCACAAGGGATAAGAAACTAAGAGTAATGCTACTCAGCGCCAGAAGTCTAAACCTCAAGATGCACGCCAAAGACTTTATGTAAGACACACAGGATAGGGATGGTGTATACTTAGCACTGAGGTGTACAGGAGACTTTATGTGAGATACACAGGATAGGGATGGTTTATACTTAGCACTGAGGTGTAGGGGAGACTTTATGTCAGATACACAGGATAGGGATGATTTATAAAATACTTAGCACTGAGGTGTACGGGAGATTTTACATGAAATACATAGGGTAACAACTGATTTTACTGGTGTCTGAAATAGTACATACCAGTTAATACATGACCCATTCCATGAGATTTGCAGGATAAGGAGGTAACTGTACTGGAATATGAAAAAGTAACCACCGACCTATATAGAAGACTTTACAGGAGGTATATAATCAGGCTCCAAATATGATTAAGTTTCATGTACAGGTCAGTGCAGTCACTTTCTTGTATGTCATGTAGTTTGTGCACCTTACCTACGATATGACTTACCCAAAAATGTACAAACCCTTTAATGACAGAAGGATTCCATCAGCACACCGATGTATCTGTAACTTGATATAAACATTCTTAAGTGTGTTGCATTGTAACAGCAAAAGCTGCAGTAGGAAACAGATAAGCCACATGAGGAAATAAACATCGGTTAAAGGACTATGGGAATGTCTCTGGTCATGTCAGAACTCTATGATAATCTAAAAACAGTTGTGCACAACCTAAAAGAAAAGTTAAGCTGAAAAGGATCTGTGTGACTATGCTAATGAAGGGGATTTACAATGGAAATATCTTAAAACTCTTTTGGATGAGACCCACTGGAAATATGCAAATGAATTATTAGGGCATACAAGTGTTCCGGCTACATGGCTTCTGAATGGTCACTGACATCTTAGTTTTTATACATCTTTATTGAGGCATTCAGGCCAATAAAGTCTAAGCTTACTAGCCCAAATGCCTCAAAAGAAAAGTAAGTTGCCAGTGGGCATTTAGAAGCCATATAGCTAATAAACACATTTCCCAGAAGTTCCTTCAAAGGAAATTTACAGTGTTAATTACAGAGTGAAGTCTTTGGCTTGTAGGGTCTTTTTGATATTGTTGCTTAAATGTAAGAAATCATTAAATTATTTATCTGCTTACTACACTGTTTACCTATCATTCCAAAATTTTAGTTAACTTCAGACAAACAATTCCCAAGATGACACTCATCATGGATTTTGCCTAAATTATCCATGGTTTAGAAAGACTGCAGAGTTACTTTGCCATTAACAAACGTATTTATGAGTTGGTTAATTACTGCAACTAACACAGAACCACAAGAAATCAGAAATAGCCAAGTACATTGTCACACATGCTAATTTGTCCTGTCAGGAGAAAAGCAAATAGTATACACCCTGACATTTTTATAGAGATTTAAACCCTGGTTATGTCACAGCCACCTGGAATCAAGCTACTGTGGCCCAGTCCATGAGAGGCCTTTTCATACCCCAAAATATTTATTGGCCAATCAGCCTCACTAGAATATATTACAATGTGTGCAGAAGAATCATTACGGAACTTACTCAGGCAGACAGTACAAGGGTTGGAAGGGTGGCCTAATGGTTAAGGTGTTTGCCTTACAAACACAGGGTGCAGAGTTTGAGTCTCACAAGGGATAATTGGCTAGGCTTAAAATGGCTCACTAGGGCAGTTAGCTTAGTACTAATCTATTAACCTATGAATCCAAGAGGGACTCCTTTTCCATATTCTAACCCAGTATGGTTCAGCCAAAGTTAGATCTTAGATGCATAAAAAAATTGAAATATGCACCTGCCTTCCTTGGGTCTATATTGAATGTTCGAACATTCAAAATGCCGAGTGTCATATGGTTGACACCATATGATTGGATTTTTGAAAGTTTGAACGTTGTAACGGAGATCTCTGTACAGCGCGCAATGGAAGATTTCCCTTTTCTGCACTGTAGTGCGATATCGTAGTCGGTATATTTAAAGAGCGGGGAGTGCGTGGGGTCCAGGGCTGCTTGACCCTCCTGCTTAAAATGTTCAGGTAGGTGCTTTGTGTAGTTTATTTTTTTATTAGATAATCAAACTTTTGAAAGTTCGATCATATGGTATCGACCATATGACAGTCGAACTTTCAAACGTTCATTTATCTAATACAGACCCCCTTCCTTGATGAAGGTTTTAACCGGTCATGAAGTTTACTTTACCTTGATCTGGCTAAATTTTTGACTCTGTACCCCACATGGAATCATAAACCAGGAATCTAAAGCAAATGGAGCCAAAATAACTTTGATCCATAAATGCCAACAAGGTCAAAAACAACAAGCTTAGAATAGCAGGGCTCCTCTCCTCAACATCAGCTGTCAGCAGCGGGGCTTCTCAAGGCCCTCTCCTGGGGTCACTCATTTTTTGGTATCTTTTTCTCAGATGTCAAAGCGGAATTCAGTGTCAACATCAGCAAGTATGCAGATGACTGCAAACTTAGCAGTATTTTCTTTAGATCCAGTGACACCCCCATTCTTAAAATACCATTTAATACCGGTGACACCCCCTTTCTTAAAATACCATTTAATACCGGTGACACCCCCTTTCTTAAAATACCATTTAATACCGGTGACACCCCCATTCTTAAAATACCATTTAATACCGGTGACACCCCCTTTCTTAAAATACCATTTAATACCGGTGACACCCCCTTTCTTAAAATACCATTTAATACCGGTGACACCCCCTTTCTTAAAATACCATTTAATACCGATGACACCCCCTTTCTTAAAATACCATTTAATACCGGTGACACCCCCTTTCTTAAAAATACCATTTAATACCGGTGACACCCCCATTCTTAAAATACCATTTAATACCAGTGACACCCCCTTTCTTAAAATACCATTTAATATTACACACAAATGGTGCAGGACAGATGACCTTGCCTTCAATGAAAAAAAATAACTGCTGTCTTGTTTGGGACACTCTCCAGCTAATACACCACTGAAGAGTAATAACTAAAAGTTGACAAAATAGTAGAAGACCCTGAAATCATTGTAGACTACCTTTCATTGGATATGCATATAACAGCTGCCACTGCAACGCTTATGACATCCTTCTAATCATCCATGAGCATAAGAGCCATGTCAGGGAGGCAACTGTCCTTCTTTGTAAAAATAAGTATAATTTCCAGCATGCAACCAATAACCCATTTTTATAGCCAGTGCATACCTACCTCCACCAGCTTCACTACCAAAATCCAATATTCCCATCCAACAAATATATGCCAAACCTCCCCCAAACTGTAACCTAATCATTCATAGAGATTTCAGCCTTAATTACTTAGTACCAAAAGCCATTGACATGTCAGAACTCCTGGCTGGCCAGCTTAATTCTTACCCAAATCACCTCTGAAGCCACTAGACCAAACCTTCAATCCAACAGGCACACCTTATTAGATCTTGTAATAACTAATAATCCTGTAATGATATGTAACCTCACCATCCTTAAGATAACTGTCCCATAACTTCCTCAGTACATAATCTAATGCTAAAATTCAATCATAAACTTATCACCTTCAAGCCCAAAACCATTCAGAATACCAGTATTTTTTTTTTAAAAAAGACCTTGTCACCCTTGTTTGGTCTTACATACTTGCCATAAAAGACCCCAAAGAAGCAGGTAAACCCCCTACCAATACTCTATTGTACTTGCAAAACAAATTCTTCCCTTAGTATAAAGGCTATTTCGACCCATAAACATGCCTGGGTATCTAAAGAACTCAAACACTTCCTCAAATTATGTGATGATGCATGGCACAAGTGGAAATGCAACCCCTCTACAGATTCCTGAGCTAAATATACCTCACTACGCAACCTAGCCAAGCAATCCATCTACAGACACAAAAACAACCATTACTAAACACACAAATTTCACCTTTAGCTAAACCTAAAATATTCTGTAGGGAAATCAACCTGTTGACTGGTCAAACAATAACTCCTCTGAGCCCCTCTAATACCACCACATACAGCTTCTCATGCACCGACTTCCTCAATTAGTTCAGCAACCCACCATACATCAACAACAGAAACCTATCATTCCCACAGCCACCCTTTCCCCCTTTACAGTCCACTATTCCATTAGAGCCAGAGACTGAAACACAATTGGACCAAATACAAATAGATACTCCCCCAGGTTCAGGTAACTAGTCCCTTAGTTCATTCAACTTTGTAAGGACTTCATCTCCTACTCACTCATTCACATATACAACCTCTACTTAACAAATAAGATTAAGCCTCAGATATGGAAACAGCAATAGTCCCACTAATTCCAAAACTATTGAAGCCAACTACTGCTTCACAGTTCTGTCCTATCTCAATGCTTCCCACTTTAGGTAAAATACTAGAAAAAGTATCTACAACCAAATTTACATCCATACCATCATCTATCTGGGAGGCAACGTGGATTCTAGTCTGGATGCAGCACCATAACAGCTCTCTACTCCCTCACAGATGACATCCTATCCAATATGGACAAAGACAACCTGACAGGAGCTATCTTTACTGATCTCACAAAAGCCTTTCAGCTAGTTGACCATAACTTACTATTTGAACAACTAACTGAAATAGGCATTAGTGAGAATGCAAAAACTTGGTTTGTAGGACTTCCTCACCAATAGATCCTTCAAGGTAAAAGTAGGCACCACCACCTCTGAAACAGCTCCACTTAGGAAAGGAGTCCCCAGGTTCCACTTTAGCCTAAGTATTATTTTCCATATTTATCAACAAACTCCCATCTGATCATCCACAGGGGTCTATGGTCAGCCATCAAACAGAAAAAAATCTTTGAACGGCATATGCCATCGAACATGCTATTCATTGAGCTGTTTGAGTAAGATCACATTACGTTAGGGATAAAGAAATTTGCCGTTTTCCCACTGTAGTAAATCTTGGAGTTGGTATATACAATTAGTGGGGGGGGGGCAAGCCCCCCAACATGAGGAGGTTTCAGTGAATGGCATTTACGATGTAATGTGAATTTTCCATCCAATGGCCAAACAAAGACCCCATCTACAGATATAATTGTTTATGTAGATGACATGGTCATCTACAGTAATAGGTTTGTAACAAAGAAGATCAAGGGACTCCAGCACTTGTCTTACACAGACCAACTTAAGTCCCTGTCACTATACTCTGTATTGTATAGACTATTTAGGGGAGACTTATGCCTGGCTTACAAAGTAATCTCCAACCCCAATCTAATGAATTTGCTGCACACCTGTAAATCAAATGTGACTAGAGATACTCATTCCAGGGACCTAAATATGGCTTGTGACATGAACAGGATGTGCTGGAGGGACAGATTCATCTCCCACTAACTTCTATGTCTTTGGAATAGGCTGCCAATTCACGTCAAGCAGAGCACCTCTAGGACACTGTTCAAAAGGAACCTGGACGAGTGGATGGGGCACTGTAAGTTCTTACCAGGGATAGCAACATAACCCTCCTGGACATGGGCAGTCATTACTAAATACAATCCTGGGTACTGACTAGATATTACACTGGGATAAAAACAGTTAGGCTTGAAATGATCTTCGAGTCGATAGCCTAGTAACTTTCTATTTTTATTTTTATTTATTTAACATTTGTTTACCGGGAAAGCCTGACTAGGACAGAGTCTATTTTCTGAGGAGTCCCAGGGAGAAATGATCCAGATGCATGTGTTTTGAATGTGGGGGGAAACCATAGCACCCAGACGAAACCCACATGAATGCAAGGAGGACATGCAGACTCCATAGAGAAGACGCCCCAGCCGAGCATTGAAACAGAGAACTTCTTGCTGTGAGGCAATAGTGCAAACCGCTACACCACTGTACCATCCAAATGATCTACAATTCAAACAAATCCCACTCTATTACACAAACTCAGCTCCAAGATGACCTTGAAACCCTCAACCAATGGCAAATAGGCCAGAAACTTGTACTTGATCCCTCAAATACAAAAGCGGTGCTATTTGGAACCAACCAAAAAATAGCCAAAGCACCCAGCTTCTTTAATATTAAAAATGTTAACAATACCACCGAAGAAACTACCCCAACCTTTGATCACCTTGGCACCTGGCTAAACCAAAATCATCTTTCAACTACACATTAAAAACAGAAGCAAAATGATCAACACACTACTGTTCTGAGTGAACAAGCTACCGCCTCTTCTGTTCAAGCCAGCCAAAGTTGTCATAGGCAAAGGCATACTCTTACCTCAACTTGAATATGGACTTCCTATTATAGCTGCAGCCTCAAAGAAAGTGTTACCACATTATAAACCATCTATAATAAAATCTGCCAGTTCATTACTAACTTCTCCGATAATGAACATCACTGACTAACTCTCACCAAAGCGGAAAGTCTCCCAGTACATTTGACAGCCAACCTCCTACTAGGATCACTAAGCCCTTTCTTCTGAGATGTCATCCCATCTCAGTCAAACATTTCACCAAATCCCCCACATATTATTTCAGGGATATCTCTCAATCTCAGCCCCCCCTACTAACTCCAAAAACTAAACTCTATTGCACTGACCATGCATTTCCATCCTAGCACCTATCCTATCTAGATGTCCAACCTATCCTATCCAGATGTCCAAATGTGCTCGGACTTCAAAGAGGTGTTCTTGAGGTGTTGTCTGACCAAGTAAAGTGCAGCTGCACTTACTCAGTTCACAGGCCATGAACCCTGCAGCTCTCTCACACCACTTTTATCCCTGTTTCATCTTTCTTTAGCTCATCTTGTCATCCCTTCACTTACTCTCATGCATCCTAGTTCTCGTTGCATCTTTTTCGCTTCTCCTTTCTGCTCCTCTTCCCTCTGCATTCGTCTCTCACCTTTTCCCTGTCTTCTCCCCTTGTTAACCTTTCTTGCAACCATTCTGACTTGCCTCTTCTCATGTCTTCATACCACTCTGTATAATGACATGCTGCTATCCCTGTAGCATAAGCCATCTCACTCATTATGGCTACATCTTATCCATAAATCTGTTTAGTATGATTTCATTTTCCATCCACGCTGTGACATTCTTAACTATTTCTTGAACTAGATGTTGTAGTATATTCTTGTATCTGTAAAATATGCATTTGTTTTCAGCATAGCCTTCTATCTATAAATAGGTTTTATTCATTTCTTAGGGGATCCTATTCACCCAGGCTGTGCTTGCAAATGGCCCATTGAGATCAGTGCACTACCTCAGCAAACAAATATAAATAAATAAATACAAATACGTCTAATCAAACCAATTACAGGACACTGTAGCTTGTTCTCTACCCTACTCATATGTCAGGAAAGTAACTGTCCCTCTCTTTAAGGTCTATCGGATCTGTTATAGGACACTGTGCCTTGTTCTGTAGCCTACTCACATGTTAGGAAATTAACTACCCATCTGAACAACATCTTACTAGATCAATTATAAGGCAGACACTACCTTGTTCTATATCCTACTCACATGTCCAGAAGGTAACAGTCCCTCTGTATACAGTCTCAGACCAACTGCAAAATACTGTACCTTGTTGTATATCCTACTCACACACCATCTGGTGCACTCGAAATATAGAGACCTGGCAAAGAGAACCAGAAGGTTTCATGGATTCTCCTATAAAGACTACAGAAAATCCCTCTTCTCTGCATCTTATCAATTTTTTAGAAAAAATATAACCTGACTTACAAAGCATTAAAAGACAACTTACATCTGAATTATTTTGATTTGCATACTGCAATGATCTGACCCCAACACAGTAGTCAGTCTCAGTAAAAATAAATAATATAAATTATTGCACAAAACGTCTCAAAAACTCCAGTCCTACAGAACAAACTCAGGCACTCAATCCGCATCTTGAAAAAGGAAATGGATAACTAAATCGGCACCCACAACTTCCAGGATGAGATCCATGGCATTCAGTTTCTCAGTGACCAATAAGCCTTGAGGTTGTTCACCAAACCTGGAAACTTATGACCCCATATCCTTCCACTTGCACAGTACTGTGCTCCATTAATGCTCTGTTTTTTCAGGCTTCCATACTAAGTCCTATGTTACTGTGTAATGTGTAAGTCTATTCTCTCCCAGTATATCCCATTAATATCCATTCAAGCACCGCAGTGCACTCTCCCCATCCAAACATACTCTTTCATATGCATGTTCTAACCTTTATGAGTCACTAATATCATAATCATTTCACATCCAAAGTCCACATTATATATATTTGTTTGTACCAAGATGAACTGAAATGAGTTACCAGCCACAACTCTGAGCCATGATACCAGATAACCAGAGGTTTCTGAACTTCCAACAAAACATAAATTGCCTGTTTTTGGTTTATTTATACTATTTACTACACTTTTCTATTGCCTGCTACCTACTTTTACACTGTATTTATTTACTGTGCACTAAACTATACTGCTTATACTGCAATTGCCTGCTACACTATGCTTGTAAAATCAAACTGTATTACTGTTTTCACTGTTTAGCAAGCTTTTTGTTGTTTCCAGTGTTTAAGTATTTACTGGTATTTTTCACTGTTTTAAAGCTATCTGTTCTGCCTGCTCTGGTTTTCCCGCCAAGCAGTGCTCAATTAACTGACCTGTTATCTGTTTAAATCATTCTTTAGAGCCTCCTGGTTGATTTTCTGCTGTTTTAAATGTTTTTTTTGTGTCTCACTGCTATTTTTCTGCTGTGTTAAACATTCTCTAATGTTTCCCACTGCATTGTCCAGATCCAGGTCTGCTGCTTCAGGAAATGTTTGTAGTGGTTTGTTTGTTCTGAGCACATTTGCCAGGACATCTTGGATTGGAAGCAACCTATCTGCACTTTTGAGAGAGAATTGTGTTGATTGGGAAGCCTGTCTAGGGCTTGAAATAAGCATCCTCATTAGTCCTTTTTTTTTTTCAAGCTTTAGCTTTTGGTATTTAGGCCCTGCATCTGAGCACGTTTCTGCTTGTTTAAGCTTCGGTTAAACACAACAAATTTTTGTTTAAAACCCAGACAGAAATATTCATTTGCCGAGCTCCTCTGTGATCATTTCAGAAAAGCCACTCCTAGTGACAACAGTCTTCAACCTAGCGTTATGGACAGTTGGACTACCTTAGTTTCTCCTGCCAACCTTGTTGACTTCGGTCTCTAAAGGCAGTGTAGCAAATTCCTCATCTACACAGACAACCCTCTACTAATAACACAATCTAGTACAGAGTGCTAGAGATGTATTTATTTATTTATTTTACGTTTGTTTACCGGGAAAGTCTGACTGGACACGTGTCCTATTTCAGCAGAGGCCTGAGGAGAAAAGCTCCACATTGAAGATACAGAATTATAATATATCAGTAGTATACATAGGGCAAAGAAGTTTGACAACTAACTCAGAACAATTTGGACAATAAGCTATATAAAAGGCAAATTAATGGATTACTAAGTGTAGATATTACCTTATGACCGAGTTTATGCCAAATCAATAAGAAACAAAGGATTAAACATAAGTGGAGAGTTATTACATCATTATATATTTCTGTGAAAATAAATAGGGGACCACTATGACATTACGGTTTCTGAATATAGTTTACAAAGAAATCAAAATGTTTAGTAAATGACATTATAATAAAACTGCTTTATGACCAAATTGCCTCAGTAAACGTGACCTCGATAAAGAACAATGTGGCATCAGACCTGGCTGCAGCTGTTTTCTAGTCATTTACAAATCATATATTCAAAGCTATGGAGGATGATAAACAAATTAAATATTCAAAGTATTAGAGGAGGGTAACTTAGCTTTAACTTTCTTCATTAAGAGGCTTTGAGCCTGTCAGTTACAATAAAAATTTCAGTGCATTAACCAATGTAGGATATGGGGAACCTGATATTAAATGCTCTTCCTTACTTCTTACCAACAACCTTCAAAATTTATTTAGGTGATCTTTAAAAACACTGGCAGTTTAAAAGGTGAAATCCCCCAAGGATCATTTCTAGGCCCTGTATTCGTCTCCTTATATGTTAATCTTTCCATCTGATCTTAGGACCATTAGCTGCACACTTTATGCAGAAGACACAATTATCCTTGTCTGTAAGCTAGCCCTTTTTGAGTGTGCTACAACAAACACCAAGAATCTAGACTCCATGCTCTCTCTCCCCCAAAACAGTAACATGGAGAAGGTGGTCAACTCACCCACCACTACATACACGCATAGCACCACTACACATACGATAACACTACTCACACACATAGTATGCATCAAACACATAAATCCACATACGCGGCGGTTCTCTCAAAAAACTTAACACAACACCAGAAACCTCCAAAACACAAGTCGGCTGCAGCTAACACAGTCTCCACAGCACCCATGACACATAACACCAGTGTCTCACCCATCACGCCCATAAGGTGTAACACTCAAAAAACAAGTTTTCTTGTCATTGGGGATTCAGTGAGACACACAGATGTCCCACTCACCAGGGTGGACAATGGAAAGCCACAGTCAGATAGCTATCCGTGCACTCAGGTCTCTAAGCAACAAGTACCGTTATGACTCTGTCATAGTTCATGTTGATGTGAATGACCCTAGACAATCCTCACTGTACTGAATGAAGAGACACATGCTTGAGCTCTCTGAGTATGTGTCCCAGGCAGATATGTCCCTAGCCCTGAGCAGCATACTAGTTCACAGAGAATAATGCCACAGTATAAGCATAAAATTACCAATTTCAATAACTGGCTTAGTTTTTGGCGTCATTCCAAGGGGATCCAGTTCCTGTCTGCCTGAGAAGTCATGGTCGACCAACTTCACTGCTTTGCCAGAGACGGTTGGCACCTGGCACCCCTAGACTTTTGGCTGCTGGCATAGGCTCTTACCTCCCCCATGGTGCCTTTTCAGGCAAGGTTTCGAAAACAACATTAGCGATGTGAAATTAACCAACCAGAATAAAATAACAGTCAAGCTGCTAACTGCTGGGAGCTTAAACCAAAAACAGCACATCTCTGGAAGCACTTCTATCACTAGAAGATGTAAATGTCTGTGCAGTCACAGAAACCTGGTTTAAAGCCTCAGAGACTGCCCGGCCCTGCAAAGCTACAATGCCTTCCACACCATTAGACCACAAAATAAACTTGTGAAAACCAAAGGAGATGGTGTTTCAATCTATATTACAGATAAATTCACCTCCTGTCTAGTTAGACTAGACAACTCCATGGAGTTATTCCAGGTCCAGGTTATGGTGGGTAAGACCCCCATTCAAGTCCTATCCCATTATAGATCTCCCTCCATGAGTCAAGACACCCATGAAGCCTACTTAACCAAATTGAAGACAATCCAAACTTTACTGAACACATTGATTATGGGGGATTTCAATTATCCCACCATCAAGTGGGAAACCTACTCTAGCCCAAACTCACTAGCACAAAAGTTCCTTGACTTTGAGAATTCCAATGCCCTACAGCAAACTGTCCATACCCCGACAAAACTGTCCATACCCCGACAAGAGGAACAAGCATTCTAGATCTGGTCCTCACAAACATGTCAAACAGGTGCACTGCTACAACTGTTGGACCCTCATTAGTTAAAACTGACCACAAATCAATGACCTTCAAACTGACACTAACACCAGAACTCACAAAGGGTGAAATCAGACTAAAAAACTT
The DNA here is from genome assembly GCF_019279795.1 of Protopterus annectens. NCBI lineage: Eukaryota > Metazoa > Chordata > Ceratodontiformes > Protopteridae > Protopterus > Protopterus annectens. The sequence goes on from NC_056728.1 coordinate 958,998,722, forward strand.
CACCAAGGCAAAATATACCCTCCTAGGTGAATGTGTAAATGCATTCCAAGCCCCACACCAAGCTGAAAGTGTAACTATGCCAAAGCTTACACTAAAGCCCTCTACAGTCACTTGCATACGTGTATACACATGGCTGTACCAGACAGAATCAAAGCCAGAGCCCCAAGTAAAATTAAGCTTCTATGGTGAACTTCCTTTTCCCAGTTAGGGGTCACCACAGTGAACAACGGTCTGCAGAATGATTGGCGGTGGAGTTTTATGGTGTCGAGTTGCCAGCCCAGCGCACAACCTTCCGCAGAAGTCACACACACACACACACACACACACACACACACACACACACACACACACACACGCACACACACGCACACACACGCACTCACACGCACGCACACGCACGCACACGCACGCACACACACACACACATCTAGGGCCAATTTGGAGTATCCGTTCCACCTACAGCATGTCTTTGGGATGTGGGAGGAAACTGAAGCAAACAACACCAAAGACCTGCACGTATGGCAAGTGCAAGGCTCCAAACCAAAGGCAAAATTCAAACCAGAAATGAGCCAGCACATATACTGTGGATTAAGATCTCATTTAATGTTCCAAAACAAAAATTCCATTCACATGAATCAAACCAGTTTCGGCAAACACCTTCCTCAGTGACAAAAACAAAAGTATAAAATAACTGGAAAACACATGTGGTTTAAATACAGCACCATCTTGTGTTTACCCATATGATTGGATGAAACTTGATTCAAAAATGCTCATTTAGACCTGGTGGGAACAACCCACCCAACTTGACTATCCACTTTTTTCCATATTATTGAGCATTTCATGTAAAGTGGATTTATCTTTACTTTTATATCTAACAGTAAAACTGAAGATCCCAGTAACATGTTTCAAGATGTGTTTGTATAAGGCACTAGATTGCTTTTTGTTACGAATATCACTAAGATGTTCCCCTATTCTAACCTTTAAAGGCCGTGAGGTCTGACCCACGTAAAATGCCATACATGTACATTTAGCTAAACAGACAACCCAACTGGTATTGCAGTTGGAAAAAAATGAGTTGTCATAAACAGTAGGTGAGTTTTGGCTAGTGAAACTGTCTGTCTTGAATATTCTAGGACAATATGTGCAATGTCCACAAGTTCCACCCCACTAATTTATGGCCAGAAATTGTTCTTTGAATTAGGGAATGGTCAACCTCATTCCATCTTTTATAGTGACTAAACAATGATCCCAAAGAACGGCCCTTGCGGAAAGAGAAGGAGCAGTCGTCATTCAAATATTCCCAGAGTTTGCTGTCTGTCTGTAGGACATTCCAGTGTTTAGCAATAATATCCATAAAGACCTTGGTGTTCCTACCATATGTTGTTACTAGCCTCAATTCCTGTCTGATTTTAACTGGTCGTTGCTGATATGAGAGCAATTGGACCCTGTCCTGTTGGTTAGCAAATCGGCTGGCCCTGCAGATGTCCCCTGCTTTGTATCCCCTATCTTTAAATCTGGTTACAAGGTCCTGTCTACAATGGCTGTATGTGGAGGAGCTGGAGCAGATTCTCTTAATCCTAAGAAATTGTGACTTAGGAATGTTCCTGATGACATGTTGTGGGTGGAAGCTGGTGTCATGTAAAAGTGTGTTGAATTGTGGAAATTTCCTAAGCACACTGATATTATGAGAAACCCGCAAGTACCGCTAGTGCAACAGCCCAAAATCCTGAGTACGACAAGTCAAAAAAGCAGAGCCAGCACAATTCGGTGTGGAAAAATATATTATATTATAAGTAATACACGGTGTATTAAAAAATACACCTACCCAACAATTACATCAGACCGGTTTCAGCAATGCTGCCTTCAACAGTGAGCAAAAAGAAATGACAAAAATTCCCTCCAACAGAGCTATATATACATATAACAATCAATTATCAATTATACAATTATTAAATAAACAGGGTTTTTTTTTAAAAATGGTCATTCAGGCCCGGTGGAAATAATCCACGAGCTTGACTATCCATTTCTTTTTCATTCAGTATCTCATGTCTTCCTGCCTTATCCTGTGTTTTGTGTACAATGCAGTCAATAACTGTCAATCTAAAGGACCCAGTCTTATGTTTACATATATGTTTACACAATGCACTGGCGTGTTTACAGTTCCTGATATCACTCATATGTTCACTTATCCGCATTCTAAGTGGTCTGGAGGTTTGTCCAACATAAAATGCTGGACATGTACAGCTTGCCAGATATATCACCCAATTAGTGTTACAAGTAGCAAAACAATTTATATCGAACACACGAGGGGTATTCTGGCTTGTAAAGCTGCTAGTTTTATAAACCTTGGCACAATTACAACAATGACCACAAGGATTGCAACCCATCATTTTGTCTCCCATCATAGTTCTGTGAACAGAAGACCTATCCTGAATTTGATACCTTTTATAGTGGTTGAACAAGGAACTCAATGACCGGCCTTTACGAAAGGAATAATTACACCTATCACTCACAACTTCCCTGAGTGAATCTTCCCCTTGTAATATATCCCAATGTCTCAAAATAATATTTATAAAAGAATGTGTGTTTTTACCATATACCATCTTCAACTCTGCCACGTCAAGCTCTGACTCCTGCCTTTTTGTCAATGCCACTGTCTCCAACCCATATTTAACATAGCTGTTCTCACTACCCTCTTGTAGACCTTCTCTTTCACTCTTACTGGCACTCGTCTGTCACAAATCACTCCTGACACTCTTCTCCATCCACTCCATCCTGCCTGTACTCTCTTCTTCACCTCTCTTCCACACTCACCATTACTCTGAACTGCTTGATCCCAAGTATTTAAACACATCCACCTTCGCCACTTCTACTTCCTGCATCCTCACCATTCCTCTATCCTCCCTCTCATTCACACACATATATTCTGTCTTAGTCCTGCTGACCTTCATTCCTCTTCTCTCTAGAGCATATCTCCACCTCTCCAGGGTCTCCTCCACCTGTTCCCTACTCTCACTACAGATCACAATATCATCTGCAAACATCATAGTCCACGGGGACTCCTGTCTGATCTTGTCTGTCAATCTGTCCACCACCACTGCAAGTAAGAAAGGGCTCAGAGCTGATCCTTGATGTAATCCCACCTCCACCTTAAATGCATCCGTCACTCCCACCTCAGACCTCACTGCTATCACACTACCCTCGTACATATCCTGTACCATTCTTACATACTTCTCTGACACTCCTGACTTCCTCATACAATACCGCAACTCCTCTCTAGGCACTCTGTCATATACTTTCTCTAAATCCACAAAGACACAATGCAACTCCTTCTGACCTTCTCTGTACTTCTCCATCAACACTCTCAGAGCGAACATCGCATCTGTAGTGCTCTTTCCTGGCATGAAACCATACTGCTGATCACTAATCATCACCTCCCTTCTTAACCTAGCTTCAACTACTCTTTCCCATAACTTCATGCTGTGACTGATCAGTTTAATCCCTCTGTAGTTACTACAGCTCTGCACATCACCCTTATTCTTAAAAATCGGTACCAAAACACTTTCTCCATTCCTCAGGCATCCTCTCACTTTCCCAGATTTCATTAAACAATCTGGTTAAAAACTCCACTGCCATTTCACCTAAACACCTCAATGCTTCTACAGGTATATCATCTGGACCAACAGCCTTTCCGTTCTTCATCCTCTTCATAGCTATCCTTACTTCCTCCTTGCTAATCCATTGCACTTCATGATTCACTATCTGCACATCATCCAACCTTCTCTCCCTCTCATTCTCTTCATTCATCAGCCCCTCAAAGTACTCTTTCCATCTGCTCAACACACTCTGTACATTTCCCTCACTATCCTTTATCACCCTTACCTGCTGCACATCTTTCCTAGCTCGGTCCCTCTGCCTAGCCACGGAAAGCCCTCTAACAATAGATGCCAAATCCATAATTGGCTAGTGTGACTCAATATAACCCAATTAGTGTTACTAGAACTGCAAAATATTCAAATGGACCAAAAGGTCCCAAATTGCTCTCAAAAATGTTTATTATATATGGTTGTAACAACAATATTAAAGTCCGGGTATTCACCCCAATAAAGTTCAAATTGTGTAAGTTACAACTAGAATGGGTATTCACCCCAAATTTACAGCTGTTAAAAGAACACTATCAACAGCCAAACCCACCTATGAAGGCTCCAAATGGTAATACGCTAGGTGTCCCTGAAGTCCAAAATGTTGAATCCTCAGCCAACCCACCATAAGCATAGCAATTGATGCACCACCCCCACAGTCCCAAATATCAAAATAATTTGTTCTGAAATCCCACTAGCCAAAAAAGCATGGGTGTCATCAGAAAATGAAAAGCACAACTTAGACAAAAAGTGTCTATAAAAGATTTATTCAGCCCTGAGTCTGGTATCCAAGTCCAAAAGGTCGGTACATAGTAATCCTACACCTATCAAACTTGTACCAACTGTAATGAAAACATTACAAATGTCAATATACTCAACATTAGTGACAGTCGCCACCTAAAAGAGGAGTCCATATAGCTGGACTACCTGTAATTTCAAAATAAATAATAAATGGCTAAACCTAGTTAGGCATATGTGTATCCAAATATAAAGGCTCACTTGATAGGCTACCCGATCATCATTGTTTCATGTTACTAAACAAATAAGCCCTTGAGAAATGTGATTTTAAATACCATTTGCTAATAGAGATGCTCTAACATACAAATGACACAATCCTAATCATAATGATAAATAAACCTAATTGGAGTATTAGCAAAAGTTGGGTTTAACATTATTATAAAAAATGAATAAACAGTTTTAATGTCCCAAACTCTGTGCTTTCGCAATATAAGGTCTCTTTGTTTGAAAAATGCACATTTGAGAAACCGCCCAACAATACCATACACTTAACTTCCAACCAGCGTATATCCCTGGTTGGAAATCAAATTAAAACAAATAAATGAAGTCTCAAAATTAAATGTTCAATACACAGTCCCTTATGCAAACAAAAATGATCAACAGTTCAAGTTCACAAGACCAACCAAAGCTGCTTTTGTTTAATGTAAAATCCCTTCTGATAAGGAAATCAGCGATGATAGAAACACGCTCCAGTTCAAATGCAGACAAACAATATGTATCCTCCGCACTTGATAGCATGCAAGCATCCGTACCTATTTAATCACTACAGAGTAACAACAAGACCCCTTAGTGAAAAATAATAAACATTGCAGGGTACAGATCCCTTCTGTTTCGATGTAAACGAACATACAAAAACACCCAATGGATCCAAAATGAGAAGGCCACTCAAACCATTTAACATATAATTACAACCAAAAAGTTGGAATATATTGCATCATGCTCCCTTTTATATGACCACGAAATAGTCACCATCAAACCTGGCCAAAATGGAAAATGTGGAACCGTCCTGCACTTGTATGTCCATAGAACAAATGATATATTAATCCTAATTCCAAGTATGTTCCGATGACGTTAACCATTCACCCTACAAGCCATTTCAACCACTTGTGCCTTAGTAATCCAAAGCGTAATTGAAAGTCATGTCAGAATGTCCATCTGAAACAAGCGAATGTAGTTCTCAAAATAGAGATGGCCTAAAAAAGCCTGAATCGTCAAAAAACCAAACCGTTATAGGGATCCTGCAATAGCCTAAGACGTACCGTACTGACCAAATCCAATGTTGTAAGGCTGCACACTCGAACAGACTGCTGAAATGTGTAAATAAAATCCAAACAATGAGCACTGTAATAACTAGAAAAGTAGAACCACAGTTGAGAAGAGAGCCACACTGTCGCCACCAGCAGGTATGAAGAAACGAAACCAAACAACACCCAAAACCTGCACATATGGCAAGTGCAAGGCTCCAAACCAAAGGCAAAATTCAAACCAAATATGAGCCAGCACATATACTGTGGATTAAGATCTCATTTAATGTTCCAAAACAAAAATTCCATTCACATGAATCAAACCAGTTTCGGCAAACTCCTTCCTCAGTGACAAAAACAAAAGTATAAAATAACTTGAAAACACATGTGGTTTAAATACAGTCCCATCTTGTGTGTACCCATATGATTGGATGAAACTTGACTCAAAAACGCTCATTTAGAACAACCCACCCAACTTGACTATCCACTTTCTGTGTGTTTAGGAAATTTTCACAATTCAACACACTTTTACATGCCACCAGCTTCCACCCACAACATGTCATCAGGAACATTCCTAAGTCACAATTTCTTAGGATTAAGAGAATCTGCTCCAGCTCCTCCACGTACAGCCATTGTAGACAGGACCTTGTAACCAGATTTAAAGGATACAGAGCAGGGGACATCTGCAGGGCCAGCCGACTTGCTAACCAACCAGGACAGGGTCCAATTGCTCTCATATCAGCAACGACCAATTAAAATTAGGCAGGAATTGAGGCTAGTGACAACATATGGTAGGAACACCAAGGTCTTTATGGATATTATTGCTAAACACTGGAATGTCCTACAGACAGCAAACTCCGGGAATATTTGAATGACGACTGCTCCTTCTCTTTCCGCAAGGGCCGTTCTTTGGGCTCATTGTTTAGTCACTATAAAAGATGGAATGAGGTTGACCATTCCCTAATTCAAAGAACAATTACTGGCCATAAATTAGTGGGGGTGGAACCCATGTGGACATTGCACATATTGTCCTAGAATATTCAAGACAGACAGTTTCACTAGCCAAAACTCACCTACTGTTTATGACAACTCATTTTTTGCCAACTGCAGTACCAGTTGGGTTGTCTGTTTAGCTAAATGTACATGTATGGCATTTTACGTGGGTCAGACCTCACGGCCTTTAAAGCTTAGAATAGGGGAACATCTTAGTGATATTCGTAACAAAAAGCAAACTAGTGCCTTATACAAATACATCTTGAAACATTTTACTGGGATCTTCAATTTTACTGTAATTGACTATATTAGACATAAAAGCAAAGATAAATCCACTTTACATGAAATGCTCAATAATATGGAAAAAAGTGGATAGTCAAGTTGGGTGGGTTGTTCCCACCAGGTCTAAATGAGCATTTTTGAATAAAGTTTCATCTAGTCATATGGGTACACACAAGATGGCGCTGTATTTAAACCACATGTGTTTTCCAGTTATTTTATACTTTTATTTCTGTCACTGAGGAAGGCGTTTGCCGAAACCGGTTTGATTCAAGTGAATGGAATTTTTGTTTTGGAACATTAAATGAGATCTTAATCCACAGTATATGTGCTGGCTCATTTTTGGTTTGAAGGAAACTGGAGCACTCAGAGGAAACCTACACAACTGCAGGGAGGACATGCAGTCTCTGCACAGAAGGCACCACAGGTGAGAATTGAACCAGAGAATCTCTTGCTGTGGAAAAGCACCCTCCTTAGCCTTAACAGGCAAAGAAGACAACTTGACAAATCCTCCAAGAGCTCCTTTGAGAGAAACCAAGCAAGTACTGTCAAGGATAACATAAGGCCTTTTACAGCTATGTATGTAACCTAAAGGTTAGGACCCAAGCATATGCAGAACTGGTGGCCAATGGTATCTCACACACACTGACCCCACAGAGACAGCGAATCTGCTAATGGATAGGTTTGGTGAAAATTTCACTCCTTTATCCGCTCCTAACTTACAAAAAACCTCCCCTAAGCTCCCCCCACCTTACATATCTGAAGAACAGGTTCTCAGAGCCCTATCCAAGGCAAAGAACATGGTCTCTATGGGACCAGATGAAATCCCAGGCTGTCTTATAAACAAGCTAAAACATGAGCAAGCATCACCACTAACTTCCCCACAGGCAATGTTCCTACAAAATGGAGAACTGCTACAGTTATTCCTCTCCACAAAGATGGCCTAGCAACAGACCCAGAGAATTACAGACCCATAAGCCTGACCAGCCTCATCTGCAATGTGTCATTATGGATCTCATAAATAAAGACACAGGTGACCTCCAAACCCTGGATCCTACCCAATTTGGCTCGTGAAGGGAAGATCCTGTGTGTTAAATCTGGTGGATTTCTCTGAAAGTGTGACCAAGGCTATTGATGAGGGCAAATCTGTGCATACAGCATACCTCAACTTGACAAAGGCTTTTAACACAATCCCACATTTAGGCATTACTGATAAGTTTAACAAACTGAATTTAAACCCCTTTGTTAGAAGACTGGTTGCCAACTGCCTCAGAAAGTGGGCACACACTATGAAAGTGGGTGACTCCACATCAACCAGCAGACCTGTTACCAGCAGGGTACTACAGGGGTCAGTACTGGGCCCCCTACTGTTTGGTATATACATCTCAGACATTCAGGTCAAAACTAAAGGGCTGTGGCTGACCAAGTTTACAGATGGCTGCAAACTAATTGCAATCATTGAATCCCCAAATGATGCCAGTATACTCCAGGAGGGTCTCACAAAGAAACAACTGGAGTACTAGTCACAGTCTCAAAATGAATGCAAAGAAATGCATCATCATTCTCTTTGGCACAAACAATGTCCCCACACACTACCAAATCAACAATAATTTAAGTACCCATGAAGTAGTAAGTGACCTGGGATAACAGGTTGACCTCGACCCTAACTTCAACCACCATGTCTACCGTTGTAAGGAAAGTTTTCCACGAGGCTCACTTGATTTGTAAAAGCATCGTCACAAGAGCAAAAGAGGTTATAATGCCCCAGTACTCTGTACTTATCAGGCCCCATAATGGAATATAACACCCCATTTGGTATGTACCATACAAAGTACCTGCAGCAATTGGATAGACTTCAGAGGTTTCTAACAAGGAAGATCAAGGGCCTCCAGCATGTGCCATACACAGAGCAACTAAAGTCCTTGTCACTATACTCCATATCGTATAGACTTCTTAGGGGAGAGACTTATACCTGGCCTACAGAGGAGCCCAAGACCCAAACCTAATGAACTTCCTGTATATCCATAAATCAGTGGGTCTGTGGCTACCTGTTTCAGGAATTTGAACATGACCTGCAAGTTAAACAGGACTTGCTGAAGGGACAGATTTATCTCGCAGCGACTGCCATGTCTTTGGAACAGGCTACCAGTTCCTGTGAAACAGAGCACCTCTATGACATTGTTCAAGAGGAACCTGGACTAGTGAATGGGACACCATAAATTCTTACTGGGAATAGTGTCCACAACCCTCCTGGACATGGGGAGTCATCTTGGGTATTGACTAGTACTTCTACTGTACTACATTGGGTTCACACAGCCTATCTTGACCTCGCCAAGGCTTTCGACACCATCCCCCATTATGGAATTATAGCTAAACTCACAAAACTAGGTATAAATCACAAGATGGGTTGCCAACTGGCTCACTGAAAGAACCCACATTGTAAAAGTTGCAGACTCCAAATCTGACCTCAAAGCAGTGACAAGTGGAGTACCACAGAGTTCCATCCTGGGACCACTCCTGTTTGGTATCTACTTCTTTGCAGTACAGACTAACACAGAAGGCCTCTGGCTAACGAAGTTCGCAGATGACTGCAAACTAGGAGCCATAGTCAAGTCCCCAAATGATGTGGACATCCTACAGAAGGGCCTCACTGAGACACATGCCTGGTGTCAGAGCCATGGCCTCAAGCTCAATGCCAAAAAGTGCAATGTCATCCCCTTTGGTAAAAATTCTGTACCAATGAACTACCACATAGGCAGCAATCTACTTAACACCGAATGCGCGATAAGAGACCTTGGGACCCAGGTGGACAGTAGTCTCTCCTTTGATAGTCACATCACCACAGAAGTCAGGAAGTCCTTCTACGTGGCACACCTCATCATAAAAGGGTTCTCATCCAGGAAGAAAAGAGGTCATTGTTCCCCTCTACTCGACACTCATTAGACCCATTATAGAGTACAATGCCCCTTTGGGAATATACCTCACAGGACATCTGCAGCAGTTAAGGCCACAGAAGTACCTCACAAAGAGGATTACTGACCTCAAACAAATGACCTACACTGACTGCCTCAAAAAGCTCCAGCTTTACTCCATAGCATATCGCCTACTCAGAGGTGATCTCTTCCTAACATATAAAGCTATGTCAAACCCAGAGGTGTTGGACATGCTACACCTAAAGTAATCCCAATCCCTCCGAGCTACACTCTCTAGGGACCTAAACCTTGTCACCACAATAAGCAGGACATGCTGGAGGGATAGATTCCTGTCCCAGAGACTTCCTATACTCTGGAACAAGCTACCCATCTATTTCAAGCAAAGTTCTTCATTAGCACTCTTCAAGAAAAATCTTGATGAGTGGATGGAAAATAGGAAATACACCCCGGGGATCACTTCTGTGTCTCTGCTCGACAGTGGCATACGGCAATAACTTTCTTGGGTAGCTTAAGCCATGGAACCTTGTTGGCTAGGCTTACATAGACCCTTGGGCCGAAAGCCTAGTACCTACCTACGAAATGGCTAGGCTTAAAATTACCTCCTGGCTCGATAGCCTAGTAATCTCCATGATCCTATATGCCCTTACAGAACTCTGACATTCTTTATCATTATTACATAACATCTCGTCATTTTTCCAATGTACTGTATTGAGCAAACAGTACAATTCCTTATAATTGTACCATAGTACTATACATGCAACATGAAATTACGTATGTCATTCTCTCTCTCTCTCTCTCTACAACACACACACATAAACACACACACAAACAAACATACACACACACACACACACAAACACACACACACACAAACACACACACACACACACACACACACACACACACACACACACACACACACACACACACACACACACACACGCACACACACACACACACACACACACACACACACACACGCACACAGACACACACGCACACAGACACACACGCACAGACACACACGCACACAGACACACACGCACACGCACGCACACACACAAACACACACATAAAATCTCAAGTGTATTGTACTTTAGATGCAATACAGTTTTTCTCCCCAAGATTTCAGTGTAAGTGGAGTTTTTTTAGCTGAACTAAACCTTCTTCTTCTTTCGGCTTTTCCCAGTTAGGGGTCGCCACAGCGGATCACCTGTCCGCTCATGATTGGCAGTAGAATTTTACGGTGTCAAGTTGCCAGCCCGGCACCCAACCTTCCATGGAAGGTACATACACACACACACACACACACACACACACACACACACACACACACACACACACACGCACAAACACACAAACACGCACGCACGCACACGCGCACACATGCACGCGTGCACACACGCACGCGCGCACACACACACACACACACACACACACACACACACACACACACACACACACACACACACACACACACACGCCTAGGGCCAAATTAGAGTGTCCAATCCACCTACAGCATGTCTTTAGGGATGTGGGAGGAAACCGGAGCACCCGAAGGAAACCCACGCGACCACAGGGATGCTGCTGCTGCTACTACTACAAAATAAATCACTTTTATCAGATCTTCAGTGTGCACATACTTTTATTCTGAAAGGTACAAGAAGACGGGCCACATAAAGGAGAAACTGAGATATTCAGAACTTGTTCAGCACAGTTCTGGGCAATTAAAAGATAAAGACATTCCTTCCAGTTATTTCCAGTATCCTACAGTTCTTTCCATTCTACTACAGTTTCACCTGAAGGTCTTGTATTACTTATGTTGTAACTCTAAAAAGTACATAAAAGTTCTCCATTCCCCCATGTGATGATAACTATTTTTATACTCTCTGCCTTCAGTTATGTAGTCTGTAGCACAGCCTTCACAAAGCAAGAAAAGCAAAAATGCAGTAATATGAACTTATACAGTGTGTGTGTGTGTGTGTGTGTGTGTGTGTGTGTGTGTGTGTGTGTGTGTGTGTGTGTGTGTGTGTGACCTTCAGCTTGAACTGAAACAGTAGGGAAACAGCACATATTATTATTACTTTTGTGCCACATTACTGCTTTAAAGAAAACAATTATTCAGAGAAAACGAGTATCCACTGAAGCTTTAAGTGCATAACATGTCCGCTTCCACAAAATCTTTCAGTGTACTATGCAGCCATTTCCTCCACATTTAAAGTCCTGGTTATTTCCCCACCAACACAAATTCCTGAGCTCAGAAACAGATTAACACGATGCCCTTTCATTCCGGGTACAGAAGCATAAACATAGATTGCCATGAGTGCTGTTGCATAAAATGCCAACTTGCATGAAAATCTTGTGTTTTACCAAAACTAACTCAGATTTGTGATCTTGTGCTATTTTTTCCTCAGAAAAAAAAATGGAAAATGAATGTCCCTGAACATAAACATTTCTTCTGCTGCTTTCTGTAGAAAGTCTTTATTATAGCTTCATCCAACCCCTGCAGCACAGACTACACCATTCACAAACACACGGCCTGCTGCCTCACATCTGAACAACAAAGGTTAACTGTTACAGAAAGAAGATTTCCTAACTGGCTCAGATCTTACCTCCAGCTTCATGATGAATCACACTGTTCAGGAAATCAAGAAACTTCTGACCGTAAGCCTTATCGCATAAGTCATAACAATCACAAAAAATAAAAATAAAAAAATAAAAAAAATCTAAGTAATTCTGCGCCCAACAGCCAAAGTTGTCTCAACTTTTTCAAGCAAAAACTTCCTGTGTGTCTAAAAACTGGGTCCCTACACAGAGCTTCCAATCTGATTAATATTCATTAGCTAATTTGGTGAAGAAATAACATAAAGGAAGAGTTTGTATAAATATTTAATGAGACAGGCAGTCATATCCAGCTTTAACCTCCCACTGCCAGGATAACATTACTGTATGAAGCTGTTTCTGTGAGCAGAGCAGGTTCTCTGCTTTGCTTTGCTCACAGAAACAGATTCAAACAGTAAAATTGTCCTGGCAGTGGGAGGTTAAAGCTGGATGTGCCAGCCCATCTTATTAAATATTTATACAAACTCCTCCGTTATATTATTTCTTCAAAGAATTAGTTCATGAATGCTAATCAGTTTGGAAGGTCTCCATAGGGACACAGTTCTCAGACACACAGGAAGTACTTTTCTTGAAAAAGTTAAGACAACGTTGGTCCTCCTCAAGCACAGAATGTACTTACATTTTTTTCTGTTTTTTTGTGATTATCACTTGTGATAAGCCTTACAATCAGCAGTTTCTTGATTTCCTGAACGATGTGATTCATCATGAAGTTGGAGGTGAGATCTGAGCTGATGAGAACCTGCTTTCTGTAACAACTTGCTTTTGTTGTTCAGATCTGTGGCAGCAGGCCTAGTGTTTGTGAATAGTGTAGTTTGTGCTTTTGGGTTGGGATGAAGCTGTAATAAGGGCTTATGGTCTACAGAAGCAGAAGAAATACGTTTATGTTCAAAAAAACTAGTTTTCCATTTTTCTGTCTGAGAAAAATAGCACAAAATCACAAATCTGAACTTTGTTTTGGTAAAACACAATAATTTCATGCAAGCTGGCATTTTATGTAACAACACTCATTAATGGCAACCTGTGATTATTCTTCTGGACCTAAAATGTAAAAGGCAGCGTGTTAATGTGGTTCTGAGCTTAGCAGTTTGTGTGGCTGGGGAAAGAAGTAGGATTTTAAATGTGGAGGAAACGGTTGCATAGTACACTGAGAGATTTGGTGGACCTGGACATGTAGTGTACTTAAAGCTTAAATGGATACTCAGTTTCTCTGAACGATTATTTTCTTTAAAGCAGCTATGTGGCACAATAATAATAATGAAGTGTGCTGTTTCCCATTTAGTAGAAGCTGTTTTTTCTTCAGTAATATGTTGCTTATGAATATATGCATTTTTGGTGCAATAACATATATCTAATTAAATAAATTATGGCACTGACTGCATTCTAAAATACTGGCATTGTTTCAGTTCAAGCCCAAGTTCTAGCACCTACACACTGCACACCAAGGTTTTGGTTAATGGCACCATCACACAGGCAGAGATTATAAAAATGGTGATTATCACATGGGGAAATGGAAAAATGTTATGCCATTTTTAGATTTACAACATAAATAATACAAAACCATCAGGTGAAACTGTAGGAGAATGGAAAGAACTGTAGGATATTGGAAATAACCGGAAGGAATGTCTTTATCTTTTAATTACCCAGAACTGTGCTGAACAAGCTCCAGATATCTCTCTTTCTCTTTTATGTGCCTAATGTTCACGTACCTTTCAGAATAAAAATCTCTACACACTGTAGGTCTGTTAAAAGTAGTTTATTATGTAGTAGTAGTATACAGTGGAGGTAAATGGCAATGATGTCTGAATCAAGTCTTACTGTCCCAAGTAACAGTGCTGATAAACTGAAATAGACTGAATGTTGCTGTCTGTAGCTCCTGTATTCATTATACTGTCCATAGCTGATGTATTGTTCCTGTTCTGCTGAATGGCAGAATTAATACTGCTTTCTGTATTTGGTGCATTTCTGGATATTTGACTTTATTTCTGTACATAGGTTCATAGATTGGTACTAAGTTAACTGCCCTTGTGAGCCATTTTAAGCCTAGCCAATTATCTCTTGTGAGACTCAAACCCTGCATCTTGTGTTTGTAAGGCAAACACCTTAACCATTAGACCACCCTCTCAACATGCTCTAAACTTACTTTACTGACTTCCTGCTTATCAGTACCGACCGTCTGTATTTAATCTCCTGAATATCAGTAGCAAACTGAAATTAACTGCAATGACTGTATTCTCCAAACTAACATGACTTTTGTCTAGCAAAATCTCTCATAATAATACCAAACCCCTATAAAATTCCTATGTGTTCTACAGGGCCTTTGTAACCTTGGTTCCCAAGCCTCATACCATATAAACAAGATCTGTTTGTAGTGCACATTCTGTTCTCTATCAGTATTTTAGACTGAAAGCTATTTCTCTCAGCTCATTTGTTTTGTTTCATTCACTTTAACATTCCTTCCTACTGAAACATCACTTAAACATGCATGTACATGGGCGGTGCAGTGGTGCAGCGGTTAATGCTGTCGCTTCACAAGAGGTTCTCTGGTTCGATTCTCGGCTGGGGTGCCTTCTCTGTGGAGTTTGCATGTTCTCACTGCGTTCGCGTGGGTTCCCTCCGGGTACTCCGGTTTCCTCCCACATTCTAAAGACATGCTTCTGGAGCATTTCTCCCCGGGCCTCCGCTGAAAACAGGATCTGTGGAACCTAGTCGGACTTTCCCAGTTAACAAATGTTAAATAAATAAATAAATAAAATGTAATATAAAATGAAGATACAGGCCTGCTTTAACATGGCTGCATTTCTAGGCCTATGCAAAGAAAATATTGTATTTATGTCTAACAAACTACTATACATTTAAATGAGACCCAATCTTACAAATAGTACTGTTTTTTTTAATTTGCTTATTTTTGCAAATCATGTTTCTCCATTTTTAGCTTTCCTGCTCTGTTTGTGAAGACTATGGTATAGACTACATAACTGAGGGCAGAAAGTATAAAAATTGTTGGCATCACATAAGGAAATGGAGAACTTTTATGTCATTCCAAAGATTCAGTACAAGTCCATTAGATGAAGCTGTACTTAATTTCAAGTTGTTGATAGGTAACCTTAAATGACTTCAGATGTGATGCTTCAGAGTCTCCGAGATCACCTAAATTACCTAGTTATATGGAAATGCAGCAGATGGATATTTATAGATAGATAGGTGTAGATACAGATATTGTTAGACTGTATGATACTGTCTTTCTGTAAAATTAACAAAGACAGTTTAAGAAAAATAAATAATAAAGGGTGATGAGAAGCAGAAGTTTTACTTTGTTTATTATTTATTTTACATTTGTTTGCCAGGAAAGTCCAACTGGGCATAGATCGTTTTTCAATGGAGGACCGGGAAGAAAAGCTCCAGCGAAAGAAATACTAACAGTGTAAGAGTTACAATACACAAGGAATTACAGTAGCTTACAATCAGTGTAAAAGTTAAAATACACAAGAAGTTCCAGTAGCAATACAATACATAAAAAGTACCAGTAGCATTTCAGTCAAAAGTAGAACAATGGTGAGCAATACAGGTCTTTAACATGTGTCACAGAGGTATAAATAATTAAATAATGAGGACAACCAAGTTACAAGTGTGTAGATATGAGAAAAGTGGTACTCAGGGAACAAGAAATGGTTAATATACTGAGGTTAGAGTTATCCGAGAGAGTTGCAAGAAAAGAGCCAGGTATCATTGTAAATTGTATTGTGGAGCAGTTTGAGGTGATAGTGGTTGGAGGATTATTCCATATTTTAGGAATGATATTAGAGAAGAGAGATTCCCCAGCTAAGTTTTTAGCTTTTGGTTGTTTCTAAAATGAGTTTATTATTGGAACGGAGGGTTCTGGAATTGGTGTATGGTTGTGTAAGGTTTTGGAGAGCAGGGATTTTATCAGGTTGATGCAAAGTTTTGTGGGCAAAGATTAGTTGTTATATAATAGTTGAGGAAGTTCTAACCATTTTAGTTGTTTAAGAGCAGTACATTGATGTGACTTGTATGTAGCCCCAATTGTTTGCAAATTTAGCAATTTTATTATAACAGGATTCTAGCTTGGCAAGATCTGTTTTACAGTGTTTAGTTAGTAGTTAGTACTTGTCAGGAGAAACCTGCTTCTCATTTGCCTATTTGTTTCACAAGGACTTTGACAGTTATGATGGAGCCTGCACAGTTATTTGCATATTATTAAGCTGTAGTACTTGTATCAGAGAGACCGTATAAAGTGTATGTTTGTAATTTCATTCTTTGATTACCTGCTGGTAGAACAAATAATCCTGAATGAGGCATAAGCACCCTCACAGGATGGACACTCTAAATTTACTTTCTCTATATTTTTCAGTGGTGTAAATGCTGTGTGAAACACTGTTTCACCTCTAGAATGTTTTTGGGGTGTGGTAAGAAACTGGCTGGTGGACACAGGGAGTATGTGCAGACTTGTCACAGAAGCCATGCCAACAGAGAACTACATTTTTGACCCAAGCTTCATGAGAAAGCAGTACTGACTATTGCAGAACTGTGTCATCCACAAATTTAGTATTTTAAGCAGTTTTATGCCTATTTTCTGAAGCGTTTACAAATAAAAGTACAAATTATAAGTACAATCTTGCCAAAGTGTCTAAAATAGCAGCTTTCCGAATCAAAGCATTGTGTCTGTTGGTGTGGCCGTGGCCTATAAGCAGCTTTCAGAATCAAAGCACTGTGTTTGTTGCTGTGGCCGTGTCCTAGCTTGTACCTTTTCCTGCTACTTTAATGATGAACACAGAAGGCCAGCACCTTCTTGTGCTCCTGAGTGGTGCACTCGGAGATGTTTGGAGTGAAACACAGGCCAGGGAAACTGGTGATGTGAAACGCTGAGCACACAGAGATCTGGTGATTTGAAACGCTGAGCACACAGAGATCTGTAGCATTGTGTGACTTGTTATTCTGGCATCTTCCATGGCTGGGTGTGTTTGGGGAAAGCAGTGCTGAGCAGGAAACATGGATGAATGTAGAACACTGCAGTTCTAGCTGGTCTGAAGGCAATGAAACTGGAGAAACTCCATAACTGGATGGTTTTCAAACTTTGCTGCTTGGGAATTCGATGGAAGTATTGGCATATTCAGTGTTAGACCTTTAATATCTCTCTTTGTTTGTTTATTTATTTATATACCATTTTTATCTGGGTAATGGTATACTCCTATATAAAACCTTTTTAGGTATGAGCCAAGCCATTTGGCAATGTTAAGAAGCAACAGAGAGAGTGAAATACAAGATTGCTGAGTCTTTCAGCTTATCCCGGTTAGGGGTCGCCACAGCGGAACTCCGGTCCGCTAATGTTTGGTAGTGAATTTTTACATGCCGAGTTACCAGCCCTGACGCACAACCTTCAACGAAGGCACGCCCATTCACGCATGCCTCCACACAGAAGATGCTCTAGCTGAGAATCAAACGCGACAACGTCTTGCTGTGAGGCGACAATGCTACCGCGGCACCAGTACCACAGGTCAGAGAGTGAAATACAAGATAATAAGAAAAATAGTTTACATTTTCATTCAAAGGTGCATTGCATTGTCACTTTAATGGAGGTTGTGAAAGAATGTGTGTGTGTGTCTGTATACATATGTGTGTGTGTGTGTATACATATATATATATGTGTGTGTGTGTGTGTGTGTGTGTGTGTGTGTGTATATATACATATATATATATATATATATATATATATATATATATATATAAAAAACCACAAACCCAAAACGAAGGCTGATGAGCGTGCAGCAATGTGCTTAAGTTACTTAAACAGATCTTCCCAGTTCGTATATACAGCCAAGGTTGGCGTCCGTAGATGCAGATATAATGTAGCAACTTACTGGGTGTCAACAGTCAAGCATATATAGCAACTATCATGCTACAAGAATCCTGGCGTTCAAGGCAATACGGCAAACACTTCCAAAAAATTCCTTTCGATAAATCCACAATAAGTCGATAACACCATTCGGTTCAAATCAGAACAACGTTTAATAGTAAGCGCTTTCACGGCTAAGAGAAGGGGTCGCCATGGGCACTAGCTGTGCCAACAGCTATGCCAATCTAGTCATGGCGACCTTTGAAGAAGCTCACGTCATACATGATCCACACATCTTATTTTATAGGAGGTTTGTGGATGATCTTATTTTTCTATGGAAAGGGAACATTGAACAACTACAGGCTTTCCATCAAAGGTTGAATTCCAGCAGTTCCTTTCTAAAGTTCACCATGAGCTATGATGCTGCAAGCATTGACTTCCTAGATGTCACTTTATTCAAGACAGAAGGCATGATCAATACTAAGGTACATCGGAAAATTTGCTACAAACCCTCGTTCCTTCATAGGGACAGTATGCATCCCCCTCATATTTTCAAGAACATTATTAAGGGCCAGGCCATGAGGGTCTCGAGGTTATCAACTAAGGAAGATGATTATTATACAGGGTTGAATGAGCTATGTGAAGGGCTTATGGCACGTGCATATACGCATGAAGAAATTCAGAAGGTATACAGAGAGATGAATGATCTCAGGGAACATAGAGCCAAGCCCTATCTGTTTGGTGGACGAAGCCAAGTAGATAAACCTATTGAGCTTCATGGGGATAGACCATTGGGATTTGTTGTACCTTATGGACAAGGCACGCACAAACTTCAATCTATAATTCTAAAGCATTGGAACATCCTCACTGCAGAGGATAACATCACGAGGATAGTAGGATCTAGTCCGAACTTTGTTTTTAGTAATATGCTAAATCTTAAGAGACTGCTATGTGGCACGAGAAGTATTACAACTCGTGAGAGAACAGGTTTTGAGAAAACTAGTAAATGTGGGAAATGTCTACAATGTAAATTTATAGACGAATCCCACTACTACAGGCACCCGGTTTCGGGCCACCTTTGGACTATTAATTGCAATAGTGACTGTAATACTAGAAATATTGTGTACGTAGCCCATTGTGTTGTATGTTTTTCATTTTATGTGGGCAAGACTAATAGAACTCTTCGAGAAAGGATACGTGATCACATTTACTGTCTGTCCAGAAAACAAGAATACAGTGCCCTAGCCAAACACACCCTTAGAGAGGGTCCAATGCATACCTTCCTATTTCAAGTCTTCCAAGTAGTGGAACCCAGTCCTAGGCTAGGTGATATAACAAATCTTACAGAGCAAGCCGAGCTAAGATGGATGTGTAGGCTGGCTGCGCACAGAGAAAGAGGCTTAAATGAGGTACTGTCAATAAAACCTCACTTGAAAGGAAGACCACTGAGATAATATATAGGTCTACAAGCACTACCCATGATCTATTGTTGTCTCTTTTGTTGTGCTAGGATATAATGAATTATTGGCATGTTTTTCTGAGACGGTCATCTCATTGAACAAATGGGCTATATGCTAGATATGTGTATTATGTGTATTATATATATTCTTTCAACACACGTGTAATACTTATCTGTTGAGCTTATGTGATCTTGATACATATATGACTTATTTAGTTTTATTTAGTTTTGCTCAACCAACATCCATGTGGGCCACGATAATGAGCACATTTGGTTAGTTCTATTTATGTATGTATGGATGACCTTTTATCACATTATCCTGTTATATGTATTTGATTCATCCATATATGAATTCTAAAATCATATATCTAATTTTTACATAGTAATTAATAACACGGCTATTGTTAATTGTTAGTTTTTAATTCTTAACAATGTTAGTCTGATGAATGTGGTTTTTAAAGAAGTTTTGTATATTTGGTCCAAGAATTATTGTAGCTTTAGGCACATTTTGAAGATTTTTTAGATATAATATTATGTTAGTTTAATGTATGCTCTCCTATAGAAGCTTTGTATGTCTGGTTTAAGTATCGTTGTAGTTTCAGGCATATTTATATTTTAATTTAGGATGTAGCATCATTATGTTTACATTTTTTATGGTTTTATATATCTACCAGCCTACGCTGATGCATTTGTTTTTAATCTAAAGGTTTTGCAGTAGCAAGGTTAAGGAACCCTACACTGGCACTTTAAAAATCCCTTTGGATGCTGGTGGGAGGAGACCTAAGCATTTGTGAGGTTTTGTTTAAATTTGGCGCCTTAATGGCGCTTCCTTGTTTGTCTGAAGAAGCGGCTTCTCTTAGCCGTGAAAGCGCTTACTATTAAACGTTGTTCTGATTTGAACCGAATGGTGTTATCGACTTATTGTGGATTTATCGAAAGCAATTTTTTGGAAGTGTTTGCCGTATCGTTTTGAACGCCAGGACTCTTGTAGCATGATAGTGGCTATACATGCTTGACTGTTGACACACAGTAAGTTGCTGCATTATATCTGCATTTACGGACGCCAACCTTGGCTGTATATACGAACTGGGAAGATCTGTTTAAGTAACTTAAGCACATTGCTGCACGCTCATCAGCCTTCGTTTTGGGTTTGTGGTTTTTTATATTTGTTATCTGGGTTTTGGAGGCTTCTTTCATATATATATATATATATATATATATATATATATATATATATATATATATATATATATATATATGTGTGTGTGTGTGTGAGATTTTAAGTATTTTTTCTCTGTTTATTTGCTAAGTTTTTCTGCATAGCTGCCTAGCTTGAGCATTTTCTGGCTTGTTAAACTTGATTTCTGTATTAGTAGCTGTATTTAGAGCACAACCAAAAGCTGTTTGCTGAATTTCCTGTTTGCACTTAATTTTAAATCGTTTTTTTCTTAAAACTTGCATATTTTCTGTCCTTGACCTAGCACTCTTGTGTGGGGTCATTTACTGCACTGTTATAACTTGATATTACTTGTGAACCTCTGCTATCTCTGTAAAAAACAAAAAAAAATCTTGCTTTTTTCCCCACTTTTCTGAGAGTTAAAAAAGTTCAGTTACAGGCTTGCTGTTCCTGAACTGTTTGAAAGTTTCTGTGAGGCCATTTTTGCTTGGGCTGAAGGAGGGTCTCTCTGTTGATCAGTGGCAGTGACTAACATTGAGCAGCTTCCCTGCCCCCCGTAGAGGTAGTTACTGACTTGAAACTGTAGTTTTATTGGCCACTAGGGGTCATTTCCATAACTACTTTATCTTCCTCTCTTAAAACCTAGTTGCCTCGTGGTTTGGGCATCTTTTCAGGCTTGTTGGCTGTTGGTGAAGCACCCTCCAAGAGGAAAAAACGCTGAGAGAAGAAGGGAGCCACTTTTGAGATTTTAAGTATTTTTTCTCTGTTTATTTGCTAAGTTTTTCTGCATAGCTGCCTAGCTTGAGCATTTTCTGGCTTGTTAAACTTGATTTCTGTATTAGTAGCTGTATTTAGAGCGCAACCAAAAGCTGTTTGCTGAATTTCCTGTTTGCACTTAATTTTAAATCGTTTTTTTTCTTAAAACTTGCATATTTTCTGTCCTTGACCTAGCACTCTTGTGTGGGGTCATTTACTGCACTGTTATAACTTGATATTACTTGTGAACCTCTGCTATCTCTGTAAAAACAAAACAAAAAATAAAATCTTGATTGTTTCCCACTTTTGTGAGAGTTAAAAAGTTCAGTTACAGGCTTGCTGTTCCTGAACTGTTTGAAAGTTTCTGTGAGGCCATTTTGCTTGGGCTGAAGGAGGGTCTCTCTGTTGATCAGTGGCAGTGACTAACATTGAGCAGCTTCCCTGCCCCGTAGAGGTGGTTACTGACTTGAAACTGTAGTTTTATTGTCCCTTTGGGTCTATTCCTGCTTCTTTCCAGCCCCTGCTATCAAGCACGCTTTAACGTGCTTTTAGCGATTTAGCGGAGTTGCCACTAAAGCAGCATCGGGCAGCGCCCGGTTAAACAAGGTTAAACTCTTTCTGGCTCCAGAAAGTCTGTTCTTCAATTTTTCCCTTAGAACTGCTCTGTTAGGAACCTAAACAGTTTACACCTACACTAAAAAGTGCAGCACTTGTTCCAAATAGCTTTTTCTTCTCAAAAGCTCAGCACTTGTCTTATAAGCATATCCCTTGTCTTATAAGCATTCTCTTTGCAGGTCAAGCACTCCTATATTATACAAATCTCTCACTAGCAAAACCCCCAGGAGTGCCCACTTCCCTGCTAAGCCCACTACTTTTCTGTCTCATACCAACTCATAATTCTTTCTAGCATGTCGAAGGGTCAGATGCTGGCGCGTGTCCTGCCCAGTTGGTGAATCTGGGAATTCTGAGACAATGTTACAATTGCCTCATGTACACGGACAACCCTCTCCTCCTCCCACGTAACACTAACACTTGTGAGAGATGCAGCTATTTAGCCAGACTGGAGGCTGAGCTCTCTCAACTCAGGACTGGCAAGACCAGGCAGGAGGAGAAGGCAACTACACACACCACAATACCAGTCTCACATAACTCAACCACACCACTGAATCAAACACATAAACACACTAAGACATACTCGAAGGCTCTGAGTAAAAATTTACCTAAACAGCAGAGGCCTCCAAAGCAGACACCCAAGCAACTGCAAACTCAATACACCACACAAACAACACATAAACAACAAAATCAGTGTGCAAAGCAGTCACTGCCCTTAAGGCCAAATACAACACCAAACATACTTGTCATAGGTGACTCCATAGTCAGACACACTGACGTCCCGCTCACTAGACTGAGTAAGGAGAAGGTCACAGTAAGCTGCCTGTCGGGCACTAGAATCTGCCACATAACGCAAGCACTCAGGTCTCTCAACAGCAGGTACAAGTACGACTCAGTCATTGTCCACGCTGGTGTCAGCGACCTGAGACGCACCTCCTTGGACTACATGAAAAGAGACATTGAGGAGCTCTCTGATTATGTAGCCCAGGCAGGTATGACCCTGACCTTGAGCAGTATCCTGCCTTCACCTAGAATGATGCCACAATACAGTGATAAGATGATCAGCTTTAATAATTGGCTTAAATTCTGGTGTCATTCAAAGGGATCCAATGTCTGTCTGCCTGGGATGACATGCTGGACAAGCCACGCTGCTTGCAAGGGACGGCTTGCACCTGTCACCCTAGGCTTCCGGATATTGGCAAAGACTTTGCCACCCCATAGTGCCTTTTTAGGCAAGGCTCAAATTCTAAACCTACCACCCTAGAACAC